>NC_091767.1:23017020-23320050 GCF_029378745.1 Bos indicus
CTCTTGAAGAATTTTCCACAATTTGTTGTGATCTATACAGTCAAAGGCTTTGGCATAGTCAATAAAGCAGAAGTAGATGTTTTTCTGGAACTTTTCAATGATCCAATGGATGTTGGCAATTTGACCTCTGGTTCCTCTGCATTTTCTAAAACCAACTTGAACATTTGAAAGTTCACGGTTCACATACTGTTGAATCCTGGCTTGGAAAATTTTGAGCATTACTTTGCGAGTATGCGAGATGAATGCAATAATGCGGTAGTCTGAGCATTCTTTGGCGCTGCCTTTCTTTGGGATTGGCATGAATTTTATACTTAGTTTATAATTTTTATTTTTCATTAAATTCTTACTATAAAAACATTCTTTATTTCTTTTTCTTTAAAACGAAACACCAAGCTGAATGCATAACTTGATTAAACAATTCATTTTACAAGTCCTTGACCCCCTTTTTTGATTTTCAGATTTGAATAAAAAATACACTTCCTTTAGCCAGGTTGTGTGTTGCTCTCAAGACCTAGATGTAAATGTAACTAATTCAGTCATTTTTGTAGCTTTGATTTTTTAAAAAGAAATTAACCTCAAATCAATAATCAGTTAATTCATAATAAAATGTTCACTAAGGTCCATCTAGTGAAGGCTATGGTTTTTCCAGTGGTCATGTATGGATGTGAGAGTTGGACTGTGAAGAAAGCTGAGCGCCAAAGAATTGATGCTTTTGAACTGTGGTGTTGGAGAAGACTCTTGAGAGTCCCTTGGACTGCAAGGAGATTCAACCAGTCCATTCTGAAGGAGATCAGCCCTGGGATTTCTTTGGAAGGAATGATGCTGAAGTTGACACTCCAGTACTTTGGCCACCTGATGCGAAGAGTTGACTCATTGGAAAAGATTCTGATGCTGGGAGGGATTGGAGGCAGGAGGAGAAGGGGATGACAGAGGATGAGATGGCTGGATGGCATCACCGACTTGATGGACATGAGTCTGAGTGAACTTGGGGAGTTGGTGATGGACAGGGAGGCCTGGCGTGCTGCAATTCATGGGGTCGCAAAGAGTCAGACACGACTGAGAGACTGAACTGAACTGAATTAGTAGCAGAAATGAATATCAGGTTGAATGCTACAATGAAATGGAGAAAACTGGAATTCTGCCAGTAGAATGTGGAGCAAGATGTGACAGGATATAAAAAGTTAACTACTACAATTAATTAGTAAACATTTCAGTGAAAATGCCCACTGGATGTTGGAGATGGCAATTTACAAGCAATTTCATGAAATGTAAAGCATGGAACAGAAAAACTAATCAAGTGGGAAATGAGTATCAAATGGGAAAAAGACTTCAAATTGAGTCCTATGACCTCAACCTTCAAAGGGAGAGAATGCCCCAACGGAAGCAGAGATGGAATGGCCGTGTGTTAGCAACACAAGAGAGAGTGGTGAAAAGACAGAGATGGAAGGGTTGCAACCCCTTAAGACTCAATGCATTTGTGGATATGTAGATGGAAAGTTCTTCCTACTTGGGAAAAGAGATGACACTGATCACCTTAGTGAGAGCTTGCTCGGTAGAATTAATCAACAGAAACCAGCAGGTTTCTTAATGAAGAAGGAATCAATGATGTGTTGAACATTATGGAAAATCACAGCACAGGCCCTTTAGGTTTACATTTTTACTTTCCTATTAAGCTAGGAATCTCAAGATGATACACAAAGTGGTTCAGAAGAAGCAAGACAATAGCAGCAAGTCCTCAGGACATGGAACAATACAGATGAGCAGAATTGAGGCAAGCATTTCTCTACAACATTCCTTTCCAGAGAATGAGAAGACTGAAGTGGATGCTAAGAGCACAGAGACAGCATGAAAGCCTAGCTACTAGCTGTGCCTCCAGCACAGGTGACATTCATACCACAGCAGGCTTCAGAGTCTCTGAAGGGAGGAGGGTCACGCCCATCACAGTTGCAGACTTGCTACCTCCTTAGGACCCAGCAAGTTATCACAGAGCAGGGCAAGACGTGCCTGGGGACAATGAAATGCAAGGAAGTTCTTTAACTCCATCATGATACCTTTGCCTCTTTCAGAGACAAGCAAAATTAAACAATCTTAAATAGAAGGGACACAGGCAGCAATTTTAATACACTTAGCAACTAGCGTGACAGAGCCTTCCTGAAAGGACACATATCAGTAATGTACACTCTGGAAGATCACAATTCCTAAAAGTAGCAAAGATCTTTGTGGAAATTCATGTATTTAATGTAGGCAATTTGGAAAAAGGACGTTGATGAATCAATCATCTTTTTCTTGTTTCCAGTTGGTACAAACAGCAGTAAGCAGGAACATTTAAAGTCAGTTCAGTTCAGTTCAGTCCAGTCCCTCAGTCATGTCCGACTCTTTGCGACCCCATGAATCATCAGAGAGACATTTAAAGTACATTTAGAGGCTTGGAAACCTGTCTGAGGAATAGGGTCCTAAAAGAAGCAAAAACCATTCCTATATTACTGTTAAAATATCATTTTATTAACAAATGATTTCTTAAACAATATTTTTATTAAAGTCCTACAGTATTATTTTATAATGTTTAATACATTGAGGCTAGAACTTTAAATAAATTCAACTATACAAAACCATGAGGCTGACCCTGGAGTCCAAGGTAGTCTCTCCACGCTAAGGAGTCCTTTCAAAACCTTCCATAATTCTGTCCAAGAAGTATGTATGCTCTTCCATCTTGGTAATACATGAGGCTTTCTCAGTACCCACATCTGAATTTATGGTTGGAAAAATAAAGAAAAGAGGTTCTTCACTGGACTCTATCAGTAAACAATAGGATGACCCATCTGGACTGGAGGTGAGAAATACAGGTGTCTTCACTATGAATGAGACCAGCAAGTTGACCTGAGGAGGTCTTCTGCAAAGGGTCCTTGTCAACTGAAAAATACTGACAACATGACTGCCAGAGTTCAGTTTTTTTGGAGGACTAGTGAGGACTATAACTGGAGGACGAACTCTCCTCAGCTCTGAGGAACTGCTCCAAGGACTTAGAGGGTGTCAGCACATACATGATTATGCTGAAGGGGTTACGTGCCATCACTTGGTAGAAGGTGGCTGAGAGTCAGGAGGTACAGATGTCTCTCTGAAAGATCTTACAGCGTTTCTAAGTATGAGAAGTTGCAAAAATTGGGTTCATAAATTTTTCTCAGAAAATTATCTAACTCTCTGCTGGCCTGTTGGACAGGAATAGATAGGGAAGCCTGGCGTGCAACTATCAATGGGGTTGCAAAGAGCTGGACACAATGGAGGGACCTGAACTGCCAGCCTGCTGTGTCAGTTTTCCTGCAGCACAGAGTGCCTCTTTCCTGATCTCCACCCTGAACTCCTATCAAGCGTGTGTTGGAGGTCAGGGACTGCAGTGGGTAGTGACTTCATTCAGGTAGAACCAGATGCGGAGTGTCATTTTAGTTGTAATCTTATAGGAGAAATGTCAGAGCTAAAATGGATGGAAATTGTTAGATGTTTTTCTTTTGTTCTTAAACTCATGAGAAAAGTCAAGAGTCTAAAATACAAAGATACCAGGGATACTATATTTCATTGAAGAAAGTGTGAAAGTGTTAGTCCCTAGTCATGTCCAACTCTTTGCAACTTCATGGACTATAGCTCTCCAAGCTTCGCTGTCCATGGAATTTTCCAGGGAAGAATATTGGAGTTGATTGCCATTCCCTTCACCAGTGGATCTTCCCTACCTTGGGATCGAACCCAGATCTCCTGCATGGCAGACAGATTCTTTACCATTGGAACCACCAGGGAAGCCCATATTTGACTGAAGAAATCACTCATAAAATCTTAGACCTACCACCTTGTGGCTTGTGGGATCCCATTTTTCATACCCAGGACTAAATCCAGGTCACAGTGTGAAAGGACCAGATCCTGACCAGTAGGAAAGTCCCGTTCGTTTTTATTTTTTTTTCAATTAGCAGAAAAATCTATTCCCCTCTAACTGCTGCTGCTGCTGCTAAGTCACTTCAGTCATGTCCGACTCTGTGCGACCCCAGAGACAGCAGCCCACCAGGCTCTACCGTCCCTGGGATTCTCCAGGCAAGAACACTGGAGTGGGTTGCCATTTCCTTCTCCAATGCATGAAAGTGAAAAGTGAAAGGGAAGTCGCTCAGTCGTGTCCGACTCTTATCGACCCCATGGACTACAGCCTACCAGGCTCCTCTATCCATGGGATTTTCCAGGCAAGAGTACTGGAGTGGGGTGCCATTGCCTTCTCCATCCCCTCTAACTACTTAATAGCAATTTTGTCTATTTTGATGAGACCTTAAAGAGATTTCTCTAGACTTAAGACCACCTCCCTTATTGCCCTTCAAAACTATTAACAGTGACCCTTTAGCATTTGCAGGGGATATTAGGGCTTTTGTCATCTCCTTCAATTTATTTTGTTGGTTTCCCAGTATCATGTTCATTTGAACCCTTCACTCTTTTTAATGGGCTTGTTCAGATAAATCATTATAAAGCTCCTTTGTATTTGGTACATTGGGAATAGTTCAATGCTCCAGATTGATATTTCTCTCCAGTTGTATAAATGCTGTGATCCAAATAGGGTTAATGAGACCCTGAGTTAATATTTTAAAGAGCTTAAAATGTCAAGTCTATTAGCAGCAAACAAAATTCAGTTACTACTTTTTAATATTATGATTACTATTACCCAGATTAATATAATGATCTTTGGAATTATCTGATTCCCTTTTATTTAATTTTAGTTTTCGTAAAGCATCTTCTCATTGTTGAGAGATTTATCACTTAGACAGATGCTCAGGAAGGTTGGTCTCCACAATCCTGCCAGAGAGCATTAGTTTTCTAGCAACTGGGATTCCTTGTGAGCTGATGGGTGTGACTTCTTCCTTCTCTCCTAAAACTGATCTTACATGGATTAAATGAAAGAAAAATGAGGTAACTAATCCTGCAAAGCAAAGGGCAGTCAACTGACCCAGAACTTTTCCTTCATTGAGTTTCTGGCAGACGCAGCTGTGTCCCAGCCTTTCTGTTGTTCACACTGGCCTCATCCTTCCCCTCTGCCTCAGCGTGTCCCCAGCTGTGCTGCACTGAAGTTTGCTAACTCAGAAAACGTCATCGTGTCAGGGGAAAGCCACTTCCCTTTTTTCATATTCATGACGTTCAGATTTACATTTGTTTTCTTTTTGTCTACATTTGTTTTCTCATCTCGAATTTTACTTTCTAGGAAAGTTGCAAAGAAAAACAAATCTGAAGTTTTGAAAATGATAGAGATACAGCCCCTCTGGCTTTCTTTACTTCCTTTTATTGTTCTCACCTCATCATGAATTAGGACTAGAGCAGGAGCAGTGAGACCAATCTTGTCCAGTGTGTCAATATAAATTAAAACAACTTCAACTGAAGAATCACGCACAAGCAAAGAAAGAAGGCTATTTCCCCCTGACTGAGTAGTGTGAGTCTCACTGCCCTGCATTCTCAGAGGAAGACAGAGACAGAGGAACAAAGCCCAGTGGAATCAACTGACTGAATGAACAACTGAAGCTCACTAGGTTCTGTGACATGAACTTCTGATGAGAGACAGCAACACCGCTGAATCTCATTCCGCCAACTCAGAAACTCTGAACATCACACGTGTTCAAAACATTAAAAGAGTAGAATGATAAAATCTATATTTGGTAAAATAAAAATTATCTATTAAAGGTAAAATAATTGCAGTTGGATAATTCCTCTACTTGCACAAACACACTTTAGCTCTCAGCGCCTTAGCACTATTGACACTTAGGACGCCTGGAGACATGGGTCAGGAGAAGAGGGGTCACCACTGGGAACTTGGGTCCTTCACACAAACACTCCAGAGGAGAGGGTGGGGTTTCAGGAAGATGATTTACTTTCCCAACAAATAAACAAGCCCTTCACAGAAAGGAGATTTTCAAGTCCTCAGGCTGTGGTGAGCCTGTCCTTAGGGAGGGAGTCCAGCAGGTGCGGAAGGGACTCTGTCACTCTAGAGGACAGGGGGTGGCTCCATGTGATCTCTCCCTGTGAGTGAGGTGCTGCTGGGGAAATACAATTATTCTGGAATTAGAGTCTCCTCACCCATGTTCCCCAAGAAGAACCAGGATTCTGGTGGGGATATTGGCCCAGTCTGTGGAGGAAAATAGGTATCCAGGATGAAAATGGTGGAAAGAAAGGGCGATGTCTATAATAGTCCTGACTTGATGGTTCCCTAAAACACAACTACAGGGCCTGAAGGAATATGTTCCAAAAGGAGGAGAAACGTGGGAAGAGCTCATGAACTTGTTATAATCAGACTCTTTTCTAAATCAAACACTAAAGATAATCCATCTTTTGTTTCAAAGACCGTATTTGCCAGAGTAATCTGGTAAATCGCTTATAAATACAGAAACCACAGGGCTGAGGGAGCCTGGTTTCCTATGTAAAGTAAGAGGGGAAAATGGAGCCTAAGATCAGGGCTACAGATGAGTTCATGGACAAGAACAGAGCAACATTTATGCATGAGAGACAAAAAGCAATAATGTGTGTAATTACAAACATACATCACTCCTGAGTTAAGAAAAAGACCTTTCTCATTTGATTGATAAATATCCATTTGGATGGGCACATAGGAAGTTATTGGGAAATACACAAAATTAATAGTTTAGATTTATGACATTTTATTTGATCATATTGTAAATACATAAAGGAAAATCAAAAAAGGAAGTAAAAGTGTATAGAAATGATTAGAAAATGAAAACTATCATGTTCCCTATTTAATGACCTCGCTTAGAAAGCATGGCATCAGAGAACCTACCTCAAGGTTCCACCAGACGCCGTCTCAGCCAGACCAGCAGCAGCCTCATCTTCCCCATGGCCTTCGTGCTCTCTCTACTGATGGCCCTGGTGCTGGTCAGCTACGGCCCGGGAGGATCCCTGGGCTGTGACCTGTCTCAGAACCACATGCTGGTTGGCAGGAAGAACCTTAGGCTGCTGGGCCAAATGAGGAGACTGTCCTCTCGCTTCTGTCTGCAAGACAGAAAAGACTTCACTTTCCCCCAGGAGATGGTGGAGGGCAGCCAGCTCCAGGAGGCCCAGGCCATCTCTGTGCTCCACGAGATGCTCCAGCAGACCTTCAACCTCTTCCACACAGAGCGCTCCTCTGCTGCCTGGGACACCACCCTCCTGGAGCAGCTCCACACTGGACTCCATCAGCAGCTGGATGACCTGGACGCCTGCCTGGGGCAGGTGATGGGAGAGGAAGACTCTGCCCTGGGAAGGATGGGCCCCACACTGGCCATGAAGAGGTACTTCCAGGGCATCCATGTCTACCTGAAAGAGAAGGAATACAGTGACTGCGCCTGGGAAATCGTCAGACTGGAAATCATGAGAGCCTTGTCTTCATCAACCAGCTTGCAAGAAAGGTTAAGAATGATGGATGGAGACCTGAGCTCACCTTGAGATGACTCTCACTGACTAAGATGCCACATCACCCTTGTATGCTCACCTGTAGTCATTTCAGAAGACTGATTTCTGCTTTAATCACAAAATTTATTAAATTAATTCAACCAGTACTTTGTCGGTAGTAGGAAGTAAATGTATTCAATTTAGGGGGATTCAGTCCTAAGCAATGACTGCATTGATGTTATTTATTATTTGTTTGCTTATTTATTTAGTTATATTTATTCTTTTATCTCATCATATTTATTTTCTCATATAAAAGATTTTTTTACACTGTATTAAAATTTAGAAAATACATTTACATTTCCAGTTCATTAAATTTGTAATTTCTTTTATTTATTAAATCTTTATGAAGATGAATTTCCTGAGTTTTTATTGTTTTTATTTAGTTTGTAAGTCAAGTCCAACTCTTTTGTACCCCATAGATTGTAGCTTGCCAGGCTTCCCTTGTCCATGGGATTTCCCAGGCAAGAATACTGGTGTGGGTTGCCATTCCCTTCTCCAGAGGATCTTCCCAACCCATGGATCCAACACTCATCTCCCGCATGGACAGGTGCTTTCTTCACCCACTGAGCCACAAGGGAAGCCCATTTTCTACAGAGGCTCATGGAAATATTTGTAATCCAATCTCTTGCAGGGCCTATAACTCTCAGGGGTCTTATCTATCACATATCTCAAATTTATGGTGAGGACTAATTCAGCAATCTCTATAAATCTATATGGTCAGTTAAATATGATTATTTAATTATTATTAGAATTATTAATTTTGTCAATCACATTAGACTCTCAGAAATAATTACCAGTTGATAGTTTTATTTTGCTAATTATATGAACTCATCAGGATTATGTGTAAATTTGTAAACTGCTCAATTTATCTAGAAATTTGGAGATAGACAATAAACTAATGAAAATATAAAGTACTGTAACAGTGAGGTATAGACAACAAAGGCACAATGCATGTTAGTAAAACAGGAAAATAAGTGATGGTTCAATACATGCAGTTTGCACAGATGTTTATGGTGTTTAGGGAGGTGGGGCTTGGAATCTGACATATTAGGTTTTGAAACCTGGATTTGCCATTTTCTTATTACATTATTTCACTCAAATAAAGTCTTACCAGGTGGCTCTTGGAAATGAGAATATTTACAACTCAGTTTCAACTATGTTGGAAGGATTAAGTGTCCCTTTTAAGGGCTAAGGACTTTGTAGTTCCTGACAACATCATTTTTTTATAAAGACTGATCTGTGGAATTTTTCTGGTAGGTCCTTGGTAATTATGTTCACAGTAGCATTGTAACATTTAGTTAGTAATCAATTCAGGACTAATGTGCCACAAAAAGTGATGGCAACATCACGGAATGTGTTTTTTTATCCTCAAATAAATATCAAGAATGAAATATATTCTAATGAATCGTTGCCATAAACACAACACGTCGGTATCTTCTTACCATGTTACGGACTTAATGCGTGTGTGTACCCAAAATTCGTATAATGAAAGGTACCCCCACCATGTGATCATAACAGAAGATGGGATATTACAGAGATCATTAGGTTTAG
The DNA here is from genome assembly GCF_029378745.1 of Bos indicus. Lineage (NCBI taxonomy): Eukaryota > Metazoa > Chordata > Mammalia > Artiodactyla > Bovidae > Bos > Bos indicus. Next base: position 23,026,024 of record NC_091767.1, read on the forward strand.
ATGAGGTTCAGTTCAGTTCAGTTCAGTTGTGTCCAACTCTTTGTTACCCTATGGACTATAGCATGCCAGGCTTCCCTATCCTGCACCAACTCCCGGAGCTTACTTAAACTCATGTCCATTGAGTAGGTGATGCCATGCAACCATCTCATCCTCTGTCGTCCCCTTCTACTCTACCTTCAATCTTTCCCAGCATCAGGGTCTTTTCAAATGAGTCAGTTCTTCACATCAGGTGGCCAAAGCATTGGAGTTTCAGCTTCAACATCAGTCCCTCCAATGAATATTCAGGACTGATTTCCTTTAGGATAGACTGGCTGGATCTCCTTGCAGTCCAAGGGACTCTCAAGAGTCTTCTCCAACAACACAGTTCAAAAGCATCAATTCTTCCATGCTCAGCTTTCTTTATAGTCCAACTTTCATATCCATACGTGACAACTGGAAAAACCATAGCCTTGACTAGATGGACCTTTGTTGGCCAAGTAATGTCTCTGCTTTTTAATATGCTATCTAGGTTGGTGATAGGTTTTCTTCCAAGGAGCAAGCGTCTTTTAATATCATAGCTGCAATCACCATCTGCAGTGATTTTAGAGCCCAGAAAAATAAAGCCTCTCACTCTTTCCATTGTTTCCCTACCTATTTGCTATGAAGTAATGGGACCGGATGCCATGATCTTAGTTTTCTGAATGTTGAGGTTTAAGCCAACTTTTTCACTCTCCTGTTTCACTTTCATAAAGAGGCTCTTTAGTTCTTCTTTGCTTTCTCTCATAAGAGTGTCAGAGGTTATTGCGTATCTGAGGTTACGGATATTTCTCCTGACAATCTTGATTCTAACTTGTGTTTCATACAGTCCAGTATTTCTCATGATGTACTTTGCATATAAGTTAAACAAGCAGGGTGACAATATACAGCCTTGACATACTTCTTTTCCTATTTGGAACCAGTCTGTTGTTTCATGTTGTTCTAACTATTGCTTCTCAACCTGCATACAGATTTCTCAGGAGGCAGATCAGGGGGTCTGCTATTCCCATCTTTTGAAGAATTTTCCACAATTTGTTTTGGTCTACACAGTCAAAGGCTTTAGCATAGTCAATAAAGCAGAAGTAGATGTTTTTTCTGGAACTCTCTCGCTTTTTTGATGATCCAATGGATTTTGGCCATTTGATTTCTGGTTCCTCTGCCTTTCCTAAAACCAGCTTGAACATCTGGAAGTTCATGGTTCATGTACTGTTGAAGCCTGGCTTGGAGAATTTTGAGCATTACTTTGCTAGCGCGTGAGATGAATGCAATTGTGTGGTAGTTTGAACATTCTTTGGCATTGCCTTTCTTTGGGATTGGAATGAAAACTGACCTTTTCCAGTCCTGTGGCCACTGCTGAGTTTTCCCAATTTGCTAGCATATTGAGTGTAGCACTTTCACAGCATCATTTTTTAGGATTTGAAATAGCTCAACTGGAATTTCATCATCTCCACTAGCTTTGTTCATAGTGATGTTTCCTAAGGCCCACTTGACTTCACATTCCAGGATGTCTGGCTCTAGGTGAGTGATCACACCATCGTGGTTATCTGGGTCATGAAGATCTTTTTTGTACAGTTCTTCTGTGTATTCTTGCCACCTCTTATTATCTTCTGCTTCTGTTAGGTCCTTACCATTTCTGTTCTTAATTGTGCCCATCTTTGCATGAAATGTTCCCTTGGTATCTCTACTTTTCTTGAAGAGATCTCTAGTCTTTCCCATTCTATTGCTTTCCTCTATTTCTTTGCATTGATCACCGAGAAAGGCTTTCTTATCTCTCCTTGCTATTCTTTGGAACTCTGCATTCAGATGGGTATATCTTTCCTTGTCCCCTTTGCCTTTCACTTCTCTTCTTTTAATAGCTATTTGTAAGGCCTCCTCAGTCAACCATTTTGCCTTTTTGCATTTCTTTTTCTTGGGGATGTTGTTGATCACTGCCTCCTGTACAAGGTCACAAACCTCCATCCATAGTTCTTCAGGCACTCTGTCTATCAGATCTAATCCCTTGAATCTATTTCTCACTTCTACTGTATAATCATAAGGGATTTGATTTAGGTCATACATGAATGGTCTAGTGTTTTTCCCTACTTTCTTCAATTTAAGTCTAAATTTGGCAATAAGGAGTTCATGATCTGAGCTACAGTCAGCTCCCAGTTTTGTTTTTGCTGTCTGTATAGAGCTTCTCCATCTTTGGTTGCAAAAAATGTAATCAATCTGATTTCAGTATTGACCATTTGGTGATGTCCATGTGTAGAGTCTTCTGGGTTTTTAGAAGAGTGTGTTTGCTATGACCAGTGAGTTCTCTTGGCAAAACTCTGTTAGCCATTACCCTGCTTCATTTTGGACTCCAAGGCCAAATTTGCCTATTATTCCAGGTGTTTCATGACTTCCTACTTTTGCATTCCAGTCCTATATAATGAAAAGGACATCTTTTGGGGGTGTTAGTTCTAGAAGGTCTTGTAGGTCTTCAAAGAACCATTCAACTTCAGCTTCTTCAGCATTACTGGTTGGGGCATAGACTTGGATTACTGTGATATTGAATGGTTTTCCTTGGAAATGAACAGAGGTCATTCTGTCATTTTGGGGATTGCATCCAAGTACTGCATCTCAGACTCTTTTGTTGACTATGATGGCTATTCCATTTCTTCTAAGGGATTCTTGCTCACAATAGTAGATATAATGGTCATCTGAGTCAAATGCATCCATTCCAGTCCTTTTTAGTTCACTGATTCCTAAAATGTCGATCTCCCCTCTTGCCATCTCGTTTGAACACTTCTAATTTGCTCATCCACTTCCAATAGATGACGTTATGAGGAGGGATTCCTTAAGCATGGGATTATTGTCTTTATGAGACTCACGAGACACTTTGCTTCCTCTTTCCTCTCCACCATAGGAGGACAGAGAGAAGCTGGCAGTTTGCAACCCAAAAGAGAGTTCTCACCAGAACTCAACCCTGCTGGTACCCTGATCTCACACTTCAGCCTCCACCATTCTGACAAATAAACTTCTATCACTGATGAGCCACCCAGGCTTTGGGACCTTGTTAGAGCAGCCTGAATTAAGACACAGGGCATGGCATTTTTAGCTCCTGCAATACACCAGTTGAAGTCGTACATAAATATTTCATGTTCAAAGCACACATGACAGAGAAGAAATTGTCATGTGTAATTATTCTCAACCTCCTTCTTAACAAAAAGGACTGGTAATCTGTGCTCACAAATAAAGATCATAGAGTCTGGATCAAACAGAGAGGAATGATGGCCCATCTTAAGGACATTAAAAGTATTTTGAGAGAAAAGAAACACCAAGAAATACAAGGCAACAGGAAAGAATGCTCTGCCTTCAGGTTCTTCCTAGGGGATAATGGGAAAAAATACTCAAAATAATTTTCTAAATTTTAATTTTTTTAATTTAATTTTTTCAAGGCATTTAATCTTTTAGCCAATTGTTCCCTATCCATGGCTTGGTCCAAATATTTGCATCAACCAATCTTTTAATCAGTAACAAGTCAGAGAGGGGGAATGAAATTAACCAATTTGCTTAACTTCATGTTATCGGTAACAGTCAGTTAATTTCAGCATCTTGACAATTAAAATATTTTCCCTTAATTCCTGAGTTTTCCTGCCAACTTGTTCAAGAAGAAATCTTTTAGTTCCATGTTCTAAATTACTTTTCTTTTCTTATTATCTGTGATAGGCCAAGAAGAAGATTTTTTAAAATTTAGTCTGCGCAGGGATAAATATTCTTAAAACAGGAAATCACAGCTCCCTGGTCCTTGGCCCTGGTGGTGGCCACCCTCTGACTCACCCCCAGGGCATCCCAGACACCTTCCAGAGGTCCCATTACCACTGCCAGGTTCCCCTGTCTCTGAGCTGTCACTGGATCACACCAGAAAGTATCCAAATCTGTAAAATCGACTCCAACTCGCTGACTCCCCACCTGAAACCCCTCAGTAAGTGGAATCCTTCCTGGAAAATAAAGCACAAAACTCTAGGGAAGGCTCAGAAAATGCAAGGTTCCATGCTTCCAACCAGAGAACACTGTCGCGGGCATGGCTATGACAAGGCTCCCTGTGAAAAAGAAAGGTTTTTCCCGTGACAGTAAGTCAGTATCAAGAGGCTCACTGAGGATGCTATGCCCTGGTTGTCTGCAGAACCCAGAACTGCAAACTCTCCCAAGCGGGCATTTCCCAAAGGAACCCAAGAAAAAGACCTCCCTCTTGCAGCTGCCTGGAGAAGCTTACCATTCAGGGTTCAATGGAAGGAAATTTTACTGTTACTTTTGAGCCACTAAAAATCCTGTCCTACTCTTTGCGACCCCATGGACTGCAGCACACCAGGATTCCCTGTCCTTCACTATCTCCTGGAGTTTGCTCAAATTCATTGCCATTGAGTTGGTAATGCCATCAAACCCTCATCCTCTGTTGCCCCCTTCTCCTCCTGCCCTCAATCTTCCCCAGCATCAGGGTCTTTTCCATTGAGTTGGCTCTGTACATCAGATGGCCAAAATATAGGGCTTCCCTGGTAGTTCAGATGGTAAAGAATGTACTTGCAATGCAGGAGACCCAAGTTTGATCCCTGGGTCAGGAAGACCCCTGGAGAAGGGAATGGCAACCTACTCCAGTATTCTTGCCTGGAGAATTCCATGGACAGAAGAGCAACTGGCTGGCTAGAGTCCATGTGGTTGCAAAGATCAAGACATGACTGAGCAACTAACACTTATTTATTGGAGTTTCAGCTTCAGCGTCAGTCCTTCCAAAAACATTCAGGTTTGATTTCGTGACTGGTTTCATCTACTTGTTGACCAAAGGACCCTTAAGAGTCTTCTAAGGCAACACAATTTGAAAGTAAAATTCTACTGCGCTCAGCTTTCTTTGTGGTCCAACTCTCCCAAGATCATTGGAAATACCATAGCTTTGACTATACAGACCTTTGTCATCAAAGTGATGCCTATGCTTTTTAATATGCTGTCTAGTTCTGTCATAGCTTTTCTTCCAAAGAGCAAGTGTCTTTTAATTTTGTAGCTGAAGTCACTGCCCACAGTGATTTTGGAGACAAAGAAAAGAAAATTTGTCATTTTCCACTTTTTCCCCATCTATTCGCCATAGATGTCATAAGCTTAGGTTTTTAAATGTTGAGTGTTATCCCAGTCTTTCAGTCTCCTGTTTCACCTCATCATAAGGCTCTTTAGTTCCTCTTCACTTTCTTCCATTGGAGTGATATCATGGTACTTTATTACTTATCCCTATCAAAGTTGTGAAGAATATGCATAAAAGCATGTCAAGAGCTAAACAGAAAGAAATGTTGATAAAATAGAGATGAATATTGAGTGGCCAGGGAATTAAAAATTGGTTTCTGATTTGAAGGAAAGTTAAAGTACCTCGAAATAAATAATAAGAAAATAATTTAAGATTTTCAATGATTTTGAGTTTTGAAAGATTTTTAAGTCTATCTATACTGTGGTATTATTATATATTTTTATATGAATTTCATATGAATATGTAATTTGGTACATTACTATTTATATAAGTAAATATTCTCCATTAAAAGTCATCCTTCAAACTCATTCATAAAGTTAAATAAAACTCAGCAGCTTTTACATTTATTGTACACCTTTCATTTTATGGCATCGTTAACCCTAGGGTGAATACAACAAGGAAGCTTTGCACTTTCCTTTTCTATGTATAAAGATATGCATGGAGTACAAAGATGGATCCACAGCATAATCGTGTTGTTAAAATTTCATGGTCGGGGTAATAGGGAAAAAATATCTCAGAAGACTCTGTCAATAGGGGAAGGGGGGTCAATAATGAAAACGTTTGTGAAATGCTGTCCTAACCCATTTGAAGAGTGCAAATTGAAAAGCAAAAACAAAAGTAGAAAGCAAAAGGGAACTTTCAGAAAATGGAAACCATGGGCTTCTATTTAAGACACAGACCTGAAGGAAGGTCTTCAGAGAACCTAGAAAGCAGGTTCACAGAGTCACCCACCTCCCCAGGCCAGAAGCATCTGCAAGGTCCCTGATGGCCCCAGCCTGGTCCTTCCTCCTGTCCCTGCTGCTGCTCAGCTGCAATGCCATCTGCTCTCTGGGCTGCCACCTGCCTCACTCCTACAGCCTGCCCAACAGGAGGGTCCTGATGCTCCTGCGACAACTGAGGAGGGTCTCCCCTTCCTCCTGCCTGCAGGACAGAAATGACTTCGCATTCCCACAGGAGGCGCTGGGTAGCAGCCAGTTGCAAAAGGCTCAAGCCATCTCTGTGCTCCACGAGGTGACCCAGCACACCTTCCAGCTCTTCAGCACAGAGGGCTCGGCTGCCACGTGGGACGAAAGCCTCCTGGACAAGCTCCACGCTGCACTGGATCAGCAGCTCACTGACCTGCAAGCCTGTCTGAGGCAGGAGCAAGGGCTGCGAGGGGCTCCCCTGCTCAAGGAGGATTCCAGCCTGGCTGTGAGGAAATACTTCCACAGAATCACTCTCTATCTGCGAGAGAAGAGACACAGCCCTTGTGCCTGGGAGGTTGTCAGAGCAGAAGTCATGAGAGCCTTCTCTTCCTCAACAAACTTGCAGGAGAGATTCAGGAGAAAGGACTGACACACACCTGGTTCAACATGGAAATGACTGTCATGGACCAACACACCACACTTCCTCCTGCGCTGCCATGTCAAGGACTCTCATTTCTGCTGTCATCCTGCCCTGAATTGATTCAATTTGTCAAAGGTTTTCAGGAATATTAAAGGATATCATGTTTTACTCTACAGGAACTACTCCCTCACAGATACTAAAGCTGATCTATCTACTTATTTATCTACATGGACATTTATCTACTTTAATATTTATTTATTTATTTATATTTACTTAAATTATTTTGTTTATATAATATTATGTATGTATACTTAAGGGAAAATACATATTTTGTATTTAGTCAGCTTATAATTTTTATTATTCATTAAATTATTACTATTAAAAAAAATCCTTTGCTTTTTTCTTTAAAAAAGCTACACCGAGGTGAATGCACAACTTGATTAAAGAATTTATTTTACAAGTCCTTGACCCATTTTTTTGATATGCAGATTAGAGTGAAAAATACACTTCATTTAGCCAGGTTGTGTGTTGCCCTCAAGACCTAGATATAAACATAACTAATTCAATCATTTTTGTAACTTTGATTTTTTTTAAAAGGAAATTATATCAAATCAATAATCAGTTAATTCATATTAAAATGTTAACTATTTTAAAAATAGTACTAATTAGTAGTAGAAATGAGTATCAGTTAGGTTGAATTCTACAATAAAAGGGAGAAAATTGGAATACTGCCAGTAGAATATGGACCAAGCTGTGAGAGGATATAAATGTTAACTACTATAGGGGTAATTAGTGAAATGTTGTTGAATCACGCAAAGACGCCGGGATTCTTGGCCCTCGGAGGAGAAGAATTCAATCTGGGGCCAGAGATGAGGCTTGATCGCTCAGAGCTTTTGTGTAATAAAGTTTTATTAAAGTATAAAGGAGATAGAGAAAGCTTCTGACATAGGCATCAGAAGAGGGCAGAAAGAGTACCCCCCTGCTAGTCTTCAGCAGGATGTTATATAGTCACTAGCAGTCTGTTAATGAAAGAAAGGTATGTCTTAAAACTCAGAATGGCACCAGGCCCCTCACCCATAAGATGCATTTTGGGATAATCTTGGCACCAAATGGTTCATCCTGGGCCATAAAATGATTAACTTGAATATTGAAGAAGGGCAGATCACCATACAAATAGTTTCATTTACATAGATTAGGGGAACAATATCTGAGTATAACATACTGGTTTGTCAAGTAGGTTCTGAGCCAAGAGGCAGAACCAACTTGAAGACAGAGTTTGGGGTAAATGTATAGTATATTAGCATAGCTTAAGACAAACATTTCCATAAGAAAAAGGCATTGGTTATCTCTAAGTTTGAGAATAGTTAACTTCAGGTGAAACCAGATGTCATTATGGCAACACAGTATTTTAAGAGAAACCTCCTTTTAAATTTGTATAGAGAAGGAAAAAATATCGCTAGTTTGTTTCCTCCTGCCGCTTAAGAGAGAGAAAAATGTCTGACATGTGCAGGCTATTTCCTCCCTTTGGAGACCCCTGACCTTCCTGCCTGTTACCCTCTCATTAGTAAATATATCAGTGCAAATGTCCATTGGATATTGGAGTTGGAAATTTACAAGCAATTCCATTAAACATAAAGCATGGAACAGAAAAACTGATCAAATGGGAAAAGAGTATAAAATGAGAAAAGGACTTAAAATTGAGTCCTATGACCTCAACCTTAAAAGGGAGGGAGTACCACAAAGGATTCTTGGCAACTGAAAAAATACTGGCAACCTGACTGCCGGGACTTCAGTTTTTTGGGTGGGCTTACTGAGGATTCTAGCCAAGAGGACAGACTCTACTCAGCTCTGAGGAACTGCTTCAAGGTTTTAGAGGGGGTCAGTATATAAATGTGATTATGCTAAAGGGGTTACATGCCATCACTTGGTAGGTGGCTGAGAGTCAGTAGGAACAGATAAATCCATGAATGATTTTAGTGCTCTTCTACCTATGAGGAGTTGCAAAAACTGGGTTCATAACTTTTTCTCAGGAAAATTGTCTAACTCTCTGCTGGTCTGTTGTGTTAGTTTCCCAGAGCACAGAGTGCCTCTTTCCGATCTCCATCCTGAACTTCTATCAGAGCCTGCTGGAGGCCAGGAAACACAATGGGTAGTGACTTCATTCCCACTTGTTTACTTGTTGGGAACAAGATGCCAAGTGACGTTTTAGCTGTCATCTCAAAGGAGAAAAGTCAGAGTTCATGTGGCTAGAAATTGATACTCTCCCTTCGTTCTTAAACTCACGAGAAAAGTCCAGAATTTAAAATACAAAGATCCCAGGGCTCAGCTCTTATAGGGCTAATAAAGTTATTTTACTATATCTCATTGAAGAAATCACTCATAAAATCTTAGATTTACCACCTCATGGCTTGCGGGACCTAATTTTTCATACCAGGGACTGAATCCAGGTCACAGTGAGAAGGGCCAGATCCTGACCTGTAGGAAAGTCCCTCATTTATTTTTATTTTTCAATTAGCAGAAACATCTGTTCCCCTCTAACTACTTAATAGCAATTTTGTCTATTTTGATTAGACCTTAAAGAGATTTCTCTAGACTTAAGACCACCTCCCTTATTGCCCTACAAAGCCATTTAGCATTTGCAAGGGATTTAAGGGCTTTTGTCATCTCATTCTCCTCCTCCAATTTATTTTGTTGGTTTCCCAGTATCATGTTTATTTGAACCCTTCACTCTTTTTAATGGGCTTGTTCAGACAAATCATTGTAAAGCTCCTTAGGTGTACCTTTGTATTTGGTACATTGGGAATAGTTCAGTGCTCCAGATTGATATTTCTCTCCAGTTGTATAAATGCTGTGATCCAAATAGGGTTAATGAGAGAACTGAGTTAATATTTTAAAGAGCTTAAAATGGAAAGTCCATTAGTAGCAAACAAAATCCAGTTATTACTTTTCAATATTATGATTACTATTACCCAGATTAACAAAAGGATCTTTGGAATTATCTGATTCCCTTTTATTTAATTCTAGCTTTCACAAAGCATCTTCTCATTGTTGAGTGGATTTATCACGAGGACAGATGCTCAGCAAGGCTGGTCTCCACGATTCTGCCACAGAGAGTTAGTGTTATACCAACTGAGGTTCCGCTTATCAGTTTCATATGAGCTGATGGGTGTGACTTCTTCATTCTCTCCTAAAACTGATCTTACATGGATTAAATGAAAGAAAAATGAGGTAACTAATCCTGCAAAGCAAAGGGCAGTCAACTGACCCAGAACTTTTCCTTCATTGAGTTTCTGGCAGACGCAGCTGTGTCCCAGCCTTTCTGTTGTTCACACTGGCCTCATCCTTCCCCTCTGCCTCAGCGTGTCCCCAGCTGTGCTGCACTGAAGTTTGCTAACTCAGAAAACGTCATCGTGTCAGGGGAAAGCCACTTCCCTTTTTTCATATTCATGACGTTCAGATTTACATTTGTTTTCTTTTTGTCTACATTTGTTTTCTCATCTCGAATTTTACTTTCTAGGAAAGTTGCAAAGAAAAACAAAAAAATCTAAAGTCTTGAAAATGATAGAGATACAGCCCCTCTGGCTTTCTTTACTTCCTTTTATTGTTCTCACCTCATCATGAATTAGGACTAGAGCAGGAGCAGTGAGACTAATCTTGTCCAGTATGTCAATATAAATTAAAACAACTTCAACTGAAGAATCACGCACAAGCAAAGAAAGAAGGCTATTTCCCCCCGACTGAGTAGTGTGAGTCTCACTGCCCTGCATTCTCAGAGGAAGACAGAGACAGAGGTACAAAGCCCAGTGGAATCAATTGATTGAATGAACAACTGAAGCTCATGAGGTTCTGTGACATGAACTTCTGATGAGAGACAGCAACACCGCTGAATCTCATTCCGCCAACCCAGAAACTCTGAACATCACACGTGTTCAAAAAATTAAGAGAGTTGAATGATAAATCTATACTATACAGATAAATCTATACTATAAATAAAAATTATCTCTCTACTAAAGGTAAAACAATTGTAGTTGGATAATTCCTCTCTCTACTTGCACAAACACACCTTACTCTCAGCATGTGAGCAATACTGACACTTAGGACACTTGGGGATATGGGTCAGGAGAAGAGGGATCACCACTGGGAACTCGGGTCCTTCACACAAACATTCCAGAGGAGAAGGTGGGGGTTTAGGAAGACAATCTATTTTCCCAACAAGTAAACAAGCCCTCCACAGAAAGATTTTTCACGTTCTCAGGCTGTGGTGATCCTGTCTGCAGGGAGGGAACCCAGCAGGTGAGCAAGGGGACTCAGTCACTCCAGAGGACAGGGGGTGGCTCCATGTGATCTCTCCCATGTGAGTGATGTACACCTGGGGAAATACAATTATCCTGGAATTAGAGTCTCCTTACCATGTTCCCTGAGAAGAACCAGGATTCTGGTGGGGTACTGGCCCAGCCAGTGAAGGACAATACGTCTCCAGCATGAAAATGGTGGAAAGAAAGCGTGATGTCTGTAATAGTCCTGACTTCGTGGTTCCCTGAAGCACAACCACGTGGACCTGCAGGAATGTGTTCTAGAAGGAAGAGAAACATGGGAGGAGCTCATGGACTCACAATAATCAGAATCTTCTCTAAATCGAACACTGAAGATAAACCATCATTTATTTCAAAGAGCTTAATTACCAGAGTGAACTGGTAAATACTTTATAAACACAGAAACATAGAGATGAGGGAGCCTGGCTTCCTATGTAAAGTAAGAGGGAAAAGTGGAGCCTAAGATCAAGGCTACAGATGAGTTCATGAACAAGAGCAGAGCAACATTTATGCATAAGACACAAAAAGCAATAATGTGTGTAATTACAAATATACATCGCTCCTGAGTTAAGTAAAAGACCTTTCTCATTTGATTGATAAATATCCATTTGGATGGGTACATTTTAAGTTATTGGGAAATAGATAAAATTAATAGTTTAGACTGATGACAATTTCTTTGACCATATTCAGAATAAATACAGGAAAATCAAAAAAGGAACTAAAAGTGTATAGAAATGACTAGAAAATGAAAACTACCATGTTCCCTATTTAATGGCCTTGCTTAGAAAGAGTGGCATCAGAGAACCTACCTCAAGGTTCCTCCAGACGCCGTCCCAGCCAGCCCAGCAGCAGCCTCATCTTCCCCATGGCCTTCGTGCTCTCTCTACTGATGGCCCTGGTGCTGGTCAGCTACAGCCCGGGAGGATCCCTGGGCTGTGACCTGTCTCAGAACCACGTGCTGGTTGGCAGGCAGAACCTCAGGCTCCTGGGCCAAATGAGGAGACTCTCCCCTCGCTTCTGTCTGCAGGACAGAAAAGACTTCGCTTTCCCCCAGGAGACGGTGGAGGGCAGCCAGCTCCAGGAGGCCCAGGCCATCTCTGTGCTCCATGAGATGCTCCAGCAGAGCTTCAACCTCTTCCACACAGAGCGCTCCTCTGCTGCCTGGGACACCACCCTGCTGGAGCAGCTCTGCACTGGACTCCATCAGCAGCTGGACGATCTGGATGCCTGCCTGGGGCAGGTGATGGAAGAGGAAGACTCTGCCCTGGGAAGGACGGGCCCCACACTGGCTGTGAAGGGGTACTTCCAGGGAATCCATGTCTACCTGCAAGAGAAGGAATACAGCGACTGCGCCTGGGAAATCGTCAGAGTGGAGATGATGAGAGCCCTCTCGTCATCAACCAGCTTGCAAGAAAGGTTAAGAAAGATGGGTGGAGATCTGAACTCACCTTGAAATGACTCTCACTGACTAAGATGTCACATCAGCCTTGCACATTCACCTGTGGTCATTTCAGAAGTTTCTGATTTCTGCTTTAGCCACAAAATTTACTGAATTACTTAAGCATATATTTTGTAGTATTAAGCAAGGATGTTAAAAACTTAGCTCTAGGGTCATCATTCCTTAAGTGATTATTTCCCTGATTTATTTATTATTTATTTATATTTGTTCTTGTCATATTTATATTTTCATATAAGGATGTTTGCCTTCACATTGTATTAAGATTTAGGAAATATGTTCAGCTTTCCATTTCATTAACTATGATTTTTTATTTATTAAATTCTTATCAAACTCTTTTAGTTTTCTTTTTTTGTGTGTGAGATCAAATTTATTCTGCTCTCTTTTAGTGAATGGCATTTCCAAACATATTTTTACTGAATGATTGAATACACACAAAAATGAACTAATCCAGCAATGAGTATTTAAGTAGAAAATCCTGTGTTTTGAGCAAAGAAATCTCCACAGGTGACACTGCCTCACTGGAAACATATTTGTGCAGTGGTCTCTGTGTAGAAATCCAGACACTGAGTCTTTTTATTCTTAACACCTAAATTCAATCTTCAGTATTCTAAACAAAAGTGAATAATTGATGGTAATACTTATCTACTCATTCATTCATTCAGTTCATGTCACATGTATTAATTGAGTATCAAAGTGGCAGATTGTGGAATTGCCTTTAAGAAACACTGGTAAATAAATCTAATTCAGTACCTTCTACGTTGAAACTTTCAGTCTCATAGAGAATGATACATAAAAATAATGTATTTTTAAAAATTTTCAATTATATTAAAAAATACAAAAAGAAGTAATGGAAAACTGGGTTCTCACATCAGAAGATACTTACAGGTAATTTTTACAGGTAATTTTCAGGGAAAAAAGAGGGATACCTTTCCTATGGTACCTGGGAGGTATGTAATTGTAGAAGCCTGATTGGCTTTTGGCCAAGTGGGTCTACAATAAACAAACACCACAGGTAAAAGTACTGATTTGAAATTCTTTATTGTGTGTCTCGGAGAGGGAAATGGCAACGCACTCCAGTGTTCTTGCCTGGAGAATCCCAGGGACAGAGGAGCCTGGTGGGCTGCCGTCTATGGGGTCACACAGTTGGACACAACTGAAGAGACTTAGCAGCAGCAGCAGCAGCATTGTGTGTCTGGTAATAAGGAAATGGGGATGGATGTGGTCGCTTATAAACAGAATAGACAATGAGAAGAGGCCCCTCAGTATTTAAGGGTCAGGCAGATGCGAGTCTGCAACAGGCACTGAGGCAGGGGGCAGTGCAGTGAGAAGGACACAAGGATGAACAGGGGAGAGACTATTGAAGGAAAGGAGCGTGTTTCAAAGACACGGTGGGACTTGCAGGGTGAGTGAGGACTGACCTGTCCCAGAGGACCTGAAACTTACGCCACCAGTGACCGTAGCAGGATCTTGTTTAGTAGAATTAATGGGGCAGAAACCAGATGCGAGTAAGTGAAGAAGGGGAATTAAGGGTACTGTGTACAGACAACGATTTTGCAAACTTGTTTGTGAAGCAGAGGAGAGAAATAGGTGGAACTTTGAGGAAAGTGTAGCTTACTATCTCTGTGCATATCTTGTTCTGTTTTTGCAATATGTTTTCTGAGAATTATTTTGAAGAATGTAGGAAATGACAGAAACATGATTATTTTAAATATTTTACTATTTTAAATCATTATTTGGCTAAAATAGCAATTTCTCATTTTTGTAAATAATATTACTTTGTGGTGGACTTGTCAGAGTGGAAAGACAGAGAAGTGCATGCAATGATGAACAATTCATTATTTCCCTCAAGAATCATTATGCTAAATTTGTGCCTTATTCAACTCATAGTTTTAGTTCAATCATCAACATATTGCTTTTGTGACTTGACATATGATAAGTTTTTTTAGTACTGTACAGAGGATAAATGTATTTTTTCAGTTTTCCTATTCTAAAATCCATATTAATAACATAAATAGACATCTGATGGGTATCAAGGTCATGTGTAATCGTGGCACTTCACACATAAAGTAAAGATGTCTGCCAAATATTAAAAGATATAGTATCAAGTGACAATGTACGTTGTGCTGAAATTTAAAGCATTTTGGCACAAAAAGATTATACATTTTCATGCAGTTTAATTTGGCAGGATGCTATTTTAAACCAAATGGTAAAAGTTAATAAAGCTCTACTAAAACCCTCCATAAACCCATCTAGAAATAAAACAGCTTGTTCAGGGAATTCCCTGGCGGTCCAGTAGCTTAGACTCCGAGCTCCCAGTGCAGGGGGCACGGGTTTCATCCTCGTCAGGGAACTAGGTCCCACAAGCGAAACTAAAGATCACACTGCAAGGATGTTGGAAGACCGTGCATGCAGTAACTAAGACCCACCACAGCCAAATAAATAAATAAACAAAACAAAAACAAAACAGCTTACTCATAGGAAGCCTACCATTTTGCTTACAACAAATGAAACACAATGAGTTTGAAAGTATGTTGCACACATGCTTCAGTTCAGTTCAGTTCAGTCGCTCAGTCGTGTCTGACTCTTTGTGACCCCATGAACTGCAGCACACCAGCCCTCCCTGTCCATCACCAACTCCTGGAGTTCACTCAAACTCACATCCATCAAGTCGGTGATGCCACCCAGCCATCTCATCCTCTGTCATCCCCTTCTCCTCCTGCCCCCAATCCCTCCCAGCATCAGTCTTTAAAAGCAGTCAACTCTTTGCATGAGGTGGCCAGAGTACTGGATTTCCAGCTTCAGCATCAGTCCTTCCAAAGAACACCCAGGACTGATCTCCTTTAGAATGGACTGGTTGGATCTCCTTGCAGTCCAAGGGACTCTCAAGAGTCTTCTCCAACACCACAGTTCAAAAACATCAGTTCTTCGGGCGCTCAGCTTTCTTCCACAGTCCAACTCTCACATCCATACATAACCACTGGAAAAACCATAGCCTTGACTAGATGGACCTTTGTTGGCAAAGTAATGTCTCTGCTTTTGAATATGCTATCTAGGTTGGTCATAACTTTCCTTCCAAGGAGTAAGCATCTTTTAATTTCATGGCTGCAGTCACCATCTGCAGTGATTTTGGAGCCCCCAAAAGTAAAGTCTGACACTGTTTCCACTGTTTCCCCATCTATTTCCCATGAAGTGATGGGACCAGATGCCATGATCTTAGTTTTCTGAATAGTGAGCTTTAAGCCAACTTTTTCACTCTCCTCTTTCACTTTTATCAAGAGGCTTTTTAGTTCCTCTTTACTCTCTGCCATAAGGGTGGTGTCATCTGCATACCTGAGGTTATTGAGATTTCTCCCGGCAATCTTGATTCCAGCTTGTGCTTCTTCCAGCCCAGTGTTTCTCATGATGTACTCTGCAGGGTGACAATATACAGCCTTGATGTACTCCTTTTCCTATTTGGAACCAGTCTGTTATTCCATGTCCAGTTCTAACCATTGCTTCCTGACCTGCATACAGGTTTAGTGGTGTTCAACTCTTGCTTGAATTCTTTGTGACCTCTTGGATTTACCCACCATGCTCCTCTGTCCATGGGATTATCCCACCAAGAATACTGCAGTGTGTTACCATTTCCTCCTCCAAGGAATCTTCCCAATCCAGGAACTAAACCCCTGTTTCCTGTGGCTCCTACATTGTCAGGTGGATTCTTTACCACTGAGCCACCTGGGAAGCCCTGAAAGTACGTTAATAAATGTAAAACGCTTGGGATAGATATGCACGCACTTTCTGAACTTGAAAATATATGGACAAACAGGAATTAGAAATTGGAAATGCAGGAATAACTGGATGAAAGTATCAATTATTTTGGGCTATAAGCATATTTTTAAAGTTAGATTATAGACATCCTGATTTCAACTTTGAAATTTAGATATGAATATAAAAATCTAAACTAAGTGCATTCACATTTTGAGTATTTAACAAAGGAACTTTATTTTCATGTAAATACATCTGATATGCAAAAAGCAGCCACTGACTTGGCTCTTACGTATTTTAATGATTTAAGTTCTGCAGAAATTTATTTTAAGTAGTTTTAAGCAAGATGTACAGCTTCTTTGGTGGTCAGGTGGTAAAGAATCTCCCTGCAATATGGGAGACCTGGGTTCAATCCCTGGGTTGGGAATATTCTCTAAAGAAGGGAATAGCAATCCATTCCAATATTCTTGCCTGGAGAATTCCATGGGCAGAAGAGCCTGGCAAGCTACAATCCGTGGTCTCACAAAGAGTCAGACATTACTGGGCGACTAACACACACACACACCCACATACACACAAACACACGCAAGCAAGATGCAACATCAGTAATTTGTAATATAAAATCAGTTTTGTGTTTCGATCTTCTCAAGTGACTCATAAATTTGGTTTAGTGCAATCTTAAGCAAAATCTGAAGTGGCCTTGAAAATTTTATAGAAAATACTAGTCACAGTGGGATGCTGCAAAAGGAATTCCAGCGAGCTGAAGTTAATTAAAAATTCTTTAAAACCACAAAAAATGTCAAAATAGTGATTCTTAATAATGAAAACAAGATAATTAAAGAAGCATATTTTGAAAACTGACTAGTTTCCTTTTATTAGAATGAAGAAAAATTATAATGAATTCTGGTTTGGGTATAAATAAAACATGTAAATTTTAAAAGGTGCTGTGAATTTTAATATTAATAATTGATAGTGTATAATAATTATTCAGCTATTAATAAATAATAGCTTCAATATTAAAAATTTTAATGTTAATAATTAATAGTATTTTAAATAATAGTTTCAATATTTCAAATGGTGCTGTGAATTTTAATGTTAATTAATAGTTTATAATAATTACATGGTTATTAATAATGATATTTTCAATAAGTTTCAATATTTCTCCACCAATTTAAAACTGTAGGAAAAATAAACCATTAAAAATCATAAAAGGAAACATATAGAAACAAAGCTTACCTTTTGCCTCAGGCTCCAGTAAGTTTGAGCCGCGCATCAGCCGTGTCTCTAAATCATTCCACTCGCAGGACTGGGGGATCCCATTACTTGGTAGATACCTGTCCAGATTGTAGATGCCTTTCCCCTTTCCCTGAATTAGTCTTTTCCCCCAGAAACAACCTTGAATCTGAAAACATACCACGACATGCTCTGATTTCAAGCCATCAATCGCAGCATTAACAGGCACGGTGTAAACCGCTCTGGCTAAAATCTTTTCCCAGGAAGGGGAGGATGAACGCAAGAACAGGTGCAGAAATCAAAGGCTCTGAGCGAAGCCGCGGCAAAGCTGCCCTGGGCAGTAGGGCCCGAAAAGGAAATTTCCTCACGGCTCCGTCGGCCCCACGCGCTCCCTGGGCCCCGGCGGCGCCTCGCCCAGGGGCGAGGCTCCTGCTGACTGGGACCCCTGGGTTCTCCCTGTGGATCCCGCGCTAGAGTTCGCGGCGCTGAACCTGGAGGCGGGTCCCGCTGGGTGGGCGGTGCTGTCGGTGCGTTACGGCGAATTCGGGTGCCCCTCCCGGCCGCTGGGGCGCAGCCAAAGGAGCTTTGGGCTCACTTGAACCGCAGCAGCGCGTGCCATTTCTCCGTGGTCCGCTGAATCACTGAGCTGAATGGCACGATCTATTTGCTAATGGTGCTAGGGATACCTTGCTTCAGCCTCTCCTAGGCTCAAAGCTAGGCTCAAAGCTGTGAAAAGCAGGAAATCCTCAGTTTTTGAGATATGAGATCAATCACGCAAGCATGACAGGACTGGCTTTCGTTTTCTTTTTTTTCACTACAACGTAGGAGATATCAACATCTAGAAGACACAAGCCACCAGTTTCTATCGTTGGATTCTCAATCTGTTCCAGATCTTAAACCTGTTCCACTCAGAAAACTACAGTATAGTTTGGAGTAAGACCTGCTTGTTAAATTACTCTCTAGCCAGTCTGGAGCTGGAGCAGAAGATGAAAATAGACAATCTTCTAGCTTGTCCTTACTTGGGAAAGTTGTCCCAAAAGTGCCTCCAAGGAGTCAGCAGGTATTTAGAAGAGGAGGACTATAGCTGCCTTGCCTTGGAGATTGTCCAAAGGATGAGTGAAGTGTGCTTTCCTCAATGAATAAATTTCACAGAAAATTCAGAAAATAATAAAATTATTTTCATAATTTTCTAATCAATTATGTTAATACTACTGTTGGTCAAATCCAAGCAAGCAATCTGCATTGTATTTTCTGTATCAGCTATGAAAAATCTGAAATTCAAGGCTTTATATTTAAAATACATAGGTGCCGGGGACCAGCCCCGGCTGAACCAGGGTATTCGAAGGAGAGACGGCGTAGGCGAAGATCAGGAAACAATTGCTTAATTAAACGTTAATTAAGGATATAAAGAGTAATAGAATGAGGATAGCTCAGTAGGAAAATTCAGTGAAGAAAAGAGGCTGAAATAAGGATAGCTCAGTGAGGAAATTCAGTGGAGAAAAGAGGCTGAATAATTCAGCCAGAAGGTAAGAGAAAGAACGACATGGTGAGACCAAGTTTCGGTGAACAAGGCCCGCACTTTATTTTTCAAAGTAGTTTTTATACCTTAAGTTATGCACAGAGGATAATGGGGGAAGGGGTAGAGTCTTGCAGCAAACCAGGCTTTCTTCCTGCAAACTTATCATATGCAAAAGCTTAGGTGATTTGCATTATCTTCTGGCCCGGAGGCCTGTGAACATTTTAAGACCTTTTCTTCAGAAAACTTATTTTTCTCTAAAGGTGATTGGTCAGGAGCCACCCTCCAAAAGCATTAGATAAAGTTGCATTCCTACAGAGCAAAGGTGTGGTGGGCTACAACAAGAAAAAGAATTAACTCAAGGGTCCCAGGTTACAAACATTAAAGCTACTGTTTACACCAACTATATTAATCAATACACTGCCAGGGACACAGCAAGTAAGGGATATGGAAACTTAGCAGCAAACATTGGCCCAACAAGTGAAAATCCCTTCACCAATACAATTTCTAATCAATCTTTTAACTACTCAAAAGAATCTGTGTTTAGACAGTTTAGAACATCTCCTGCCTCTCACAGTTGGGAGGCTCCGAACAATCAATGAGGCCGGAAAAACCTATTCAGGCAGGCTAGAGGATTTCCAAAGGAGTTTGTAGGTTAAACACTGTCACACCCAGGAATTATTAACTGGAGCTGTAAGCTAACTTTTTTCAGAGGGGTAGTGGGGGACAGCCCCCCGTAAAGTCAGAGGTGTAGGTGAAAGCACAAAGCAGAAAGTAGGCAGACTCTGGTTTTGGGGGTATATGCTCGAGAATTTCCAGGGGGACTCCTGAAGCTCGATCCCGCCTTTGCGTATGCCGAGCCTCCTTCCTCATGACCTTTGTCATGGGCGGAGTTCCTCACGCTGGCTACCGGCAGTGATAGAATTTCCAGTTGAGCTATTCCAGATCCTGAAAAGTGCTGCACTCAATATGCAATATGCACTCAATATGCAATATGCCGGCTCCCGGCACATAGGGTTTCCAAAAAAGAAAGTTTCAGAAATGTAAATGACTTATGCTTTTTTTTTTTAAACCTATGCTTTTTAAAATAACCTGGTTATAATAAATCATTTATCTTTTTTGTTTTTTTGGAAGGTATATGCTGTCTCTTGTGTCGACTTTAAAACTATTCATGTCCTAAAAACTGAGAGTTATGTTTTATTCAATGGGAATTTTTAGGACTTCAAGCCTGGGAGACATATTAAGTCATCCTGAGAGGACTGCCCCGAGGAGGCATGGCGAAGACCCAGGTTACCTAGAAGTTTTGCAACAAAGGGAAGGTAGTCTGAACATCAAGATTATCGAGAACTAAAATTAGATATGCCAAGTAAAGGAATTCAGCAGTTTTCTATGTATGGAAGATGCAAGAGTCTGGGCTGACTGGAATCATTCCTTTGCTATGCACCTTAGCTGTCTGGGGCCAATTTCTTGTGTTTACACATCCTGATCTTCTTTTCCTCAGGGCTCACTGTAGGGAGTGGCTACAGTATGAGGGCTGCTAGATGGCGTGTGTTCTCCTTCCGGAGTTCCCTCAGGGCTCACTAGCTCATGGGAAGGGCTGCAATCGCTGATGATTGTAACATTCTTCTTTACTAATATGGCAAGAAATATTCTATATCTTACTAAAAGCTGAGATGTAACTTTTCATGGCAAACTTTCTTCATTATTTTGTTACAGACTTCGGTCTCTTAAGGTAATTAATATTAGCTGCTCAAACAGAAAAACATTATAACTGCATTTTGAACACAATAGAGGTTTATCTTCCATCCCTGTTAACACCTCAGTGTAAACATTCCTGATCAGATGGTTCTCTTCCAAACAGTGAATCAGGGACACTTCTGTACAATGCTCTTGCTATCAACAATATGTGATTTTAAATGTCTCTGTGGTGCTTGGGTTTATTGCTATCCGTTGTAAAGGGGAAAAGCCTGATGGAGTACGTGGCTGTGTTTTCAAGGGCCAGACCTGTGCAAGGAAAACATGACTTCCAACCATGTTCAACTGGCAAGAATTCATTCACATGACCATTCCTCACTGTAAAGAGACTAGGAACGGGAGTCATTTTGTGGCTGGTGGGAAGAAGATTCAAGCTTCCTAAAGAAGAACCCTGTTCATTTTTAAACTATGTGCACTAATGCTGTTTTTAGAAGAAAGAGCTAATTTTCTTGCTGGTGTACATTTTAGCCAAGAAATTCTGACTGCAGATCTGATTCCACAAATTAAAACCAGGCAAGGAATGTGAGAATGAGAGAAGAATGCACAGGCGTTTACAACATTGTTGGCCCTGTGGGTTCCCAAAGGCATAGGTTAAAGTTGAAACACACCTGCTTCTGGGTTGGGAGTATGTGTGTGTGTATGCTTAGTCACTCGGTCATATCCAAGTCTTAGGTGGGGTCCTTACAAATCAGTCTCTGCTGGCTTGTAGCCATGCTGATTACCCTACAGCTCTTCCATACCATTCTACCTCTCAGCAAGGCCCTGGCAGAATGCTTCTGGCCTATTATTAATTACTTGTAAGTTGTAGGCTAAGATCTTATCCATTCATCTGTGCTCCCTGGGCAATGTATGGGGTAGAAGGGGTTAGTCAGGATGGACTACCTTGAGTTTCAATCTTGACTTCATCACTTGGTAACTGTTGCCCCAGACAAATTACGTACTATTTCTAAAGCTTTTTGTCTTTATTGGAAAGTGTACATAATAAAAATGATACATCTACATTATAGAAGTGTTGCCGTACACTTTACAATCAGATGAATTTACAGTAAGATGAAAAATGAAAGTAGAAATCCGAACCCTTCAGGAGCTCTGCAATGTTGCTGTCACCAGTGTCCCTGCTTTAGTTTTCCACAGGATGGAGGCTTTAGGAACTGGACAAGGTAGATGGTAATTGTTGCCAGTATTTTTATCCTCAGGGTTCTGTGTACTTTGGTTTCTAAAATTCATCTGTCTCTGAGCCCATCAAACAGGACCAGTAGAACCTTAAAGACAATCAGACATGAGTAGGAAATTGTTACTGACGAGAAAATACAGACTCAACTTCAGTAATTTTCCTTACAGCTCAAATGGTTGGAAATAGTACTCAGAATTGAATCCAAGTCTTTCTGACTTCAAATCCAGCGTCTTGCCGCTTGATCTGCTGCCCTTCTGTGGTGGGAAACACAAGCAAGTCTACTATACTGTAGATGATGTGGACAACAGCTTTCAACACAGGCATTTTGTTAATGTGACTGCAGCCTTGGAGTCCAGATGAGGACAGATATTATAACTGGGAAGAATTAATTTTAAATTTGCACTGGATCTGCTTCTGTGACTTTAACCCATTTTTGTTATTATAAACATCCATAATGGCCTGCCTCAGGGAGATAACCTGACCCCACCCATCTGTGAAGGACTGACTGTAAGGAAGTAAAACTAACACATTCCCCTGCCTGGGGCTTGTTATTCTAGGGGACATTTGCAAGTCTGCAGAGTTAAAAGTCTTTTTACTCTGTTTCTTCCCGTGCATCTCTGTTCCATAAAAGAACCTGGCATCTAGGCCCTAAACAAGATGTTTATTTTGAGGCGCTAGCCTCCCATCTTCTCTGGCTGCCGGCTCCCCAATTTAAGTCTCTTCCTTGCCTCAACACTTCCTCCCTCAGATTCGCTGGCCTGTTGTGTGGTGAGCAGAGCAAGCATGGACTCGGTAACAATATGAAATTTAGACCTACCGAAGATCCTTGACAAGGGTGTTGTTGTGCCTGATTCTTCCAGCTTAATAGCCCTCATGAATGGGACTCAGGCATGACAAAATGAAAGCCTAGTTATGTTTCTCCCCTTGATATCACTGAGTAGGTGAAAGGTTTCATCATCCTACCATCTTCCAAGCTAGAAGTATCACTGCCATCCCCCTCAGTACCCTTCAGATGCAACAGGTCACCATATCCCAGGAAACAGGTCACCACATTCCAGAAGCAGAAATCTGCTCAAATCCTGACACAAATCTGAATTCTGGGTCAGCAGAACTATGGAAGAAAGGGCGGATTGCTCACTCATCATACTCCTATCTTTTCCGCCTCAGAGTTCTACAAAGGGACAGGAACTCAGCCTGGGCTAGGCTAAGATGGTCATCTCAGGAGAGGGCTGTGGGGCAACCTCTTGGGGAAGGAATGTCAGCAGGTATAGTCAGGTCCAACTTCCTTGAAAGGGGCCTGGAAACAGCTCAAAGAGATGGAGCTGATACCTGGCTTTCTGTAGTCCAGAGATTTGGAATGATTACAGGAAGGTTGTTGAATTTGGCTGGAAAAATTACATTTCTAGCCTCATCATGAGCTACTTATATCACTGTGTATTTTTTTTTTTTTCCACAGTGAATTTCCTTTTGTCTCTTAAAACTGTGGTGCTTGTCATCATGACATAGGTCCTGTGAGCCTACGGAGAGAAAAAAATATCCAGTGAGCATATGCTTTCAAGGAATTCTTTCTAAGAAAGAAATTATCAGACTTCCCTAGTGGTACAGTGGTTAAGAATTCACCTCCCAGTGCAGGGGATATGGACTGGATCCCTGGTCTGGAAGATCCCACAAGCCCTGAGGCAACTAAGCCTGTGTCCCATAACTATTGAGCCCATGCTCTACAGCCCATGAGTCACAAGAGAAGCCACCACAGTGAGAAACTTCCTTATCACAACAAAGAATAGTATCCCTTGCTGCAATTAGATAAAGTCCAAGCACAGCAATATGACACAGAGCAGCCAAAATATTAATTAAAAAATTTTTTAAATTAAATATGTTTAAAAAGAAAGAAATTATTAATGTGCAGAACTTGCAGGTAATTGATCATAGAGGTGGGTGAGTAAATTTGCATTACAGAATTCAAGGATCCTTTGAGAAAGCAAAAAACAAAAACCCAATGCCTTCCTCCCAAGAGTCAGTTATTACAGCTTGTCTTTACATGGTGCTAGACACAATGTAAGTCAGCTCAGGGATAACATTCACAAATAATTTGTTAATTAAATATGTGTCTCTTTTTGGGTTTAAATTATACAAATATGCCAGTTATATGTGTAAACCTACTTTGGAGTAAGATGAATATGTGCATCCAAAAGCCTACTTTTCGCATTACTAGGATCACTACTATGAATAAGAATATTTTTTGTTTTATTTCTACATTTGTTTCATTTGGTTTTTTTTGCTTTTAAATTAGTAGGACATCAAAATGTTCTTTGATTTCTAATTTCCTGCCTTCTTCCCAGCTGAAGTTCGAGACCAATATGGCCAGTCTCTAAGCCAGTATTTGACTACATCCCACCAGAGATCAGATCAGTCACTCAGTCATGTCTGACTCTTTGCGACCCCATGAATCGCAGCATGCCAGGCCTCCCTGTCCATCACCAGCTCCCAGAGTTCACTCAGACTCACATCCATCGAGTCAGTGATGCCATCCAGCCATCTCATCCTCTGTCGTCCCCTTCTCCTCCTGCCCCCAATCCCTCCCAGCATCAGAGTCTTTTCCAATGAGTCAACTCTTCACATGAGGTGGCCAAAGTACTGGAGTTTCAGCTTTAGAATCATTCCTTCCAAAGAAATCCCAGGGCTGATCTCCTTCAGAATGGACTGGTTGGATCTCCTTGCAGTCCAAGGGACTCTCAAGAGTCTTCTCCAACACCACAGTTCAAAAGCATCAATTCTTCGGCGCTCAGCCTTCTTCACAGTCCAACTCTCACATCCATACATGACCACAGGAAAAACCATAGCCTTGACTAGATGGACCTTTGTTGGCAAAGCAATGTCTCTGCTTTTGAATATGCTATCTAGGTTGGTCATAACTTTCCTTCCAAGGAGTAAGCGTCTTTGAATTTCATGGCTGCAGTCACCATCTGTAGTGATTTTGGAGCCCAGAAAAATCAAGTCTGACACTGTTTCCACTGTTTCCCCATCTATTTCCCATGAAGTGATAGGACCGGATGCCATGATCTTCATTTTCTGAATGTTGAGCTTTAAGCCAACTTTTTCACTCTCCTCTTTCATTTTCATCAAGAGGCTTTTGAGTTCCTCTTCACTTTCTGCCTAAGGGTGGTGTTATCTGCATATCTGAGGTTATTGATATTTCTCCTGGCAATCGTGATTCCAGCTTGTGTTTCTTCCAGTCCAGTGTTTCTCATGATGTACTCTGCATAGAAGTTAAATAAACAGGGTGACAATATACAGCCTTGACATATTCCTTTTCCTATTTGGAACCAGTCTGTTGTTCCATGTCC
The DNA here is from genome assembly GCF_029378745.1 of Bos indicus. NCBI lineage: Eukaryota > Metazoa > Chordata > Mammalia > Artiodactyla > Bovidae > Bos > Bos indicus. The sequence continues at coordinate 23,051,157 of NC_091767.1, forward strand.
AGTTCTAACTGTTGCTTCCTGACCTGCATACAAATTTCTCAAGAGGCAGATCAGGTGGTCTGGTATTCCCATCTCTTTCAGAATTTTCCACAGTTTATTGTGATCCACATAGTCAAAGGCTTTGGCATAGTCAATAAAGCAGAAATAGCTGTTTTTCTGGAACTCTCTTGCTTTTTCCATGATCCAGAGGATGTTGGCAATTTGATCTCTGGTTCCTTTGCCTTTTCTAAAACCAGCTTGAGCATCAGGAAGTTCACGGTTCACATATTGCTAAAGCCTGGCTTGGAGAATTTTGAGAATTACTTTACTAGCGTGTGAGATGAGTGCTATTGTACAGTAGTTTGAGCATTCTTTGGCATTGCCTTTCTTTGGGATTGGAATGAAAACTGACCTTTTCCAGTCCTGTGGCCACTGCTGAGTTTTCCTAATTTGCTGGCATATTGAGTGCAGCACTTCACAGCATCATCCCATAGGTGGCAGTAAAACTCCAATTTCATATCTTTTGTTCAGGAATGTATTACTCACTAGTCAAGTAAGACTCCAAAGCTGAGGGCCTGGAGCACAGGGAGGAGGTTTGCCTAAATCTTCCTCTCCCTGCTTTAGCTTGCTCCAGTTCAATGCTGGATAATGGATCCCTAAAGATAGGCCATGAAAGGCTCCCAGGAACAGATGGAGAGCATGGTGCCCTGCCCTTATGCTCTCCCTCAGACCTAACTTGATCCACCTGCTTTCTTGGTTAAAGCTCACAGGGTAGCCATCAAAAAAGAGTAGTTTATGTGACACTCTGGTAGATCTTCTAGTTGTTTCCTTAACTGTATTCGTGCCTGGATGCAGATTCAGTATGTCTTGAAAAACAGGTCAGAAGCTGTAATCATTAATGATAGACGACAGTATCATCAGCATTCAAAAAGATTTTGATTCCCAGGATGAGATGAGAACTGTCTTCAGAGCAAGTTTACAAGCTAGATAAGAATACCAGACTCCTTGCTATATCCTCATATGCTTCACCTTACAATGAGAATTGTTTAAGTTGATTATGCCCTTACTGACCACAGGACTCCAAAAAATTTTCCAGTCATCACATTTGAAATACATGGCAGTAATTTTGCCTACTGCATTCAACTTACCATCATGACTTACTACTGCTAAGTCACTTCAGTCGTGTCCAACTCTGTGCGACCCCATAGACGGCAGCCCAGCAGGCTCCCCCGTCCCTGGGATTCTCCAGGAAAGAACACTGGAGTGGGTTGCCCTTTCCTTCTCCAAAGCATGAAAGTGAAAACTGAAAGGGAAGTCATTCAGTCGTGCCCGACCCTCTGCGACACCATGGACTGCAGCCTTCCAGGCTCCTCCATCCATTGGATTTTCCAGGCAAGAGTACTGGAGTGGGGTGCCATTGCCTTCTACGACCATCATGCTAAGCACATTGAAAATTAACATGCTTTTGAACTGTGGTGTTGGAGAAGACTCTTGAAAGTCCCTTGGACTGCAAGGAGATCCAACCAGTCCATTCTGAAGGAGATCAGCCCTGGGATTACTTTGGAAGGAATGATTCTAAAGCTGAAATTCCAGTACTTTGGCCACTTCATGCGAAGAGTTGACTCATTGGAAAAGACTCTGATGCTGGGAGGGATTGGGGGCAAGAGGAGAAGGGGACGACAGAGGATGAGATGGCTGGATGGCATCACTGACTCGATGGACGTGAGTCTGAGTGAACTCCGGGAGTTGGTGATGGACAGGGAGGCCTGGCATGCTGCGATTCATGGGGTCGCAAAGAGTCAGACATGACTGAACGACTGATCTGATCTGATTTTCTTAAATAAACCGTCAATTTATTTTCACTAATCTTTTAGAACCTCTTGTCTGTTTATACTTGAACATAAATTCATGTGATATCTATTCCTATCATGTCTCCTATGAACACTTACTATATTGGCTAAAAGCAAGAGCCCTAATAAGAACTAGAAGGAAACAGTAAAATTGGTTAAAATTACTTTTAAAAATATATTTATTTATTTTTGGCTGTGCCACGCAGGTTGTGGGATTTTAGCTTCATGACTAGGGATTGAACCCAGGCCCACAGTAGTGGAAGTCCTAACCACTGGACCACCAGTTCAGTTCAGTTCAATTGCTCAGTCCTGTCCAACTCTTTGTGACCCCATGAATTGCAGCATACCAGGCCTCCCTGTCCATCACCAATTCCCGGAGTCCACCCAAACCCATGTCCATCGAGTCAGTGATGCCATCCAGCCATCTCATCCTCTGTCATCCCCTTCTCCTCCTGCCCCCAATCCCTCCCAGCATCAGGGTTTTTTCCAATGAGTCAGCTCTTCGCATCAGGTGGCCAAAGTATTGGAGTTTCAGCTTCAACATCAGTCCTTCCAATGAACACCAAGGACTGATCTCCTTTAGGATGGACTGGTTGGATCTCCTTGTAGTCCAAGGGACTTTCAAGAGTCTTCTCCAACACCACAGTTCAAAAGCATCAATTCTTTGGTGCTCAGCTTTCTTCACGGTCCAACTCTCACATCCATACATGACCACTGGAAAAACCATAGCCTTGACTAGATGGACCTTTGTTGGCAAATAATGTCTCTGCTTTTGAATATGCTATCTAGGTTGGTCATAACTTTCCTTCCAAGGAGTAAGCATCTTTTAATTTCATGGCTGCAATCACCATCTGCAGTGATTTTGGACCACCAGGGAACTCCCCCAATAGTTTAATTTTTGCAGTTTTAATTTTGCAATTTTTCATTCAAAACTTAAGAGAAACTCTAAATGGCTTTCAAAAGTATACTGGGTTTAAATCAATGGCAATGGAGAATTGAAAGGAGTATGACAAGTGTCAAAAAAAAAATATGTAAAAGGGCTTCCCTGGTGGTCCAGTGGTTAAGAATCTGCCTTGTAATGCAAGGGACACCGGTTTGATCTCTGGTCCACGAAGATCTCACATGCCTCAGAGCAACGAAAGCCACAACTACTGAGCCTGTGCTCCAGAGTCTGGGAGTTGCAACAACTCAGCCCATCAGCCGAAACTACTGAAGCCTGTGTACCTGGAGCCCATGCTCCACAATTAGAGAAGCTGCTGCAATGAGAAGCCCAGGCACCACAACTAGAGAAAGCCCACACAGCAACAAAGACCCAGCACAGCCAAATAAATAATAAAATAAACTAATTCAGTAGCTTTAAAAAAATGTAAAAGTAATAGTAACAGTAAAGCAGAAATCAATGTACTTAAGACCCAAATATACAGCACTCAAGATAATAAATGCAAGCTACTTATGAATGAAAAAATCTGTTAATGGCTTTAAACATAAACCCCACTATTACCTTGAAGAGGAAGAAAAGCCTAAATTCAAATAATACTAAATACTTATTAATACTAAAACTACAATAACAAAAAAGATGGGCAAATACAGAGCAAGAAAATATAATGAAGGATATAATTAGAGGTGGCAGTGTTAACGTCAATGAGATCTTGATAAATAATTAATATCAATATTAATGTCATTAACATCCAGGACAATTCAATAAAAACATGCTAAATTTGAGAAAAAAGGTCAATATACATAGAAATGCAATTGGATCTATAATTAAATTTTAAAAGCATGGAACCAAATTTCAAATATTATAAGAGATTTAGTGGAAAAAAATGTAGCAATATGCAGTAATGCAAACAGAAACATGGTAGCACTGAAATTTTAGTACAGTGTGATAAGTTGGTAAAAAAAATATAGAAAAATAATAGAGAAAAGAAGGACTGAAATATGATGTAAAAGACTATAAATCAGAGGTTTATATATAGGGCCACTATAACCTAGAATAGGAAATATAACTTCTATCAAATATTTGTAAATCATCCATGAAAATTATCATTTATTAGACTACCCAGAAAATATCTATAATTCCTCCAGAGCAAACATGCATGCTCACATCACAATGCCTGCAATTAATATTAAAATAGGTGGTGCTAGTGGTAAAGAACCTGCCTACCAATGAAGATAGACATAAAAGACCTGGATTCCATCCCTAGGTCGGGAAGATCCCTTGGAGGAGGGCACAGCAACCCACTCCAGTATTCTTGCCTGCAGAATCCCTTGGACAAAGGAGCCTGGCAGCTCATAGGGTCGCAAAGAGTCAGACACAAATGAAGCAACTTAGCACAAAAGCAATCATTTAGAGATTTAAAATCATCCTGATAAATTATGGTCAAGTCAGAATTTAAAAATGAAATGAGAAATTTAGTAAGTAACGGAAATTCAATCACTATTCTTCAAATTTGCAGAAGCAAAGTTGCATACTGAGGTAAATTCACAGCCTTGAGTGTGTGGAGGCTAAGTTTCTTCAGTTGTGTCTGACTCTTGCGATCCCATGGACTGTAGCCCGCCAGTCTGGCTAGTCCTTGCCACTAGCGCCATCTGGGAAGCCCAAATTGACAGCTTTAGGAAACATGAATTGAAAATAGATTGGCCTCACTCATTAAAGGGCTTCCCAGGTGACTCATTAGTAAAGAACTAGTCTGCCAACACAGGAGATAGAGGAGACGCCAGTTCGATCCCTGGGTCGGGAAAATCCCCTGGAGGAGGAAACGGCAATCCATTTCAGTATTCTTGCCTGGACAATTCCATGGACAGAGGAGCCTGGCAAACTACAGTCCATGGGGTTGCAAAGAGTAGGACACTACTGAGCAACTGAGCAAGCACGCACACACTCGTTCAAGTCAGTAAGAGAATTCAAATAACATTAAAAGAAATAGGAAAAGGTAACATTCATTAAATACTCCCTCTGCATCTGGGACTGTGCTAAACACTTTACAGGAAGTATTTCTATCTTCTAAACAACCCTACCAAGTCATTAAACAATAACTGGTTCTCTTCAGCGTGTCCTTTGATACCCTCATTTACTGAGTCCCTACTATGTGCAAGAACAACAGACCATAGGTGCTATGAAGTAGCAGAAATATGATTCAATTACAGTCAGAATTTTCCCAAATCTATACACATTCCAGTGTGACAGAATTCAAAATCAGATTAATAAACTAATTCATCATGATTAAGAGTACCTTAGAAATATAAAGATGATTCGACACCAGAAAGTATATATACATATATAAGTGAAGACGCTCAGTGGTGTCCAGCTCTTTGCAACCCCATGGACTGTAACCTACCAGGCTCCTCCGTCCATGTATATATACATATACATGTATGTATGTATGTATATGAAATGCATCATTTACGAAAATAGACTTTGATAAGTGGCAGTTTCTCAAGGATTAGTCAAAAACCCAAAAAGTGTACTTTTAAAATTCAGTTACATAACAACGTATCAATCTGACTTGCCCCTTGAATAGGTCTCTTTAACCTATGCATGATTTTGTAGTATATACATGAGTCATTTTTAAAACACTGGTGCAGAGATATTCAGATCTTAGAAAATCTACATCTATTTCAATATATAGACTCAAGTAACTTATTTGTTAATATCTTCATTGCTGTCATCATAAAAGTCTTTAAGTTTTGGGAGATTGTCAGGATCACAGTGGTAGATTTTTTAAAATTCTACTTTTATATTGAAAGCCCAACTGTTATCACTGGCAACAAATGTCCTCCTTGAAGTGACAGTTTCATGTTATAAATATCTCAAGAAAATATCTGTCAGATACCAAATTCTGAATAGCCATAGTTTGTCTGTCATGGTTTGGAGTAAAAATGGAGTTTGTGAAAAGAGTGGCTAATTTAGCTCACAGCTCATACGGTCATCAATCTATGTGCTTCTCCTCAGAACAATCATCATGCACGCAGCAGAAGTGCTTGTCACACAGCACATTAAAAATTTATCACAGAGAATAGTTTTTAAATGCATACTCAAAAGTTAAGATTCCATAAAATTCATAATCTTACTGTTTCTCTAAAGGTATTCTTAAGTGAAACTGGAACTTCTACTTCAAGAAGATTACGGTGAAAACTATGAGAATTACTAGGACATTTAGGTGCCATGGCTTTGATCGACACAGGCACCTGCAGTCTTACCCACTACTGTTTTTGCACCACCCGTAGGAGTTGTTAATGTGGAGAAAAAGCAAATAAGGTCTTGATATCGTTATATGAAGATATAACAATCATTTTGACTTCATGAATCCCCTTAAAGTGCCTTGGGGATCCACAGAGCTCTACAGACCACACTTAAACAACTGCTGGTTTAATGAATTTCCTTGCACCTGCTCTGGTTAAAGTCACTTTAACCTTTAAATTGTAGAGTAACTTCCTTGGCTCTTAAGAGAAAATCTAACATCTTTCACAAAGTTTACCAGTGGGCCCTTTTCCATATCTCCAGGGCCATTACATGTCATATTTCTATGCATCAATACTGCCCAACTCTGTGGGCTCGTTCCAGAAATTATTGTCGCTGTTCAGTTGCTAAGTCCTGTTTGAACTTTGTGACCCCATGAACTATAGCCCACCAGATTCCTCTGTCCATGGGGGTTTTCCAGGCAAGAATACTAGAGGGGGTTGCCATTTCCTTCTCTAAGGGATCTTCCAGGATCAGGGATCGAACTTGTATCTCCTGCATTGGCAGGTGGATTCTCTACCACTGAGGCACCAGGGAAGCCCTACAGAAACTGTTATGCAGCCATTAAGTCATGTCCAACTCTTCGCGACCCCATGGACTACAGCACACCAGGCTTCCCTGTCCTTCACTATCTCCTGGAGTTTGCTCAGACTCATGTCCATTGAGTTGGTGATGCCATCCAACCATCTCATCCTCTGTCATCCCCTTCTCCTGCCTTCAATCTTTCCCATCATCAAGATCTTTTCCAATGAGTCAGCTCTTCTCATCAGATAACCATAGTATTGTAGCTTCAGCTTTAGCATCAGTCCTTCCAATGAATATTCAGGACTGAATCCTTTAGGATGGACTGGTTTGATTCCCCTGAAGTCCAAAGGGTTCTCAAGAGTCTTCTCCAGCACCACAGTTCAAAAGCATCAATTCTTTGGCACCCAGGAACTGATGAGCTACTGAGGATACTCACAGCCATAAGCATCTTTTACTTCTCCTGCGTGGCTCAGATCCTGAATGTAAATATCTAATTACTTTGTAACTACTTTTTTCACAGCGGTGGCCTTTGCTCCAATGTAAGCGTTGTAAGTTCAGGACCTCTGCCTCTCATACTCAAGACTCTCTCCCCAAGGCCAACAAGTAAAGGAATGAACTGCACAACACCCTTCTATAAAAGTAGTTTGCAGCAGAAGGACTTTGGGAAAGGTTTCAAAAAGAGGAAGCAGAAAAATATCTTAAAATAAATTTAAAAAGTAAAAATGTAACAGTTTTATTTTTAAAATGTGGCATAACCTTATATTAAAAATACAACCAATAAATGCACATACCATAAACATGAATAAATTAATGCAAATAAGTAAATAACATACATACATACAAATATACATTTTTTCTACAATGAGATTCAGTCACAGGACATGAGTTAAATTTCCTCCAACTCTGAAAAGAGTTGGATATCAATGTTTTCCATATTACTGCAGATACCAAGTGTGACTCAAACTACTTCATAGCTGAGGCAGAAATCACAGCTTTGGAAATGACTGAACAATGAAGAGTCTGAGCTAGGACACGAGTCACTGAGAATCAAGTTCCTTCTTCAGTTCAGTTCAGTCACTCAGTTGTGTCCAACTCTTTGTGACCCCATGGACTGCAGCACACCAGGCCTCTCTGTCCATCACCAACTCCTGGAGCCCACTCAAACTCATATCCATTGAGTCGGTGATGCCATCCAACCATCTCATCCTCTGTCATCCTCTTCTCCTCCCACCTTCAATCTTTCCCAGCATCAGGGTCTTTTCTAATGAGTCAGCTCTTTGCATCAGGTGGCCAAAGGATTGGAGTTTCAGAACAAGTTTCAGAACAAGACCCAGCTTCCCCCTCAGTCAGTCTCTCCCATCAGGAAGCTTCCATAAACCTCTTATCCTTCTCCATAAGAGGGCAGACAGAAAACCACAATCACAGAAAACTAACCAATCTTATCACATGCACCATAGCCTCTCTAACTCAGTGAAACTATGAGCCATGCTGTGTAGGCCCACCCAAGACGGACAGGTCATGGTGGAGAGTTCTGACAAAACGTGGTCCACTGGAGAAGGGAATGGCAAACCACTTTAGTATTCTTGCCTTGAGAACCCCATGAACAGTATGAAAGGCAAAAAGATAGGTTCCTTCTTACTTCTGAGTTTTCTTAGGAGTTTGTTAACACAGAGAAAGTGCCGCGTGATTTCCAATCTGACAATTTCCCGGGCGCAGTCACTGTATTCCTTCTCTTTCAGGTAGACATGGATTCCCTGAAGTACCTCTTCACAGCCAGTGTGGGGCCCATCCTTCCCAGGGCAGAGTCTTCCTCTCCCATCAGGCAGGCATCCAGGGTCTAATTCAATGGAATGCTTATCATTTTAACAACTTTGAATTAGTGATAGTTCGAAAAGGAAAGGAGAAAAGGAAAGATATTCCCATCTGAATGCAGAGTTCCAAAGAATTGCAAGAGTGATAAGAAAGCCTTCCTCAGCAATCAATGCAAAGAAATAGAGGAAAACAACAGAATGGGAAAGACTAGAGATCTCTTCAAGAAAATTAGAGATACCAAGGGAACATTTCATGCAAAGACGGGCCCAATAAAGGACAGAAATGGTATGGACCTAACAGAAGCAGAAGATATTAAGAAGAGATGGCAAGAATACACAGAAGAACTGTACAAAAAAGATCTTCACGACCCAGATAATCACGATGGGGTGATCACTCACCTAGAGCCAGACATCCTGGAATGTGAAATAATGTGACCTTAGAAAGCATCACTATGAACAAAGCTAGTAGAGGTGATGGAATTCCAGTTGAGCTATTTCAAATCCTGAAAGACGATGCTGTCAAAGTACTGCACTCAATCTGCCAGCAAATTTGGAAAACTCAGTAGTGGCCACAGAACTGGAAAAGGTCAGTTTTCATTCCAATCCCAAAGAAAGGCAATGCCAAAGAATGCTCAAGCTACCACACAATTGCACTCATCTCACACGCTAGTAAAGTAATGCTCAAAATTCTCCAAGACAATCTTCAGCAATACGTGAACTGTGAATTTCCAGATGTTCAGGCTGGTTTTTGAAAAGGCAGAGGAACCAGAGATCAAATTGCCAACATCCACTGGATCATCGAAAAAGCAAGAGAGTTCCAGAAAAACACCTATTTCTGCTTTATTGACTATGCCAAAGCCTTTGACTGCATAGATCACAATAAACTGGAAAATCTGAAAGAGATGGGAATAGCAGACCACCTGACCTGCCTCCTGAAAAATCTGTATGCAGGTCAGGAAGCAACAGTTAGAACTGGACATGGAACAACAGACTGGTTCCAAATAAGAAAAGGAGTAGGTCAAGCCTGTCTATTGTCACCCTGCTTATTTAACTTATATGCAGAGTACATCATGAGAAACGCTGGGCTGGAGGAAGCACAAGCTGGAATCAAGATTGCCGGGAGAAATCTCAATAACCTCAGATACGCAAATGACATCACCCTTATGGCAGAAAGTGAAGAGGAACTAAAAAGCCTGTTGATGAAAGTGAAAGAGGAGAGTGAAAAGGTTGGTTTAAAGCTCAACATTCAGAAAACGAAGATTATGGCATCTGGTCCCATCACTTCATGGCAGATAGATGGGGAAACAGTGGAAACAGTGTCAGACTTTATTTTGGGGGGCTTCAAAATCACTGCAGATGGTGATTGCAGCTATGAAATTAAAAGATGCTTACTCCTTGGAAGAAAAGTTATGACCAACCTAGATAGCATATTCAAAAGCAAAGATATTACTTTGCCAACAAAGGTCCATCTAGTTAAGGCTTTTCCAGTGGTCATGTATGGACGTGAGAGTTGGACTGTGAAGAAAGCTGAGCACCAAAGAATTGATGCTTTTGAACTGTGGTGTTGGAGAAGACTCTTGTGAGTCCCTTGGACTGCAAGGAGATCCAACCAGTCCATCCTAAAGGAGACCAATCCTGGGTGTTCATTGGAGGACTGATGCTGAGGCTGAAACTTCAATACTTTGGCCACCTCATGTGAAGAGTTGACCCATTGGAAAAGACCCTGATGCTGGGAGGGATTGGGGGCAGGAGGAGAAGGGGACGACAGAGGATGAGATGGCTGGATGGCATCACCAACTTGATGCACATGAGTTTGGGTGAACTCCGGGAGTTGGTGATGGACAGGGAGGCCAGGTGTGTGATTCATGGGGTCGCAGAGTTGGACACCACTGAGCGACTGAACTGAACTAATATGGATCTTACTTCCTGATAAGATCAACTTTGAAGGAAACTTTGCTAGGCTTCTTTTAAAAGGTCTTCTTTCTCCTGCCTCTAGAGACCTTCTTGGAAGAGCTGATTAGGTGTGAATGATACCTGAGCTTTATATGCATGGATCTCACCTTTGGCTCTGCTGCAGAATTTATATTTTGTCAAATTTGGTTTCATTTACCCTCTTCAATTGAAAAAATTTCTGAGCACTTACTCTGTGCCAATCATTATGCTGAACTCAGGCTATATCAAGATTATTAAACCTCCAATGTTACCCTCGAGAAGAGTAAAGTGTAGCCTCCACTCCTGTCCAGGTGTTCAAGTGGTTAGAATGTCTTGCTGCTTTTTGGGAACCTCTTTGTCTTAGCCAGCACCAATGTCCTAGCTGTGTCCATGCAATGGTTGTTGATTTTCAGTCACTAAGTCATGTCCAACTCCTTGGGATCCCATGGACTGCAGTCTGCCAGGTTCCTCTGTCCATATGGTTCTCTCAGCAACAGTAGTGGAGTGGATTGTCATTTCCTTCTCCAGGGGATCTTTCCAATGGTTAAGCAGCCAATTTTTTATTTGCTACATTTATATAATTTTCATATTGTTACCTCTTGCTTGGCATTTGTAGTTTGAATTTGTAAAAGTGGTCGTAAGGATCCTGCAATCCTTTCTATTTCCACTTTGAGGTTTGTTGAAAAAAAAGGGAGGAGAAAATGTAAGTGAAAAGAAGAGGTAATATATTTCCTCTGTTATTTTTCAAGATATCAAATCTTTCCTCCCTCACTGAACATTGCTGCTGCTGCTGCTAAGTCACTTCAGTCGTGTCCGACTCTGTGCGACCCCATAGACGGCAGCCCACCAGGCTCCACTATCCCTGGGATTCTCCAGACAAGAACACTGGAGTGGGTTGCCATTTTCTTCTCCAATGCATGAAAGTGAAAAGTGAAAGTGAAGTTGGTCAGTCATGTCCGACTCTTCACGACCCCATGGACTGCAGCCCACCAGGCTCCTCTGTCCACGAGAGTTTCCAGGCAAGAGTACTGGAGTGGGGTGCCATAGAAAGTAAAATTAAATTGTGATCAAACTGCCAACATCTGATGGATCATCAAAAAATCAAGAGAGTTCCAGAAAAACATCTATTTCTGCTTTATTGACTATGCTTAAGCCTTTGACTGTGTGGATCACAATAAACTGTAGAAAATTCTGAAAGAGATGGGCATACCAGACCATCTGATCTGCCTCTTGAGAAACCTGTATGCAGGTCAGGAAGCAACAGTTAGAACTGGACATGGAACAACAGACTGGTTCCAAATAGGAAAAGGAGTACATCAAGGCTGTATATTGTCACCCTGCTAATTTAACTTATATGCAGAGTACATCATGAGAAATGCTGGGCTGGAAGAAGCACAAGCTGGAATTAAGATTGCCAGGAGAAATATCAATAACCTCAGATATGCAGATGACACCACCCTTATGGCAGAGTGAAGAGGAACTAAAAAGCCTGTTGATGAAAGTGAAAGCAGAGAGTGAAAAAGTTGGCTTAAAGCTCAACATTCAGAAAACTAAGATCATGGCATCTGGTCCCATCACTTCATGGCAGATAGATGGGGGAATCAGTGGAAACAGTGTCAGACTTTATTTTTCTGGGCTGCAAAATCACTGCAAATGGTGATTGCAGCCATGAAATTAAAAGACATTTACTCCATGGAAGGAAAGTTATGACGTACCTAGACAGCATATTAAAAAGCAGAGACATTACTTTGCCAACAAAAGTCCGTCTAGTCAAGGCTATGGTTTTTCCAGTGGTCATGTATGGATGTGAGAGTTGGACTATAAAGAAAGCTGAGTGCCGAAGAATTGATGCTTTTGACCTGTGGTGTTGGAGAAGACTCTTGAGAGTCCCTTGGACTACAAGGAGATCCAACCAGTCCCTCCTAAAGGAGATCAGTCCTTAGTGTTCATTGGAAGCACTGATGTTGAAGCTGAAACTCCAATACTTTGGCCACCTGATGCGAAGAGCTGACTCATTGAAAAGAGTCTGATGCTGGCTAAGATTGAGGATAGGAGGAGAAGGGGACAACAGAGGATAAGATGGTTGGATGGCATCATCGACTCGATGGACATGGGTTTGGGTGGACTCCGGGAATTGCTGACGGACAGGGAGGCCTGGCGTGCTGCAGTTTATGGGGTCACAGAGAGTCGGAGACAACTGACTGACTGACCTGAATGCACAAAGGCAAATGAAAGTAAACACTGATGTTGGGGGGAAAACGTGATAAAGTCTTCTCTGTGCAAGTGACAAAATGTCACTTAACTACAAATCAGGGATGAAGCACTCTACAGTGCGACAGATTTTAGACCACCCCATGTTGTCATGGACTTTGTAGACTGGGACCTGGGGACTGGAGTCAACGAGAAGAGGGATGCAGGGGACCCAAGTCTCGAGTGAAACAAGGGTGCTTTATTTGCAGAAATGCATGTTTATATATCTTCATACAAGGCAGCTTTAGGCAGTAAAAAAAATTGAGCAAAAACAAAGCCAAGCAAATAACAATCTTCAAAGGCCAGAAAGCCTTTGAATAAGAGGGGTATAACCTAATAGATTACATTTAATTAAGGTCACTGCAGGGAGTCACTGAAGGGAGTCCAAGTAGGTGCCCTCTCTCATGATCTCAGTCGTGAGAACTGCATGCAGCTCTGCTCGCTCCTGTTTTCCAGGAACTGATAAGGAATAGAAAATCCTTGAGAAACGGCACACAAAGGAAAAGAATAACATATTGGACCCCTTAAAGCTGAATGTCCCCCAACACCAGGTGAGCTGGTTTAGCTGCACACAGAGCCAGAGCAGGACAGCAGGCTCCTGGGCAGTGTTAACCTAAAAGGCTAGTTGTCAGCTTTGCCAAATCTAAGAATCTATTTACTTATTTGTCTGTTTACATTTTTCACTCTCTATGGAGGTTATCAGATTCTGAGGATGTAGTCCTATTAACTCACATTGAAAAGAGACTGGGGTACAGACTGGACAGCCACTTTATTGATGTGCGAGAGGTCAGCTGTTATCTGGAAACTTCTAGATGTTAGTCATTTGGACAGGGCGCCAGGTTCACATAAGAGATGAGATCAGAAGTGAGCTGAGAAAGGAAGGGAAGAGGTCATCTCAGGGAAATTCTATCCAGTGCCCATAGCTGGATGTGTGAATTTTGCCCCACATGGGAACAGCTAAATAATGCCTGCTTATTTGTCCAGGCGTTGTTAGAAATACACTAGGCCACCCAATCATCACAAGCCAGTGCAATAGATATGATTATCATTTCCATGTAACTGGGGAGAAAACTGAGGTGCTGAAGGTCATAGAGCCAATGCAGACTGAAGCTGGGACATCAACCCAGGCAGTCTTGCCCCTGTGTCCACTGTCTCAAGCACTGGATCCAGCCCTCTCCTCTGACAATGTGCTTCCTATCTTAGAGAAATACTTAGTAAGTTCTTACTTTCCAATTCCCATTCTTCTTTGTCACAAAAGTGCCATTCACCCATTCCAAAGACATTACAATCATTACAACAATACAATTGAAGAGGATACAGTTCCCCTTATACCTGCTTACTTCCAGTCTTGTCTTTTAGATGGTGTTTTGTTGAGCTCTACAGAATCTGCCTGCAATGTAGGAGATCCTGGTTTGATTCCGAGGTCGGGAACACCTGCTAGAGAAGGGACAGGATACCCATTCCAGTATTCTTGGGCTTCCCTGGTGGCTCAGCCAGTAAAGAATCTGCCCGCAATGTGGGAGACTTGGGTTTGATCCCTGGGCTGGAAAGATCCCCTGGAGAAGGGAAAGGCTACCCACTCCAGTATTCTAGCCTGGAGAATTCCATGAACTGTATAGATAGTCCATGGGGTCACAAACAGTAAGACACAACTGAGCAGTTTTCACTTTCACTTAAACTGGACCTTTGGTCACTTTCACTGGACCTGTTCCCATCCGAGATAATATTTTTAGAAATAATCCTGAAGGATAAAGCATCCATTTAAAATTTACTCTTACTATCTTTGTTTTCAGAAGATTATCATTTTCTGACACAGTCTTCAAATCCTACATCTACTCACTCTTAGAACTGGCTCTGGGACACAGCGAGGACTTCCCTGGAGGCTCAGTGATAAAGAATCCTCCTGCCAGTGCAGGAGACATGGCTTTGATCCCTGATTCGGAAGATCCCTGGAGAAGGAAATGGCAACCTACTCCAGTATTCTTGCCTGGAAATTCCCGGGGACAGAGGAGCCTGGTAGGCTACAGTCCATGGGGTCGCAAAGAGTTGGACATGACTTAGTGACTGAAAAACAACAACTTGCTGGACACTCCAGATGTGGCGTTACTGCCTTATAGTCTATCAGGGCAATCAGATGTTACATAATTAGATAAATTACTTAATTCCAGTTGTACAGAGTATAGCTAAAGGAGATGCTTAAGATTAATGAGAAGTAACAAGGACACAGAACAGTGTAGTGGTAAAATACTACTTATATAATTAATCATGACTTAGCAAATTAAGTAACCTCTCTGAGTTTTCAGTTTCCTTATTTGCAAGTAAGTCGATCAGTTGTGTCCAACTCTTTGCAATCCCATGTACTGTCTGTCTCCTAACAGGCTCCTTGGTCCATGGAATTCTCCAGGCAAGAATACCGGAGTGGGCATCCATTTCCTTCTCCAGGGGATCTTCCCAACTCAGGGATTGAACTCGGGTCTCTTGCATTGCAGGCAGATTATTTACCATCTGAGCCACTAGGTAAGCCCTCCTTATTTGCAATCGTATAAATAATTATAGTAATTATCTCAAAGGGAAGTTGTAGAGATTAAATGAAGTGTTTGTAAAAGACTTCCCTGAGAGGTTGTATATAATTTAAGGTTGCTACCATTAATATTAAAAATAATCTGTATCTTACAGATTCAATAAAGATGTATCATTACAAGGTTCAAAAATCGTTGCAGCCTCATTCTCCCTGAATATGTGGTAGG
The DNA here is from genome assembly GCF_029378745.1 of Bos indicus. Taxonomy (NCBI): domain Eukaryota; kingdom Metazoa; phylum Chordata; class Mammalia; order Artiodactyla; family Bovidae; genus Bos; species Bos indicus. The sequence goes on from NC_091767.1 coordinate 23,066,491, forward strand.
ATATATCACCTCTCAGTGAATATATAAGGAGATGAGATTGTATTGCACAATGACTGAGGCAACTGTAGTTGGTAGAGAAGAGTAAGAATCACATACACAGGCAAACTCAAAAATTTTAGGAAAACCAGCACCTAAATGAGTGGCCAGAAGGTTATAGGTACACCATACTTTGCTTATAACAGATCATCTCAGTGATATTGTTCTCCAACAATGTCTTCAGTGAACTTTAGAACAATTCAGTTGATATTTTTAAGGTATATACATAATTAAAAATTTTAAAGAAGGGAGAAAAGGGTCAATAAGGAAAAATAAGAAAAATTAAAGTCATTTATATTGAATATTTCCTTCTGACCTGGAAAATCCACCATAGATTGTACGAATGTTTCTCCCTTCTCTGACTTTAACTAGACTCTCCTCTCCAGAAACAACACAGGAGGTAGGAGAAGAGTGTTATACTTCTGTATAGATATCTCAGTGGCACAAGTGATTTGGAGTCCCCCACCTAGGCACTCATGGCAATAAATGCATATTTTTAATAGGCTTCATAAAAAAAAAAAAAGAGTAGAAAATAAAAGGGCAAAAAATGACAAAACACAGAAAATCAAAGTTTCAATACTCAATGTTTAAAATGCACCCGTTGCCCAAAGTCCTCAGAACTTGCTGATACCTCTCCTTCAGGCAATCCTGCAGAGCCCCCCAACTTCCCAATGGTCCTCCAAGTTTCTGTGTTTTAATTTATAGAATGTGCTCAGAATGGTACCAGACACTTCCTAAGTGCTCCTTACGTATTAGCTCTTCTATTTGAATCTGGTTAGAAGATTATTTCGGTTATTTTCTGATGTTCTGGGTCTGTGGTCAGGAAGATGAGGCAGTTCCCAGAGAGCTGTTCAGACACAGCTTCATGCCAGTTACCCACTGCACAGTGAGAGGGGAAATAGCCATTCACAGGGATGATGAGGCCAAGCCTGTTGCAACAATACCCAGAGTTCTAGACGGAAACATTCCTACATGGCACACAGGCCAGCTGTCTACAAGGACTCACCCCCACCCTCACTGGATTCTTGGTTCTCCTGGAGTTTAGGAGCTCAGAGTTTCAGCCAGGAAAACACAGGCATCTGGCAGGCAGTCAGGAGGATCCTCTGCTCTATGCACTCAACTCAGCCAGGAGGCCAGGCCAGAGGGGATTCCCAGGCTGGATCCTGAAATCCCGTTTGGCAGCTTACATTTAGTTTCCTTTTCACTCATTGCATCAACTTCATTGCTATTTTTACCTTTTGGGGTTCATTACACAATCTCTGATGATGTAATAAAATTCAAGTCACTTGTCAGTTTTCAGTATGTAGAGGGCTTTGCTTTGGGCTGTTTCACTGTAAAGATTTGGAAACTGCCTCAGAGACAGGAAACTCACCCAGAACCCACACAGTGCGACCTGCCCTCATGTCAGCAGGGTGGGGCAGGGGCCCACGGAGGCTTGTTCAGCAGCTGCAGCCAATGTGTTGTCCTTTTAACTTTCTTCTCAACCTTAGGTTGGCCCGACTCAATGCAGCCCTGACAATGACTATGAGAATTAAATGAGTTCAGCTCATAGGACGGCCTGGAATCTGAAGGGAAAAGTAAATGCAGGCTTGATGCAGACAGGCATGTTGTGAAAGGGCCAGTCTGAGTGCCCAGCAGCAGCGGGTCTGGCAGCAAACAGTGAAGACAATGCCTGGGCTACTCTTGCCTGTTCCTGGGCCATCGACCCTCTGATGGGAGCATTCTGAGGGTGACAGGATGCAGAGTGTAGGATCCTCTGGTTGGTTATGTTCTGGAGGAGTTAGAAGAGCTAGGCAGAGAGGGCCCCCAGCAAAATACCTAGGCCCAGCTTGATCCTGAAGCAAGAAGGACAAACACTGCTTGATCCTGAAGCGAGAAGGACAAACACTGGGCAATGAGTCTAGTCCAAGGCATATGAAAGACGTATAGAGCGTGAGTAAAGGGAAAACAGAAAGTGAAAGTGAAAGTCGCTCAGTTGTGTCCTACTCTTTGTGACCTCATGGACTATATAGTCCATGGAATTCTCCAGGCCAGAATACTGGAGGGGGTAGCTGTTCCCTTCTCCAGGGAATCTTCCCAACCCAGGGATCGAACCCAGGTCTCCCGCACTACAGGTGGATTCTTTACCAGCTGAGCCACCAGAGAAGCCCAAAGGGAAGAGAGAAGAGGCTGCAACCAGGGGCACTTAGATCTCTCTGCATATTGTCCCTCTCCACACCAGGTGGGAGGCCTGAGGAGCGGCTCTGGGCCCATCAGCTATTGGCTGTGAGCACAGGGCAACCCCAGCCTGGGCAGCATCAGCCTCAGGTGCTGAGAGAGGGCGAGAGCGAGGCCGCAGCTGGAAGGTGGGAAGACACGCTCTTTCCTCAAGCTGGAGACAGACTCTCCATTGTGGTCCTGAAGCTTCACAAGAGCTCTCTAGGTTGCCAAGCAAAATGTCTCCAGTCTAGTTTGGCCTATTTTTAAATTTGTATAAATGGTATGTGGGGTTTTTTTGAGTTGAGGTTCTTTTACTCACTACTATGTTTGTGCATTTAGTTGTGTTTCTTACATTTTATTGTTATTAACAACCATAGTGTAAGCATAGGTAACATATTTATTCATGCAATTTTAAGGAATATTTGGGTTGTTTCTAGTTTGCAACTGTTATGAATATTGTTGGTCTGAATATTCTTTACTTATATCCTGATGCAGATTTACATGATTCTTTTTAGGTTAATTAAGAGTGGATTTACTGGGTCACAGGCCATGCATATTTTCAGCTTTCCTAGATAATGTTTTTGAAAGTAGTTGTACAAATTAACACACCAAACAGCAGTTGCTCCATATAGTCATTACACTTGATATTTTAGGTCCTTTAACTTTTTTATTTACAGGCAATGTATTTATCTAAAAATTTGAAAAATCAATCCAAAATGTTTATATAGTGTTTGTAAAACTGGCCAGAGGAAAAAAAAATTATTTTCATATGTGTGTGTGTATGAAAATGCAAGGAAAACTTAATAGCAAAGTTTCTATCTCTACTTTCTATTTAAAGTTGCTATTTAAAAAGTAGCAAATGTCATTAAAAATTTTCATTAATACTTGCAACAATAATAAAGCATAAATATATTGGAATAAACCTCAGAAAGAATGTGCAAGACACATAATCAAACTAGCAGCAAAAATTTATTGACAGATAGTTTAAAAATAGTTCAAGAAAATGGAAATATTTGTTTTTCTTTATGACATGGTTAAGAAATGTTTGCTAAGTAAAATTTGTTCACTAAATAACTGTGTGTTTCTCAGGAGAAGGTGGACTTGGCAGTCTCCTGTTGCACACTCTGATTTCCCTCCTCACTGAGGGAAGATATGAATAAGTATCTCCCTTCCACCTCATCACATGCTTACATGCCCCTTGCTCCCTTACAAAAAGAGAAGTTGCTTAATCCTCATTAATGATCAAGATTTAAAGCATACTGTCTCAATGTAAGAGGAAAAACTGTTATATTTTTCACTGGCTTCTGGCCATCTAATATGAATCAAAAATGAAATTATAGACTTGTCAGTTCAGTTGCTCACTCATGTCCTATTCTTTGTGATCCCATGGACTGCAGCACGCAGGCTTCCCTGTCCATCATCAACTCCCAGACCTTGCTCAAACTCATGTCCATCGAGTCCGTGATGCCATCCAACCATCTCATCCTCTGTTGTCCCCTTCTTCTCCTGCCTTCAATCTTTCCCAGCATCAGGGTTTTTCCAATGAGTCAGCTCTTTGCATCAAGTGGCCAAAGTACTGGAATTTCAGCTGAGGTTAAAGGTGAAGATAAAGTGACCTGTCAAAGCTACTTTAAAAAAACCCTGAAATCTATACTTTATTCAGATTTCCTTATTCCACCACCTACCCATTCATCCCCGCTGGTTGGAGTAAGTTCATTTTTATTTATTTATTTATTTAAGGCTATGAGAACTGTGGGATCTTATTAAATAGATTCCCAACCAGAGATCCAACCTAGGTGCCCTGCAGTGAAAGCATGGAGTTCCAGCCACTGAAACTCAAGGGAATTCCCAGATCGCCTTAGTTTCTACCCAATATTGTTTTTCTGTTCTGGGATGCTATTTAGAATGGCACATTTTATTAATTTCCATGTTTCCTTAGGCACCTCCAGGCTGTGACAATTTCTCAGTAATAGACTTTTTATGTTCTTATCAGTGGTATCATTTCAAAATGTCAATTTCCAATTTTTTATTGCTAGGTAAAAAGAGGTGATTGATTTTAAAATTGAACTTCTTTTTGGTGACTTGTTAAATTTATTTTAAAATTCTAATAGTTTATATATTGTTTTGTATTTTGTATGTACACAATTATATCTTTAGATAGAAAAAAATTACCTGAGACAGTCAGCAAGGTATTTGAACAGACCTCTCACAAAGAAAATATCCAAAATGGTCAATAAGCATATGAAAATTGTGTTGAACCTTAGAAACAATTAGGCAATATGAGTTAAAACTGTAATAAGACATCACTATGCTTCACTAGAATGGCTAAAATTAAGAAGACAGGCAACACCAAGTGTTGAAAAGAAAGTAATGCAACTAACATCCCATTCTCTGATAGTGAGACTATGCTGCTGTTGCTGCTGCTGCTAAGTCGCTTCAGTCGTGTCCGACTCTTTTCAACCCCACGGACTGCAGCCTACCAGGCTCCTCCATCCATGGGAGTTTCCAGGCAAGAGTACTGGAGTGGGGTGCCATTGCTTTCTCCAGTGAGACTATAAATTGGTGCAAACATTTGGAAAATATGTTTGTTATTATCTACTAAATCTGAACATATGCACATTCTATTACCCAGTTACTTCATCCTAGGCCATATACCCAACAGAAGGCTATAAAAATGTGCACCAAAGGACACAAACAAGGATTTTCATAGCAAAATTAATTATACTGACAAAAATCAATATAAACTCCATGAAGGCAATTGAAAGGTGGTATAAACTCCATAAAGGCAATTGAAAGAGCCTGATTAGGAAGCAGTTCATAAACACAATAGCAGATCATGGGAGGAGGACAAAGGGAAGAAAGAAGAAAAAAGAATTCTTGTTTACAATTCTGCCCATCCCCTTCTTCCAGTTCCTCACTCTGGTCTTTATTTCCAGTCTCTACAGCCATGAGAACATCTGGGCAGGATTTCTCCCGGCTTCAGTTCCCAACAACATCTGTGCCCATTCTTCTGTTCAGGGCACAACCTAGCACCCTCTCTGCCTGAAGACATCTCGAATTAAGTACAAAGCCACACTCTTGCATTCAAGACTGTCCCGAATACATCCTGAGCTGATTTTCCACCATTGATCCCCTTGATTCTTAGCACATAACTCGTCCACAACTTGAAGCTCCTTCTGTGTGGTCCCTGCAAACTGGGAATTCTCCTGGCTCTCTGATCAAGCTGCTCCGTCCATCTTGAGCTGTGCTGGCCACCATGACATCAACCACAAGAAGCCAAATGACCACTTGACTAGTCCAATCTCAGCTGTACTATGACTGTAAAAGTATGTACTGTATTTTGAAGGAACTATGAAAAAGATGAATGTAGCTATCTCATTATTAATTTTATATTGGTATGTGTTGAAATGATAACATTTGGATATTTCATGTTCAATAAAATACAGTGTTAAAATTAACCTCACTTGTTTCTTTTTCCTCTTTTGATGTGGCTACTAGAAAATTTTAAATTAAGAAATTTAAAATTTCTTAAAATTTTTAATAAATTATATTTCTTCTGAGCAGTGCTGAATACATTCTCTGGTAGCATATTGGAAAATCACATAAAGGATAAAAATCACCGTTTAGCTTCACAAGTCAAACATAATTACTATTAAAATGTTAGTATATTTCCTTTAGTTTATTTTTTTTCCTATATACTCTGAAACTCCAGTACTTTGGCCACCTCATGCGAAGAGTTGACTCATTGGAAAAGACTCTGACGCTGGGAGGGATTGGGGGCAGGAGGAGAAGGGGACGACAGAGGATGAGATGGCTGGATGGCATCACTGACTCGATGGACGTGAGTCTGAGTGAACTCCGGGAGCTGGTGATGGACAGGGAGGCCTGGCGTGCTGCGATTCATGGGGTCGCAAAGAGTCGGACACGACTGAGCGACTGATCTGATCTGATCTGATCTGATATACTCTTACATAGTTGCATTGTATCTACAATTTTATGCCCTGCTTTTGAATATAACTAGGTGCTTTTTATTTTCTTATAATACCAAAAAATAAATTCCTTATAGAAAAAATTTAAATGTGAGAAAATAAAGGGTAAAAATTACAGTAATATTTATTCAATTTTTTCAAACTAAATTATGAAAATACCTAAGAATCCTATCTCAGAATATTCTTTCATTATGAGGAAAAGTTTATGTACAAGCAGTTCTAAAGGTACAAAGTGAGGAGCAAAGAATTTTCCTGCTTGCTGCATCCTTACCCTAGTGTGCAAAATCAGATATTTAGATTATTTGAAGTAAGTACAAAATAAATATGCATCGGGCCTCAGCAATTGTCACAAAAGATCCCTATAAGAGAAATCATGGACTTTATGCACGGTCTGCGTAACATTCATTTGCCTGCATAGAGATATTCCTTAATCTTTACTTTTTAGTTATATTTGGAATAGTTTGAGATTGTCAAATAAAGCAATAAATTTTGGCTGATAAAGTTATGCAATATCTTGCTGCTTATTGTTGAGGCCTATAAAATATTTCAGATCAACTTAGCTTATACCATTCTATTTTAGATACAAAAAATAAATTTTTCTAAAATCATAAACTCTTAGAAATAAAGATACTTTCACAGAATCTAATAATATGAAAAGACAAAGATATTTTCCCAATGAAAGAACCCTGTTATAATTCAAATTGATTAGACTATTTTTTTTTTTTTAGCATTTAGCAATTCACTGAAAATCTACAGAAACATTAGAAATTCTTCCAGACTGTATGAAAAGTAAGGAGCTTAAAAGAAAAAGAGTTTTAGAGGTAACTAATCCTTTAAATGACATGGGAAAACTAAAAAGTAGAACTGAAAATGGGAAATTCCTCTCAAGAAGAATGGAGGGCCATCCTGTATAAGTAGCCGACACTCAAGAAGGAAGGCCATTCACTCTGCAAACGCTTGAAGACTCAGCTTCAGCACCTACTAGCAGAACAGGTAGCCCTGTGCCTGATTTCACCATGACCCACCGGTGCCTCCTCCAGATGGTTCTCCTGCTGTGTTTCTCCACCACAGCTCTTCCCAGGAGCTACAGCTTGCTTGGATTGCAAGAAAGGCGGAGTGCTGCGGTCTCTCAGAAACTCCTGAGGCAGTTACCTTCAACTCCTCAACGTTGCCTCGAGGCCAGGATGGATTTCCAGATGCCTGAGGAGATGAAGCAAGCACAGCAGTTCCAGAAGGAAGATGCCATATTGGTCATGTATGAGATGCTCCAGCAGATCTTTGGCATTCTTACCAGAGATTTCTCCAGCACTGGCTGGTCTGAGACCATCATCGAGGACCTCCTTGTGGAACTCTATGGGCAGATGAATCGTCTGCAGCCAATCCAGAAGGAAATAATGCAGAAGAAAAACTTCACTATGGGAAACACAACCGTTCTTCACCTGAAGAAATATTACCTCAACCTCATGTACTACCTTAAGTCCAAGGAGTACAACAGGTGTGCCTGGACAGTCGTGCGAGTGCAAATACTCACGAACTTTTCTTTCCTGAAGAGCCTAACAGCTTACCTCCGTGACTGAACATCTCCCACCTGTGGCTCTGGGAAGGGACAATGTGACTTTGAGGTGAGACTCTTCAGCCAGCAGAGGCTCTTGAAGTAACTGACAATGCAATGCACTGGGTTTCAATGGACAGTTAAAGACTAAGCTATTTTTAAATTGATTTATGCATTATCTATTTATTAAAACTTTTATATGGGAAATAAATTATTTATGAAACAAAAGTCAATGTGGCAGTTTCAATCTCAACTTGATTTATGTGACAACACATATTAAAAATTGCAGAGCACCTTGGAGACATTCATTGCAAAACAAGCCTGCAGAGTGGTAGAGTTTCTGGCCCTGCCTTTGAGGAATTTAAAACACAAGGAAGCCATGTGGAATGTCCAAGTTATATGCATGCTCTCCATGTATCCATATAGTCTACCTGCGCTTGTATTGTTCACTTCTCTAAATGTACCAGATCCTGTAGAGGGCCTCTATATGATGTGGGGTTTTTGCTTTTTTTTTTTTTCAATTAAGGGACAATGTACACCACCATGTATTTGAGAGTCTTACAAAGTAAGCCTTCTTTATGCCAACAAAATTTGGGCAAATTCCACTTAATTTATAAAATTCTTACTAAAGTAAATGAAAAATTCGGACCTTCTAAATGTCCTCAGTTGCTTGTACACTCCAACCCTTATTTCCAACAACGTAGTCCTCACAAAGAAGTTTCAGGAACATGAGTGAAAAATTACTTAAGACTGTCTTGGGGGTCATTAGAAACTGTCAAACATGCTAATTCACGCAATTAAAAATAAGTGAAAAGTCATCTTGAAAATATTAAGTGTATATCCATTAAAGATAGAAAGTAAAACGATATTAAATACTTGTTTTGGTACACAGAAAATATAGTTGAAGTAAAGTTTAATAAAATGCTACTGTTATATACAAAATATATTTTAATATTCTATACTTAATATTTAAAATACCTTCTATAAATTTATTATAAAATTGGAAACATGAAATATTTAATTTAAAATAAGTATATAATTCAATATAAAATTAACTCATAAAAATAAACTGCTGTGCTTTTTAAAATATTCCTAGTTTTCAGCTATTCAACATTTACTCCCCCCACTTCAAGGCCGAATCCTTGAAAGACCCTGAAAATTCCAGAGCATTCCAGGGGCGCACAGTTCTTTGCTCCCCGACCCAGGTGGTGGCCGCGTTCCGTCTCACCCCCAGAAAGTCCCCCAAACCGTCTCATGGTTATTTGTCCCCTGGCCACCGCTGAGTTCTCCTCTGTCTGCAACGCACTCCCAGGGTCCCCTAGCCAGTCTCATCGCCTTGGCTGTTTCTCACGTTGTCCAAAATGGCTCCAAGCCTGTAGTCTCACTGACTCCACCTGGCTCCGCTTTGTGCTCAAGGTCCTCCCATCGTCCCATCTCTCACAGTCTCAGCCCCACCGCCGGGTTTTCTTGGTCCACACCGCGGTGCCACCGCCCCAAGCCCATTGTCTCATCACCTATGCTCGCTTTCACTGTGTCCGCAAAGCCGTCCCATCAACTCGAAGCCAAAAACCTCAGCGCTGCCACCGTGTTTCATTTTGTGCCCAACGCCTTTCCGTCTTGCCACAGCGAATAGTCTCGTCGCCACTTCCAGGTTCCCCTGTGTGGACCACACCCATCCATCGTCCGGCAGTCTCATCCCTTCGCCGGGTTTAACTTTGTCGCAAAGCTGTCCAATCGTCCCACCACCAGTAGTTTTTCGCCACCGTGACGTTTCACTTTGTCCGAAACGCGGACTCAGCGTCCCAAAGCCAAGCTGGGTTCCCCTGTATGAGAAACGCCCTCCCATCACCCCATAGCCAATAGTCTCATCGCTTCCGCTGTGCTTCACTTTGAGCACCAAACCCGCCCATTTTACGACAGCGAATAATTTTAGCCACCGCAGCATCTAAAGTGAGCGCAACGGCGCCCCCAGTGCCCGACAGCCTCTCGTCTCATCGCGACGTCGGCTTTCCCTCTGTCGACACATTCCAACTGTCTTATCTGCAGCAGCCTCACCCAACCCCACCTCCGCCGGATTTCACGTGGTGCAGGACTCTGCCCCAGCGTCCTATCGCCAATATTCTCATCGCCTCCGCTGTTTTACACTCGCCGCAAGCCCTCCGACTTCTCAGCGCAAACAACGATAGTTTCATCGCCATCTCAGGGTCCTCCTTTGTCCAATCTCATCCCCGCTGCAGGGCTGAAATGCACTCTCTTCGCAGCGCCTTCCCATCGTGCCATAGGCAATACTCTGCTAGCCACCGCCGGGTTCGCTTCTGTCTGCAGTGTTCTGACAAGGTCTTGTCGCCTATAGGCATCGTCCCAAAGCCAATAGTCTCCAAGCTGTCTATCTCAACGCCAGGCTGGCTTTCGTTTTGTCCGCAACGCTATCTATCCTCTGAAAACCAAGACTCTTTGCCACCGCCAACTTCCCCTTTTTGCCCAACGACCTCCCATGGTCCCAGCGCCGATAGATAGGCTCATCGGCAAAGCGGTGTTGCACTTCAACTCCAAGGACATCGCCCAAGGGCTCATCCCACCGCCCTGTTTCACTTTGTGCAGAAAGCCTTCCCATCGTGCCATCGGGAATAGTCTCCTGGCCAGCTCCAGGCTCCCCAACCTGAGCAACGCTCTCGCATAGTCCCCGTAGACAAATGTCTCATAGCCGATGCTGGCTTTCACTTTGTCCGCAATGCCTTCGTCCACTCTTCTCAAAGCCACCACCAGTTTCCCCTTTATGCTCAACGTCCGCCCGTGGTCCCATCGCCTAGAGGCTCACAGGCCCTGCCAGTCTCCCCTTTGTGCACAACAATGCTGTCCTGCCTTCCCATCGCCAAAAATCCATCTCCACCATGGTGCTTCACTTTTCTTCAAAGTTGCCCTATACTCAGATCACCCAAGATCTCATCCCCACCGCCGGGTTTAAATTGACCCCAACTCTTGCCATTGTTCCATAGCAAATAGTCTCATCGCCACCGCGGGGAATCGCCCCATAGGCGATACTGTCATTGCGGCCACTGTGTTTCATTTTGTTCCGAACTCCCCCTCCCATAGTCCCACAGCGAATAGTCTCGGATCCACCCCAGGATTCGACCATCCATCCCGGCCCCTACTACGACCCCCAATAGTGGTAAAGCCAATAGTCATATCGCGGCTACTATGTTCCACTTTGTGCCGAACGCTCTCCCATCATCCCACAGCAACCGTCTCCTAGCCACTGCGGGATTCCAGCGTGTTCACCACGCTCCCCCACCCTCCAACTCCCATCAACGCTGCACGGGTAATTGTCTCATCTCGGATACCGTTTTTTACTTTGTCAGCAACGGCCCATATGAGCCTGCAACCAGTAGTCTCTTGCTCGCCTTCTAGTTTCACTTTGGGCACAACGCTGTCCATCTTCACATCGCCAATAATCCCATCACCGCTGCCCGGTACCTTTCTCTGAGCTTTGGCTACATCGCGACGGAAGTGAGCCCCTATCATTAAAATCAGCCTCATCTCGCTCAGAACCCCCGCCTTGGGGGTTCTTTTCCTCAAACATGACCAGTTCGGGTTGACGTGTGGAAAGAAAGCCCACTACTCAGGCGATCTTTCCGAATATGCAATATTCTGGCTGCCTACTCAGGACAGTGGAAACCAGCCCTTTTCCATCAGAGGGCTGATGGTATGCGCACCCTTGAATCAGTGCTCCTATAAAAAGCTCTGTGGAAACTTTGCGCCCTGTCTCTCCAGCAGCCCCACGAGAGTCAACTGCAAAATCTCCCAAGACTACGATTCGAAAGCAAAAACGATCGAACCACAGCGTTCGCACTCCGCGGTCGCCTGGAGAAGCTCGCGGTCTGCGGTTCCATCTCAGCGCTCTTTGCTCATCGTTTCGCGGTGCTCGCGCGCCACCACCCGGTCGTCTGCAAATCACTGACATTCTCTATGGCCCACATCCACTTACTGGTGGAAGGAGTGATGCTCTGCTACATCCCTGCCTGCTCTCTTCCTTGGAACCTGCCTGGTAGCCCCTGCCAGAAAAACAAGGAAATCTTCAAACACTTGAAATAGATGCAAAGGATCCTCTCTCAGTCGCGCATAAAGGACAAAGCGGACTTCAGATTTCCTTGGAAAAGAGAGATGATCACTCCAGTGCAGATGACTCGGGGCTCCTGCAACCACTATCTGAGGCTCCAGCAGAGCTTCCAACTCTTCACCACGGAGGATAGCCGTGCTACTCTGTAGCCCGGATCAGAGTCTGAAACAACTGGAGCAGATGGAAGGAGAAAATCTGTGCTGTTCTCATTGGGACTTCCTGCCCGGGAGTATTTTCATGGCATCCATCTCTACCTCAGGGAGCTGGAATACAGCCACTTTGCCCGAGGGGCTGTCAGAGTGGAAATTAAAAGTGCTTTTCCCTCATGTAAGAATCCTCAAAGAAATGGCAACAATAAAGATGTCTATATTTGTAACACTCGCTAATGAATTCCATTATTGTTTGCTTCCTGTTCCAAAGCAATTGCAACTCATACTGCCTCAGGCACTGAAAACTGAAATGAAAATCGTGATTTTTCAGGAACAGTTGTGGACAGCAAAACAGAATGTCTTTTCTTGTATAAAGATCTTTTGATCATCGTTTAAAAGGTCTCTTGATGTCTGAGGGGCTGGTATTTTCTATACTGAGAGGTCAGTGTTACTTTCTCATGGACAGGTTTCCAGGATCCTCTGTTCTTAGAGATCTTTTTCAGTTAAGTCTAGGTGCTATAGAGATAAAGAATAAATTGAGCGGATTTTCATCATAATAGAAACTTATCTTTCCTTCTCTGAAGAGTACAATACAGGCCTTCCGGATCAGGTGAATCTTCTGGTTTGCTCGCATTCAAAGGGTGATTCAGGGACATGGGTACCTTCTGTTTTGTGGCTTTTTCCATCATCAATATGTGACTCCAAGGTTGTCTGTGGTACTTGGATCTAGTACACCCGGCAGTAAAGGGATGAAGTCTGGTGGCTCACAGGGAATGTTTCCAAGGGCCAGGACTATACAGGGTGAGAGCACTTCCTCTCACGTTCCATGGCCTGGATTTGTCCTCATGGGAATCTCATTGCAAGCAAGTTGGGAAACTATTGGGTGATGAATGGATGAAGAGATAAGTTCAGGGTGCTGACTTTCAAAAATGCACAACATGATAGTTGAAAGTTAAGTGTCTGGGGGGCAAAATGAGGACTGCAGCCCAGGAGACAGCACATCAGATACCTCTGAGAAGCTGTTCCAAAGACACACAGAAGGATATATGTGATTTTGGTGAAGGGGTAATACATGTACTCATGTGCCTGTTTTTTGTGGAAGTTTTCTGCCAGTGTCGGGGAGGTTTCTTGGAGTCACAAGAAGCAGTCATCACCATGAAGGATGTTCCTGCTTTCTAGATAATGAGGAGATAGAAAAACTGAGTTCTTAAAATGGGCTCCTGAAGATAGCTAACCTTCTAAAGACTTGTTCTGCCAGTTTTCGCTGCACACAGCATGCCTCACTTCTGCTTTCCACCTTACATTCCTTTCCAGGGGTGTTAAAAATCAGCAGCTGCAAGAACACGATTGAATCCTTGTAGGTAGATGGCAAGTGCCAATGGCACCTGCTAGTTTGTACTTGACACGGCATGAGACCACATTTCACGTTTTCACTATTTGTTCAAATGAAGTTCTGGTAGGAGTCAAGGGGAACAAGTATTGTTCTTGCTTGCACACACTATGTTAAAATACAATCTGACCCAAATGCTTTTTCTCCAAGTTCAGCTTTGGGGAGAACGACAAGAATGCCAGTCATAGTTCACAGTATCATCGGCTGTTTGAAAGAAATTTTCAAGCTGATTCCCAAAGGCATTGCCTACAGGAAAATATCCACAGTGTAGACACATTACAGGCTGTTTCCTTACTACCTGAGGGAGACAAGAAAAGAAGAATCAGGCAGTTCCTTGCAACTACTTGAGGATGACTGAAGAAAACGTGATGAGTGAGTCTTCCATTTGGGTCCAGGCCCAAGAGCCTCATCCTGATCTTCTAAATATTGGAAATGGAAAGTTGAAGACAGTCTTCCTAAAAATGAGCTTCAAAAACTATCTCACACATGCTGTGTGGGAGGACAAAAACAAAAACAAAAACAAATTGTTGTATCCACAAAGAGTTAAGAGAGAAAATTAATTGCAATTGATGAAACACTATATAAAATGTTTGACACATTACTATGCTTAGTCTATTAATAACACTACCAGTCACTTAATTAGTCTTCCTGCTATCCTGCTGATGAGGTAACATTTATGGTGCAGGAGAATAAATAACAGAGGATAAGATAGCAATTCAAGTAAACATTTGCTGTTCACCCTTTTATGTTAAAGTAGCAACACACGTGTGTACTTATTTAATGTATATTGTACAAGTGTGTGTGTATTTATATATGTGTATATATTTTTGTTCAGTCGCTTAGTTATATCTGACTGTGTATGACCCCATGAACTGTAGCATGCCAGGCTTCCCTGTCCTTCACTATCTCCCAAGTTTGCTCAAATTCATGTTCATTGAGTCAGTGATGCCAAGCAACCATCTCATCCTCTGTTGCCCCTTCTCCTCCTGCCCTCAACCTTCCACAGCATCAGGGTCATTTTCAAAGGGTCAGTTTCTTCTCAGCAGGTGGCCAAAGCATTAGAGCAGCAGCTTCAGCACCCGTGCTTTCAATGCATATTCAGGGTTGATCTCCTTTACACTGGTTTGATCTCCTTGCAGTCCAAAGGACTCTCAAAGCTCTTCTTCAGTACCACAGTTCAAAAACATCAATTCTTGGGTGCTCAGCTTTCTTTATGATGCAAATCACATCCATACATAACAACTGGAAAAACCCTAGTCTTGACTAGAGGGACCTTTGTTGGCAAAGTAATGTCTCTGCTTTTGAATATGCTATCTAGGTTGGTCACAACTTTCCTTCCAAGGAGTAAGCCTCTTTTAATTTTATGGTTGCAATCACCATCTGCAGTGATTTTGGAGCCCCCCAAAATAAAGTCGGACACTGTTGGAACTGTTTCCCCATATATTTGCCATGGAGGGATGATGCCATGATCTTTGTTCTCTGAAAGTTGAGCTTGAAGCCAACTTTTTCACTCTCCTCTTGCATAAAGAGGCTCTTTATTTAGTTCCTCTTTACTTTCTGCCAAAGATATAGAGGCTCTTAAAGTAACTGACAGTGCAATGCACTGGATTTCAATGGACATTAAAGACTAAGCTATTTTTAAATTGATTTATGCGTTATTCATTTATTTAAACTTTTATGTGAGAAATAAATTATTTATGAAACAAAAGTCAACGTGGCGGTTTCAATCTCAACTTGATTTATGTGACAACACACATTAAAACTTGCAGAGCACCTTGGAGACATTCATTGCAAAACAAGCCTGCAGAGTAGTAGAGTTTCTGGCCCTGCCTTTGAGGCATTTAAAATACAAGGAAGCCGTGGGGGAATGTCCAAGTTCTATGCATGCCCTCCATGTACCCATACAGTCTACCTGCGCTTCTCTGGGTCACTTCTTTAAATGTACCAGACAGCTCATGCTGTAGGGCCCCTCTATATGATGTTGGGGGGGGGGGTTGCCTTTTCTTTTTTTCACTTCGGGGAAAATGTACACCACTTTACATGTGAGAGTCTTACAATGTAAGCCTTCTTTATGCCAACAAAATCTGGGCAAATTCCACTTAACTTATAAAATTCTTACTAAAGTAAATGAAAAATTCGGACCTTCTAAATGTCCTCAGTTGCTTGTACACTCCAACCCCTTATTTCCAACAACGTAGTCCTCACAAAGAGGTTCCAGGAACATGAGTCAAAAATTACTTAAGACTGTCTTGGGGGTCGTTAGAAACTGTCAAACATGCTAATTCACGCAATTAAAAATAAGGGAAAAGTCATCTTGAAAATATTAAGTTTATATTCGTAAAAGATAGAAAAGTAAAACGATATTAAATACTTGTTTTGGTACACAGAAATATAGTTTTAATAAAGTTTAACAAATTGCTACAGCTATATACAAATATACTTTAATATTCTATGCTTAAGATTTAAAATACCTTCTATAAATTTATTATAAAATTGGAAAAGTGAAATATTTCATTTAAAATAAGTATATTTTATTATGAAAATATTCTATTATCGCCACGTCCAGGTTCCCCTGTGTGGACCACACTCATTCGTCGTCGGGTAGTCTCATCGCTCCGTCGGGTTTAACTCTGTCGCAAAGCTGTCCAATCGTCCCACCACCACCAGTAGTTTTTCGCCACCGTCACGTTTCACTTTGTCCGCAACGCGGACTCAGCGTCTCAAAGCCGAGCAGGGCTCCCTTGTATGAGAAACTCCCTCCCATCACCCCATAGACGATGGTCTCCCCGCTTCCGCTGTGCTTCACTTTGAGCACCAAGCCCGCCCATCGTCCGACAGCGAATCATCTCAGCCACCGCCGCATCTAAAGCGAGCGCCGCGCCGCCCCCGTTGCCCCACAGCCTCCCGTCTCCTCGTCGGCTTTCACTCTGTCCGCAACACTTTCCAGTCGTCTTATGGGCAACAGCCTCCCCCACCCCCACCCCGCAGCCCCGCCGGGTTTCACGTGGTGCAGGACTCTACCCCAGCGTCCTATCGCCAATATTCTCATCGCCTCCGCTGTTTTACACTCGCCGCAAGCCCTCCGACTTCTCAGCGCAAACATCGGTAGTTCAACCGCCACCTCAGGGTCCCCGTTTGTCCGGTCTCATCCCTACTGCAGGGCTGAAATGCACTCCGTTCGCAACGCCTTCCCATCGTGCCCTAGGCAATACTCTGCTAGCCACCGCCGGGTTCTCTTCCGTCTGCAACGTTCCGACAAGGTCTCACCGCCAGTAGGCATCGTCCCAAAGCCAGTAGTCTCCAAGCTGTCTATCTCAACGCCGGTGCTGGCTTTCGTTTTGTCCGCAACGCAATCTATCCTCTGGAAACCAAGACTTCTAGCCACCGCCGACTTCCCCTTTTTGCCCAACGACCTCCCATGGTCCCAGCGCCGATAGATAGGCTCATCGGCAAAGCGGTGTTGCACTTCAACTCCAAGGACATCGCCCAAGGGCTCATCCCACCGTCCTGTTTCACTTTGTGCAGAACGCCGTCCCATCGTGCCATCGGGAATAGTCTCCTGGCCAGCTCCAGGCTCCCCAACCTGAGCAACGCCCTCGCACAGTCCCGGTAGACACCGTCTGTGCCGATACGTCTATACGATGAGACAGCGTCTCATCGCCGATGCTGGCTTTCACTTTGTCCGCAACGCCTTCGTCCACTCTTCTCAAAGCCACCACCAGTTTCCCCTTTATGCCCAACGTCCGCCCGTGGTCCCATCGCCTAGAGGCTCACTGCCGCCGCCGGTTTCCCCTTTGTGCACATCATTGCTGTCCTGCCTTCCCATCGCCACCGCGGTGGTTCACTTTTCTTCAAACTGCTCAGATCACCATGCTCAGATCACCCAAGGTCTCATCCCCACCGCCGGGTGTATATTTGACCTCAACAGCAAATAGCCTCATGGACACCGCGGGAATCGCCCGCGATAGGCGATACTGTCATTGCGGCCACTGTGTATCATTTTGTTCCGAACTCCCTCCCATAGTCCCACAGCGAAGAGTGTCGGATCCACCGCGGGATTCGACCGTCCATCCCGGCCCCCACTCCGCCCCCCAATCCCGGTAAAGCCAGTCGTCTCATCGCGGCCACTGTGCTCCACTTTGTGCCGAACGCTCTCCCATCATCCCACAGCAACCGTCTCCTAGCCACCGCGGGATAGGTTGGTCATAACTTTCCTTCCAAGGAGTAAGCGTCTTTTAATCTTATGGCTGCAATCACCATCTGCAGTGATTTTGGAGCCCCCCAAAATAGAGTCGGACATTGTTGCAACTGTTTCCCCATATATTTGGCATGGAGGGATGATGTCATGATCTTTGTTCTCGGAAAGTTGAGCTTGAAGCCAACTTTTTCACTCTCCTCTTGCATAAAGAGGCTCTTTATTTAGTTCCTCTTCACTTTCTGCCAAAGTTATAGAGGCAACGAATAATTTAAATGACAAAGGAAAACTGAAAGGGAGAACTGACAGTGGGAAATTCCTCTCCGAGGGCCATCCTATATAAGTAGCCCACACTCAAGGAGGAAGGCCATTCACTCTGCAAGCCCTTGAAGACTCAGCGTCAGCATCTACTAGCAGAACCGGCAGCCCTGTGCCTGTTTTCATCATGACCTACCGGTGCCTCCTCCCGATGGTTCTCCTGCTGTGTTTCTCCACCACAGCTCTTTCCAGGAGCTACAGCTTGCTCCGATTCCAGCAAAGGCGGAGCGCTGAGGTGTGTCAGAAACTCCTGGGGCAGTTACATTCAACGCCTCAACATTGCCTCGAGGCCAGGATGGACTTCCAGGTCCCTGAGGAGATGAACCAAGCACAGCAGTTCCGGAAGGAAGATGCCATATTGGTCATCTATGAGATGCTCCAGCAGATCTTCAATATTCTCACCAGAGACTTCTCCAGCACTGGCTGGTCTGAGACCATCATTGAGGACCTCCTTGTGGAACTCTATGGGCAGATGAATCGTCTGCAGCCAATCCAGAAGGAAATAATGCAGAAGAAAAACTTCACCATGGGGGACACAACCGTTCTTCACCTGAAGAAGTATTACTTCAACCTCGTGCAGTACCTGGAGTCCAAGGAGTACAACAGGTGTGCCTGGACAGTCGTGCGAGTGCAAATACTCACGAACTTTTCTTTCCTGATGAGACTAACAGCTTCCCTCCGTGACTGAACACCTCCCACCTGTGGCTCTGGGAAGGGACAATGTGACTTTGAGCTGAGATGCTTCAGCCAGCAGAGGCTCTTAAAGTAACTGACAGTGCAATGCACTGGATTTCAATGGACATTAAAGACTAAGCTATTTTTAAATTGATTTATGCGTTATTCATTTATTTAAACTTTTATGTGAGAAATAAATTATTTATGAAACAAAAGTCAACGTGGCGGTTTCAATCTCAACTTGATTTATGTGACAACACACATTAAAACTTGCAGAGCACCTTGGAGACATTCATTGCAAAACAAGCCTGCAGAGTAGTAGAGTTTCTGGCCCTGCCTTTGAGGCATTTAAAATACAAGGAAGCCGTGGGGGAATGTCCAAGTTCTATGCATGCCCTCCATGTACCCATACAGTCTACCTGCGCTTCTCTGGGTCACTTCTTTAAATGTACCAGACAGCTCATGCTGTAGGGCCCCTCTATATGATGTTGGGGGGGGGGGGGTTGCCTTTTCTTTTTTTCACTTCGGGGAAAATGTACACCACTTTACATGTGAGAGTCTTACAATGTAAGCCTTCTTTATGCCAACAAAATCTGGGCAAATTCCACTTAACTTATAAAATTCTTACTAAAGTAAATGAAAAATTCGGACCTTCTAAATGTCCTCAGTTGCTTGTACACTCCAACCCCTTATTTCCAACAACGTAGTCCTCACAAAGAGGTTCCAGGAACATGAGTCAAAAATTACTTAAGACTGTCTTGGGGGTCGTTAGAAACTGTCAAACATGCTAATTCACGCAATTAAAAATAAGGGAAAAGTCATCTTGAAAATATTAAGTTTATATTCGTAAAAGATAGAAAAGTAAAACGATATTAAATACTTGTTTTGGTACACAGAAATATAGTTTTAATAAAGTTTAACAAATTGCTACAGCTATATACAAATATACTTTAATATTCTATGCTTAAGATTTAAAATACCTTCTATAAATTTATTATAAAATTGGAAAAGTGAAATATTTCATTTAAAATAAGTATATTTTATTATGAAAATATTCTATTATCGCCACGTCCAGGTTCCCCTGTGTGGACCACACTCATTCGTCGTCGGGTAGTCTCATCGCTCCGTCGGGTTTAACTCTGTCGCAAAGCTGTCCAATCGTCCCACCACCACCAGTAGTTTTTCGCCACCGTCACGTTTCACTTTGTCCGCAACGCGGACTCAGCGTCTCAAAGCCGAGCAGGGCTCCCTTGTATGAGAAACTCCCTCCCATCACCCCATAGACGATGGTCTCCCCGCTTCCGCTGTGCTTCACTTTGAGCACCAAGCCCGCCCATCGTCCGACAGCGAATCATCTCAGCCACCGCCGCATCTAAAGCGAGCGCCGCGCCGCCCCCGTTGCCCCACAGCCTCCCGTCTCCTCGTCGGCTTTCACTCTGTCCGCAACACTTTCCAGTCGTCTTATGGGCAACAGCCTCCCCCACCCCCACCCCGCAGCCCCGCCGGGTTTCACGTGGTGCAGGACTCTACCCCAGCGTCCTATCGCCAATATTCTCATCGCCTCCGCTGTTTTACACTCGCCGCAAGCCCTCCGACTTCTCAGCGCAAACATCGGTAGTTCAACCGCCACCTCAGGGTCCCCGTTTGTCCGGTCTCATCCCTACTGCAGGGCTGAAATGCACTCCGTTCGCAACGCCTTCCCATCGTGCCCTAGGCAATACTCTGCTAGCCACCGCCGGGTTCTCTTCCGTCTGCAACGTTCCGACAAGGTCTCACCGCCAGTAGGCATCGTCCCAAAGCCAGTAGTCTCCAAGCTGTCTATCTCAACGCCGGTGCTGGCTTTCGTTTTGTCCGCAACGCAATCTATCCTCTGGAAACCAAGACTTCTAGCCACCGCCGACTTCCCCTTTTTGCCCAACGACCTCCCATGGTCCCAGCGCCGATAGATAGGCTCATCGGCAAAGCGGTGTTGCACTTCAACTCCAAGGACATCGCCCAAGGGCTCATCCCACCGTCCTGTTTCACTTTGTGCAGAACGCCGTCCCATCGTGCCATCGGGAATAGTCTCCTGGCCAGCTCCAGGCTCCCCAACCTGAGCAACGCCCTCGCACAGTCCCGGTAGACACCGTCTGTGCCGATACGTCTATACGATGAGACAGCGTCTCATCGCCGATGCTGGCTTTCACTTTGTCCGCAACGCCTTCGTCCACTCTTCTCAAAGCCACCACCAGTTTCCCCTTTATGCCCAACGTCCGCCCGTGGTCCCATCGCCTAGAGGCTCACTGCCGCCGCCGGTTTCCCCTTTGTGCACATCATTGCTGTCCTGCCTTCCCATCGCCACCGCGGTGGTTCACTTTTCTTCAAACTGCTCAGATCACCATGCTCAGATCACCCAAGGTCTCATCCCCACCGCCGGGTGTATATTTGACCTCAACAGCAAATAGCCTCATGGACACCGCGGGAATCGCCCGCGATAGGCGATACTGTCATTGCGGCCACTGTGTATCATTTTGTTCCGAACTCCCTCCCATAGTCCCACAGCGAAGAGTGTCGGATCCACCGCGGGATTCGACCGTCCATCCCGGCCCCCACTCCGCCCCCCAATCCCGGTAAAGCCAGTCGTCTCATCGCGGCCACTGTGCTCCACTTTGTGCCGAACGCTCTCCCATCATCCCACAGCAACCGTCTCCTAGCCACCGCGGGATAGGTTGGTCATAACTTTCCTTCCAAGGAGTAAGCGTCTTTTAATCTTATGGCTGCAATCACCATCTGCAGTGATTTTGGAGCCCCCCAAAATAGAGTCGGACATTGTTGCAACTGTTTCCCCATATATTTGGCATGGAGGGATGATGTCATGATCTTTGTTCTCGGAAAGTTGAGCTTGAAGCCAACTTTTTCACTCTCCTCTTGCATAAAGAGGCTCTTTATTTAGTTCCTCTTCACTTTCTGCCAAAGTTATAGAGGCAACGAATAATTTAAATGACAAAGGAAAACTGAAAGGGAGAACTGACAGTGGGAAATTCCTCTCCGAGGGCCATCCTATATAAGTAGCCCACACTCAAGGAGGAAGGCCATTCACTCTGCAAGCCCTTGAAGACTCAGCGTCAGCATCTACTAGCAGAACCGGCAGCCCTGTGCCTGTTTTCATCATGACCTACCGGTGCCTCCTCCCGATGGTTCTCCTGCTGTGTTTCTCCACCACAGCTCTTTCCAGGAGCTACAGCTTGCTCCGATTCCAGCAAAGGCGGAGCGCTGAGGTGTGTCAGAAACTCCTGGGGCAGTTACATTCAACGCCTCAACATTGCCTCGAGGCCAGGATGGACTTCCAGGTCCCTGAGGAGATGAACCAAGCACAGCAGTTCCGGAAGGAAGATGCCATATTGGTCATCTATGAGATGCTCCAGCAGATCTTCAATATTCTCACCAGAGACTTCTCCAGCACTGGCTGGTCTGAGACCATCATTGAGGACCTCCTTGTGGAACTCTATGGGCAGATGAATCGTCTGCAGCCAATCCAGAAGGAAATAATGCAGGAGCAAAACTTCACCATGGGGGACACAACCGTTCTTCACCTGAAGAAGTATTACTTCAACCTCGTGCAGTACCTGGAGTCCAAGGAGTACAACAGGTGTGCCTGGACAGTCGTGCGAGTGCAAATACTCACGAACTTTTCTTTCCTGATGAGACTAACAGCTTCCCTCCGTGACTGAACACCTCCCACCTGTGGCTCTGGGAAGGGACAATGTGACTTTGAGCTGAGATGCTTCAGCCAGCAGAGGCTCTTAAAGTAACTGACAGTGCAATGCACTGGATTTCAATGGACATTAAAGACTAAGCTATTTTTAAATTGATTTATGCGTTATTCATTTATTTAAACTTTTATGTGAGAAATTATTTATGAAACAAAAGTCAACGTGGCGGTTTCAATCTCAACTTGATTTATGTGACAACACACATTAAAACTTGCAGAGCACCTTGGAGACATTCATTGCAAAACAAGCCTGCAGAGTAGTAGAGTTTCTGGCCCTGCCTTTGAGGCATTTAAAATACAAGGAAGCCGTGGGGGAATGTCCAAGTTCTATGCATGCCCTCCATGTACCCATACAGTCTACCTGCGCTTCTCTGGGTCACTTCTTTAAATGTACCAGACAGCTCATGCTGTAGGGCCCCTCTATATGATGTGGGGGGGGGGGTTGCCTTTTCTTTTTTTCACTTCGGGGAAAATGTACACCACTTTACATGTGAGAGTCTTACAATGTAAGCCTTCTTTATGCCAACAAAATCTGGGCAAATTCCACTTAACTTATAAAATTCTTACTAAAGTAAATGAAAAATTCGGACCTTCTAAATGTCCTCAGTTGCTTGTACACTCCAACCCCTTATTTCCAACAACGTAGTCCTCACAAAGAGGTTCCAGGAACATGAGTCAAAAATTACTTAAGACTGTCTTGGGGGTCGTTAGAAACTGTCAAACATGCTAATTCACGCAATTAAAAATAAGGGAAAAGTCATCTTGAAAATATTAAGTTTATATTCGTAAAAGATAGAAAAGTAAAACGATATTAAATACTTGTTTTGGTACACAGAAATATAGTTTTAATAAAGTTTAACAAATTGCTACAGCTATATACAAATATACTTTAATATTCTATGCTTAAGATTTAAAATACCTTCTATAAATTTATTATAAAATTGGAAAAGTGAAATATTTCATTTAAAATAAGTATATTTTATTATGAAAATATTCTATTATCGCCACGTCCAGGTTCCCCTGTGTGGACCACACTCATTCGTCGTCGGGTAGTCTCATCGCTCCGTCGGGTTTAACTCTGTCGCAAAGCTGTCCAATCGTCCCACCACCACCAGTAGTTTTTCGCCACCGTCACGTTTCACTTTGTCCGCAACGCGGACTCAGCGTCTCAAAGCCGAGCAGGGCTCCCTTGTATGAGAAACTCCCTCCCATCACCCCATAGACGATGGTCTCCCCGCTTCCGCTGTGCTTCACTTTGAGCACCAAGCCCGCCCATCGTCCGACAGCGAATCATCTCAGCCACCGCCGCATCTAAAGCGAGCGCCGCGCCGCCCCCGTTGCCCCACAGCCTCCCGTCTCCTCGTCGGCTTTCACTCTGTCCGCAACACTTTCCAGTCGTCTTATGGGCAACAGCCTCCCCCACCCCCACCCCGCAGCCCCGCCGGGTTTCACGTGGTGCAGGACTCTACCCCAGCGTCCTATCGCCAATATTCTCATCGCCTCCGCTGTTTTACACTCGCCGCAAGCCCTCCGACTTCTCAGCGCAAACATCGGTAGTTCAACCGCCACCTCAGGGTCCCCGTTTGTCCGGTCTCATCCCTACTGCAGGGCTGAAATGCACTCCGTTCGCAACGCCTTCCCATCGTGCCCTAGGCAATACTCTGCTAGCCACCGCCGGGTTCTCTTCCGTCTGCAACGTTCCGACAAGGTCTCACCGCCAGTAGGCATCGTCCCAAAGCCAGTAGTCTCCAAGCTGTCTATCTCAACGCCGGTGCTGGCTTTCGTTTTGTCCGCAACGCAATCTATCCTCTGGAAACCAAGACTTCTAGCCACCGCCGACTTCCCCTTTTTGCCCAACGACCTCCCATGGTCCCAGCGCCGATAGATAGGCTCATCGGCAAAGCGGTGTTGCACTTCAACTCCAAGGACATCGCCCAAGGGCTCATCCCACCGTCCTGTTTCACTTTGTGCAGAACGCCGTCCCATCGTGCCATCGGGAATAGTCTCCTGGCCAGCTCCAGGCTCCCCAACCTGAGCAACGCCCTCGCACAGTCCCGGTAGACACCGTCTGTGCCGATACGTCTATACGATGAGACAGCGTCTCATCGCCGATGCTGGCTTTCACTTTGTCCGCAACGCCTTCGTCCACTCTTCTCAAAGCCACCACCAGTTTCCCCTTTATGCCCAACGTCCGCCCGTGGTCCCATCGCCTAGAGGCTCACTGCCGCCGCCGGTTTCCCCTTTGTGCACATCATTGCTGTCCTGCCTTCCCATCGCCACCGCGGTGGTTCACTTTTCTTCAAACTGCTCAGATCACCATGCTCAGATCACCCAAGGTCTCATCCCCACCGCCGGGTGTATATTTGACCTCAACAGCAAATAGCCTCATGGACACCGCGGGAATCGCCCGCGATAGGCGATACTGTCATTGCGGCCACTGTGTATCATTTTGTTCCGAACTCCCTCCCATAGTCCCACAGCGAAGAGTGTCGGATCCACCGCGGGATTCGACCGTCCATCCCGGCCCCCACTCCGCCCCCCAATCCCGGTAAAGCCAGTCGTCTCATCGCGGCCACTGTGCTCCACTTTGTGCCGAACGCTCTCCCATCATCCCACAGCAACCGTCTCCTAGCCACCGCGGGATAGGTTGGTCATAACTTTCCTTCCAAGGAGTAAGCGTCTTTTAATCTTATGGCTGCAATCACCATCTGCAGTGATTTTGGAGCCCCCCAAAATAGAGTCGGACATTGTTGCAACTGTTTCCCCATATATTTGGCATGGAGGGATGATGTCATGATCTTTGTTCTCGGAAAGTTGAGCTTGAAGCCAACTTTTTCACTCTCCTCTTGCATAAAGAGGCTCTTTATTTAGTTCCTCTTCACTTTCTGCCAAAGTTATAGAGGCAACGAATAATTTAAATGACAAAGGAAAACTGAAAGGGAGAACTGACAGTGGGAAATTCCTCTCCGAGGGCCATCCTATATAAGTAGCCCACACTCAAGGAGGAAGGCCATTCACTCTGCAAGCCCTTGAAGACTCAGCGTCAGCATCTACTAGCAGAACCGGCAGCCCTGTGCCTGTTTTCATCATGACCTACCGGTGCCTCCTCCCGATGGTTCTCCTGCTGTGTTTCTCCACCACAGCTCTTTCCAGGAGCTACAGCTTGCTCCGATTCCAGCAAAGGCGGAGCGCTGAGGTGTGTCAGAAACTCCTGGGGCAGTTACATTCAACGCCTCAACATTGCCTCGAGGCCAGGATGGACTTCCAGGTCCCTGAGGAGATGAACCAAGCACAGCAGTTCCGGAAGGAAGATGCCATATTGGTCATCTATGAGATGCTCCAGCAGATCTTCAATATTCTCACCAGAGACTTCTCCAGCACTGGCTGGTCTGAGACCATCATTGAGGACCTCCTTGTGGAACTCTATGGGCAGATGAATCGTCTGCAGCCAATCCAGAAGGAAATAATGCAGGAGCAAAACTTCACCATGGGGGACACAACCGTTCTTCACCTGAAGAAGTATTACTTCAACCTCGTGCAGTACCTGGAGTCCAAGGAGTACAACAGGTGTGCCTGGACAGTCGTGCGAGTGCAAATACTCACGAACTTTTCTTTCCTGATGAGACTAACAGCTTCCCTCCGTGACTGAACACCTCCCACCTGTGGCTCTGGGAAGGGACAATGTGACTTTGAGCTGAGATGCTTCAGCCAGCAGAGGCTCTTAAAGTAACTGACAGTGCAATGCACTGGATTTCAATGGACATTAAAGACTAAGCTATTTTTAAATTGATTTATGCGTTATTCATTTATTTAAACTTTTATGTGAGAAATTATTTATGAAACAAAAGTCAACGTGGCGGTTTCAATCTCAACTTGATTTATGTGACAACACACATTAAAACTTGCAGAGCACCTTGGAGACATTCATTGCAAAACAAGCCTGCAGAGTAGTAGAGTTTCTGGCCCTGCCTTTGAGGCATTTAAAATACAAGGAAGCCGTGGGGGAATGTCCAAGTTCTATGCATGCCCTCCATGTACCCATACAGTCTACCTGCGCTTCTCTGGGTCACTTCTTTAAATGTACCAGACAGCTCATGCTGTAGGGCCCCTCTATATGATGTGGGGGGGGGGGGTTGCCTTTTCTTTTTTTCACTTCGGGGAAAATGTACACCACTTTACATGTGAGAGTCTTACAATGTAAGCCTTCTTTATGCCAACAAAATCTGGGCAAATTCCACTTAACTTATAAAATTCTTACTAAAGTAAATGAAAAATTCGGACCTTCTAAATGTCCTCAGTTGCTTGTACACTCCAACCCCTTATTTCCAACAACGTAGTCCTCACAAAGAGGTTCCAGGAACATGAGTCAAAAATTACTTAAGACTGTCTTGGGGGTCGTTAGAAACTGTCAAACATGCTAATTCACGCAATTAAAAATAAGGGAAAAGTCATCTTGAAAATATTAAGTTTATATTCGTAAAAGATAGAAAAGTAAAACGATATTAAATACTTGTTTTGGTACACAGAAATATAGTTTTAATAAAGTTTAACAAATTGCTACAGCTATATACAAATATACTTTAATATTCTATGCTTAAGATTTAAAATACCTTCTATAAATTTATTATAAAATTGGAAAAGTGAAATATTTCATTTAAAATAAGTATATTTTATTATGAAAATATTCTATTATCGCCACGTCCAGGTTCCCCTGTGTGGACCACACTCATTCGTCGTCGGGTAGTCTCATCGCTCCGTCGGGTTTAACTCTGTCGCAAAGCTGTCCAATCGTCCCACCACCACCAGTAGTTTTTCGCCACCGTCACGTTTCACTTTGTCCGCAACGCGGACTCAGCGTCTCAAAGCCGAGCAGGGCTCCCTTGTATGAGAAACTCCCTCCCATCACCCCATAGACGATGGTCTCCCCGCTTCCGCTGTGCTTCACTTTGAGCACCAAGCCCGCCCATCGTCCGACAGCGAATCATCTCAGCCACCGCCGCATCTAAAGCGAGCGCCGCGCCGCCCCCGTTGCCCCACAGCCTCCCGTCTCCTCGTCGGCTTTCACTCTGTCCGCAACACTTTCCAGTCGTCTTATGGGCAACAGCCTCCCCCACCCCCACCCCGCAGCCCCGCCGGGTTTCACGTGGTGCAGGACTCTACCCCAGCGTCCTATCGCCAATATTCTCATCGCCTCCGCTGTTTTACACTCGCCGCAAGCCCTCCGACTTCTCAGCGCAAACATCGGTAGTTCAACCGCCACCTCAGGGTCCCCGTTTGTCCGGTCTCATCCCTACTGCAGGGCTGAAATGCACTCCGTTCGCAACGCCTTCCCATCGTGCCCTAGGCAATACTCTGCTAGCCACCGCCGGGTTCTCTTCCGTCTGCAACGTTCCGACAAGGTCTCACCGCCAGTAGGCATCGTCCCAAAGCCAGTAGTCTCCAAGCTGTCTATCTCAACGCCGGTGCTGGCTTTCGTTTTGTCCGCAACGCAATCTATCCTCTGGAAACCAAGACTTCTAGCCACCGCCGACTTCCCCTTTTTGCCCAACGACCTCCCATGGTCCCAGCGCCGATAGATAGGCTCATCGGCAAAGCGGTGTTGCACTTCAACTCCAAGGACATCGCCCAAGGGCTCATCCCACCGTCCTGTTTCACTTTGTGCAGAACGCCGTCCCATCGTGCCATCGGGAATAGTCTCCTGGCCAGCTCCAGGCTCCCCAACCTGAGCAACGCCCTCGCACAGTCCCGGTAGACACCGTCTGTGCCGATACGTCTATACGATGAGACAGCGTCTCATCGCCGATGCTGGCTTTCACTTTGTCCGCAACGCCTTCGTCCACTCTTCTCAAAGCCACCACCAGTTTCCCCTTTATGCCCAACGTCCGCCCGTGGTCCCATCGCCTAGAGGCTCACTGCCGCCGCCGGTTTCCCCTTTGTGCACATCATTGCTGTCCTGCCTTCCCATCGCCACCGCGGTGGTTCACTTTTCTTCAAACTGCTCAGATCACCATGCTCAGATCACCCAAGGTCTCATCCCCACCGCCGGGTGTATATTTGACCTCAACAGCAAATAGCCTCATGGACACCGCGGGAATCGCCCGCGATAGGCGATACTGTCATTGCGGCCACTGTGTATCATTTTGTTCCGAACTCCCTCCCATAGTCCCACAGCGAAGAGTGTCGGATCCACCGCGGGATTCGACCGTCCATCCCGGCCCCCACTCCGCCCCCCAATCCCGGTAAAGCCAGTCGTCTCATCGCGGCCACTGTGCTCCACTTTGTGCCGAACGCTCTCCCATCATCCCACAGCAACCGTCTCCTAGCCACCGCGGGATAGGTTGGTCATAACTTTCCTTCCAAGGAGTAAGCGTCTTTTAATCTTATGGCTGCAATCACCATCTGCAGTGATTTTGGAGCCCCCCAAAATAGAGTCGGACATTGTTGCAACTGTTTCCCCATATATTTGGCATGGAGGGATGATGTCATGATCTTTGTTCTCGGAAAGTTGAGCTTGAAGCCAACTTTTTCACTCTCCTCTTGCATAAAGAGGCTCTTTATTTAGTTCCTCTTCACTTTCTGCCAAAGTTATAGAGGCAACGAATAATTTAAATGACAAAGGAAAACTGAAAGGGAGAACTGACAGTGGGAAATTCCTCTCCGAGGGCCATCCTATATAAGTAGCCCACACTCAAGGAGGAAGGCCATTCACTCTGCAAGCCCTTGAAGACTCAGCGTCAGCATCTACTAGCAGAACCGGCAGCCCTGTGCCTGTTTTCATCATGACCTACCGGTGCCTCCTCCCGATGGTTCTCCTGCTGTGTTTCTCCACCACAGCTCTTTCCAGGAGCTACAGCTTGCTCCGATTCCAGCAAAGGCGGAGCGCTGAGGTGTGTCAGAAACTCCTGGGGCAGTTACATTCAACGCCTCAACATTGCCTCGAGGCCAGGATGGACTTCCAGGTCCCTGAGGAGATGAACCAAGCACAGCAGTTCCGGAAGGAAGATGCCATATTGGTCATCTATGAGATGCTCCAGCAGATCTTCAATATTCTCACCAGAGACTTCTCCAGCACTGGCTGGTCTGAGACCATCATTGAGGACCTCCTTGTGGAACTCTATGGGCAGATGAATCGTCTGCAGCCAATCCAGAAGGAAATAATGCAGAAGAAAAACTTCACCATGGGGGACACAACCGTTCTTCACCTGAAGAAGTATTACTTCAACCTCGTGCAGTACCTGGAGTCCAAGGAGTACAACAGGTGTGCCTGGACAGTCGTGCGAGTGCAAATACTCACGAACTTTTCTTTCCTGATGAGACTAACAGCTTCCCTCCGTGACTGAACACCTCCCACCTGTGGCTCTGGGAAGGGACAATGTGACTTTGAGCTGAGATGCTTCAGCCAGCAGAGGCTCTTAAAGTAACTGACAGTGCAATGCACTGGATTTCAATGGACATTAAAGACTAAGCTATTTTTAAATTGATTTATGCGTTATTCATTTATTTAAACTTTTATGTGAGAAAATTATTTATGAAACAAAAGTCAACGTGGCGGTTTCAATCTCAACTTGATTTATGTGACAACACACATTAAAACTTGCAGAGCACCTTGGAGACATTCATTGCAAAACAAGCCTGCAGAGTAGTAGAGTTTCTGGCCCTGCCTTTGAGGCATTTAAAATACAAGGAAGCCGTGGGGGAATGTCCAAGTTCTATGCATGCCCTCCATGTACCCATACAGTCTACCTGCGCTTCTCTGGGTCACTTCTTTAAATGTACCAGACAGCTCATGCTGTAGGGCCCCTCTATATGATGTTGGGGGGGGGGGGGTTGCCTTTTCTTTTTTTCACTTCGGGGAAAATGTACACCACTTTACATGTGAGAGTCTTACAATGTAAGCCTTCTTTATGCCAACAAAATCTGGGCAAATTCCACTTAACTTATAAAATTCTTACTAAAGTAAATGAAAAATTCGGACCTTCTAAATGTCCTCAGTTGCTTGTACACTCCAACCCCTTATTTCCAACAACGTAGTCCTCACAAAGAGGTTCCAGGAACATGAGTCAAAAATTACTTAAGACTGTCTTGGGGGTCGTTAGAAACTGTCAAACATGCTAATTCACGCAATTAAAAATAAGGGAAAAGTCATCTTGAAAATATTAAGTTTATATTCGTAAAAGATAGAAAAGTAAAACGATATTAAATACTTGTTTTGGTACACAGAAATATAGTTTTAATAAAGTTTAACAAATTGCTACAGCTATATACAAATATACTTTAATATTCTATGCTTAAGATTTAAAATACCTTCTATAAATTTATTATAAAATTGGAAAAGTGAAATATTTCATTTAAAATAAGTATATTTTATTATGAAAATATTCTATTATCGCCACGTCCAGGTTCCCCTGTGTGGACCACACTCATTCGTCGTCGGGTAGTCTCATCGCTCCGTCGGGTTTAACTCTGTCGCAAAGCTGTCCAATCGTCCCACCACCACCAGTAGTTTTTCGCCACCGTCACGTTTCACTTTGTCCGCAACGCGGACTCAGCGTCTCAAAGCCGAGCAGGGCTCCCTTGTATGAGAAACTCCCTCCCATCACCCCATAGACGATGGTCTCCCCGCTTCCGCTGTGCTTCACTTTGAGCACCAAGCCCGCCCATCGTCCGACAGCGAATCATCTCAGCCACCGCCGCATCTAAAGCGAGCGCCGCGCCGCCCCCGTTGCCCCACAGCCTCCCGTCTCCTCGTCGGCTTTCACTCTGTCCGCAACACTTTCCAGTCGTCTTATGGGCAACAGCCTCCCCCACCCCCACCCCGCAGCCCCGCCGGGTTTCACGTGGTGCAGGACTCTACCCCAGCGTCCTATCGCCAATATTCTCATCGCCTCCGCTGTTTTACACTCGCCGCAAGCCCTCCGACTTCTCAGCGCAAACATCGGTAGTTCAACCGCCACCTCAGGGTCCCCGTTTGTCCGGTCTCATCCCTACTGCAGGGCTGAAATGCACTCCGTTCGCAACGCCTTCCCATCGTGCCCTAGGCAATACTCTGCTAGCCACCGCCGGGTTCTCTTCCGTCTGCAACGTTCCGACAAGGTCTCACCGCCAGTAGGCATCGTCCCAAAGCCAGTAGTCTCCAAGCTGTCTATCTCAACGCCGGTGCTGGCTTTCGTTTTGTCCGCAACGCAATCTATCCTCTGGAAACCAAGACTTCTAGCCACCGCCGACTTCCCCTTTTTGCCCAACGACCTCCCATGGTCCCAGCGCCGATAGATAGGCTCATCGGCAAAGCGGTGTTGCACTTCAACTCCAAGGACATCGCCCAAGGGCTCATCCCACCGTCCTGTTTCACTTTGTGCAGAACGCCGTCCCATCGTGCCATCGGGAATAGTCTCCTGGCCAGCTCCAGGCTCCCCAACCTGAGCAACGCCCTCGCACAGTCCCGGTAGACACCGTCTGTGCCGATACGTCTATACGATGAGACAGCGTCTCATCGCCGATGCTGGCTTTCACTTTGTCCGCAACGCCTTCGTCCACTCTTCTCAAAGCCACCACCAGTTTCCCCTTTATGCCCAACGTCCGCCCGTGGTCCCATCGCCTAGAGGCTCACTGCCGCCGCCGGTTTCCCCTTTGTGCACATCATTGCTGTCCTGCCTTCCCATCGCCACCGCGGTGGTTCACTTTTCTTCAAACTGCTCAGATCACCATGCTCAGATCACCCAAGGTCTCATCCCCACCGCCGGGTGTATATTTGACCTCAACAGCAAATAGCCTCATGGACACCGCGGGAATCGCCCGCGATAGGCGATACTGTCATTGCGGCCACTGTGTATCATTTTGTTCCGAACTCCCTCCCATAGTCCCACAGCGAAGAGTGTCGGATCCACCGCGGGATTCGACCGTCCATCCCGGCCCCCACTCCGCCCCCCAATCCCGGTAAAGCCAGTCGTCTCATCGCGGCCACTGTGCTCCACTTTGTGCCGAACGCTCTCCCATCATCCCACAGCAACCGTCTCCTAGCCACCGCGGGATAGGTTGGTCATAACTTTCCTTCCAAGGAGTAAGCGTCTTTTAATCTTATGGCTGCAATCACCATCTGCAGTGATTTTGGAGCCCCCCAAAATAGAGTCGGACATTGTTGCAACTGTTTCCCCATATATTTGGCATGGAGGGATGATGTCATGATCTTTGTTCTCGGAAAGTTGAGCTTGAAGCCAACTTTTTCACTCTCCTCTTGCATAAAGAGGCTCTTTATTTAGTTCCTCTTCACTTTCTGCCAAAGTTATAGAGGCAACGAATAATTTAAATGACAAAGGAAAACTGAAAGGGAGAACTGACAGTGGGAAATTCCTCTCCGAGGGCCATCCTATATAAGTAGCCCACACTCAAGGAGGAAGGCCATTCACTCTGCAAGCCCTTGAAGACTCAGCGTCAGCATCTACTAGCAGAACCGGCAGCCCTGTGCCTGTTTTCATCATGACCTACCGGTGCCTCCTCCCGATGGTTCTCCTGCTGTGTTTCTCCACCACAGCTCTTTCCAGGAGCTACAGCTTGCTCCGATTCCAGCAAAGGCGGAGCGCTGAGGTGTGTCAGAAACTCCTGGGGCAGTTACATTCAACGCCTCAACATTGCCTCGAGGCCAGGATGGACTTCCAGGTCCCTGAGGAGATGAACCAAGCACAGCAGTTCCGGAAGGAAGATGCCATATTGGTCATCTATGAGATGCTCCAGCAGATCTTCAATATTCTCACCAGAGACTTCTCCAGCACTGGCTGGTCTGAGACCATCATTGAGGACCTCCTTGTGGAACTCTATGGGCAGATGAATCGTCTGCAGCCAATCCAGAAGGAAATAATGCAGGAGCAAAACTTCACCATGGGGGACACAACCGTTCTTCACCTGAAGAAGTATTACTTCAACCTCGTGCAGTACCTGGAGTCCAAGGAGTACAACAGGTGTGCCTGGACAGTCGTGCGAGTGCAAATACTCACGAACTTTTCTTTCCTGATGAGACTAACAGCTTCCCTCCGTGACTGAACACCTCCCACCTGTGGCTCTGGGAAGGGACAATGTGACTTTGAGCTGAGATGCTTCAGCCAGCAGAGGCTCTTAAAGTAACTGACAGTGCAATGCACTGGATTTCAATGGACATTAAAGACTAAGCTATTTTTAAATTGATTTATGCGTTATTCATTTATTTAAACTTTTATGTGAGAAATTATTTATGAAACAAAAGTCAACGTGGCGGTTTCAATCTCAACTTGATTTATGTGACAACACACATTAAAACTTGCAGAGCACCTTGGAGACATTCATTGCAAAACAAGCCTGCAGAGTAGTAGAGTTTCTGGCCCTGCCTTTGAGGCATTTAAAATACAAGGAAGCCGTGGGGGAATGTCCAAGTTCTATGCATGCCCTCCATGTACCCATACAGTCTACCTGCGCTTCTCTGGGTCACTTCTTTAAATGTACCAGACAGCTCATGCTGTAGGGCCCCTCTATATGATGTGGGGGGGGGGGGTTGCCTTTTCTTTTTTTCACTTCGGGGAAAATGTACACCACTTTACATGTGAGAGTCTTACAATGTAAGCCTTCTTTATGCCAACAAAATCTGGGCAAATTCCACTTAACTTATAAAATTCTTACTAAAGTAAATGAAAAATTCGGACCTTCTAAATGTCCTCAGTTGCTTGTACACTCCAACCCCTTATTTCCAACAACGTAGTCCTCACAAAGAGGTTTCAGGAACATGAGTCAAAAATTACTTAAGACTGTCTTGGGGGTCGTTAGAAACTGTCAAACATGCTAATTCACGCAATTAAAAATAAGGGAAAAGTCATCTTGAAAATATTAAGTTTATATTCGTAAAAGATAGAAAAGTAAAACGATATTAAATACTTGTTTTGGTACACAGAAATATAGTTTTAATAAAGTTTAACAAATTGCTACAGCTATATACAAATATACTTTAATATTCTATGCTTAAGATTTAAAATACCTTCTATAAATTTATTATAAAATTGGAAAAGTGAAATATTTCATTTAAAATAAGTATATTTTATTATGAAAATATTCTATTATCGCCACGTCCAGGTTCCCCTGTGTGGACCACACTCATTCGTCGTCGGGTAGTCTCATCGCTCCGTCGGGTTTAACTCTGTCGCAAAGCTGTCCAATCGTCCCACCACCACCAGTAGTTTTTCGCCACCGTCACGTTTCACTTTGTCCGCAACGCGGACTCAGCGTCTCAAAGCCGAGCAGGGCTCCCTTGTATGAGAAACTCCCTCCCATCACCCCATAGACGATGGTCTCCCCGCTTCCGCTGTGCTTCACTTTGAGCACCAAGCCCGCCCATCGTCCGACAGCGAATCATCTCAGCCACCGCCGCATCTAAAGCGAGCGCCGCGCCGCCCCCGTTGCCCCACAGCCTCCCGTCTCCTCGTCGGCTTTCACTCTGTCCGCAACACTTTCCAGTCGTCTTATGGGCAACAGCCTCCCCCACCCCCACCCCGCAGCCCCGCCGGGTTTCACGTGGTGCAGGACTCTACCCCAGCGTCCTATCGCCAATATTCTCATCGCCTCCGCTGTTTTACACTCGCCGCAAGCCCTCCGACTTCTCAGCGCAAACATCGGTAGTTCAACCACCACCTCAGGGTCCCCGTTTGTCCGGTCTCATCCCTACTGCAGGGCTGAAATGCACTCCGTTCGCAACGCCTTCCCATCGTGCCCTAGGCAATACTCTGCTAGCCACCGCCGGGTTCTCTTCCGTCTGCAACGTTCCGACAAGGTCTCACCGCCAGTAGGCATCGTCCCAAAGCCAGTAGTCTCCAAGCTGTCTATCTCAACGCCGGTGCTGGCTTTCGTTTTGTCCGCAACGCAATCTATCCTCTGGAAACCAAGACTTCTAGCCACCGCCGACTTCCCCTTTTTGCCCAACGACCTCCCATGGTCCCAGCGCCGATAGATAGGCTCATCGGCAAAGCGGTGTTGCACTTCAACTCCAAGGACATCGCCCAAGGGCTCATCCCACCGTCCTGTTTCACTTTGTGCAGAACGCCGTCCCATCGTGCCATCGGGAATAGTCTCCTGGCCAGCTCCAGGCTCCCCAACCTGAGCAACGCCCTCGCACAGTCCCGGTAGACACCGTCTGTGCCGATACGTCTATACGATGAGACAGCGTCTCATCGCCGATGCTGGCTTTCACTTTGTCCGCAACGCCTTCGTCCACTCTTCTCAAAGCCACCACCAGTTTCCCCTTTATGCCCAACGTCCGCCCGTGGTCCCATCGCCTAGAGGCTCACTGCCGCCGCCGGTTTCCCCTTTGTGCACATCATTGCTGTCCTGCCTTCCCATCGCCACCGCGGTGGTTCACTTTTCTTCAAACTGCTCAGATCACCCAAGGTCTCATCCCCACCGCCGGGTGTATATTTGACCTCAACAGCAAATAGCCTCATGGACACCGCGGGAATCGCCCGCGATAGGCGATACTGTCATTGCGGCCACTGTGTATCATTTTGTTCCGAACTCCCTCCCATAGTCCCACAGCGAAGAGTGTCGGATCCACCGCGGGATTCGACCGTCCATCCGGGCCCCCACTCCGCCCCTCAATCCTGGTAAAGCCAGTCGTCTCATCGCGGCCACTGTGCTCCACTTTGTGCCGAACGCTCTCCCATCATCCCACAGCAACCGTCTCCTAGCCACCGTGGGATTCGGCCGTGTGAGGGACGCCCCAGCAGGGTCCCACAGCGAATAGTCTCTGAAACACCGCGCTCTGTGTGCGCAACGCCCACTCCCCCGCATTTCACCTGGTGCACGACGCCCTCCCATCCTTCCACAGCTTATGGTCTTCAAGCCAACGCGGGATCCAGCGTGTTCGCCACGCTCGCCCCTACACCCCATCAACGCGGCACACCTAGTTGTCTCATTCAAGATACCATGTTTCACTTAGTCAGCAATGGCCCATATGAGCCGGCAACCAGTAGTCTCTTGCTCAACCTCTAGTTTCACTTTGGGCACAACCCTGTCCATCCTCGCATCGCCAAGAATCCCATCACCGCTGCCCGGTGCCTTTCTCTGAGCTGTGGCTTCCCTCGCGCCGGAAGCGAGCGCCAATCTGTAAAATCAGCCTCATCTCGCTCAGAACCCCCGCCTTGGGGGTTCTTTTCCTCAAACATGGCCAGTTCGGGTTGACATGTGGAAAGAAAGCCCACTACTCAGGCGATCTTTCCGAAAATGCAATATTCTGGCTCCCTACTCAGGACAGGGGAAACCAGCCCTTTTCCATCAAAGGGCTAATGATATGCGCACCCTTGAATCAGTGCTCCTATAAAATCTCTGTGGAACCTTTGCGTCCTGTCTCTCCAGCGGCCCCACGAGAATCAATGCAAACTCTCCCAAGACTGCGATTCGAAAGCAAAAACGATGGAACCACAGTGTGCCTTCTCTCGCGGTGGCCGGGAGAAGCAGGCAGTCTGCGTGCCCATCTCAGCGCTCTTGGCTCATCGTTTCGCGGTGCTCGCGAGTCGCCTCCCGGCCATCTGCAGAATCACTGACATTCTCTATGGCCCACATCCACTTGCTGGTGGAAGGAGTGATGCTCTGCTGCATCCGTGCTCACTCTCTTCGCTGGACCGTGCCTGGGATCCCCTGCTAGAAAAACAAGACATCTTCAAACACTTGAAATAGATGCAAAGGATCCGCTCTCAGTCGCGCCTAAAGGACAAAGTCGACTTCAGATTTCCTTGGAAAAGAGACATGATCACTCCAGTGCAGATGACTCAGGCCCCTGCAACCACTATCTGATGCTCCAGCAGAGCTTCCAATTCTTCACCACGGAGGACAGCCGTGCTACTCTGCAGCCAGGATCAGAGCCTGAAACAACTGGAGCCAATGGAAGAGACAATCTGTGCTGTTCTCATTGGGACTTCCTGCCCGGGAGCATTTTCATGGCATCCATCTCTACCTCAGGGAGCTGGAATACAGCCACTTTGCCCGAGGGGCTGTCAGAGTGGAAATTAAAAGTGCCTTTCCCTCATGTAAGAATCCTCAAAGAAATGGCAACAATAAAGACGTCTAATTTGTAACACTCGCTAATGAATTCCATTATTGTTTGCTTCCTGTTTCAAAGCAATTGCAACTCATACTGCCTCAGGCACTGAAAACTGAAATGAAAATCGTGATTTTTCAGGAACAGTTGTGGACAGCAAAACAGAATGTCTTTTCTTGTATAAATATCTTTTGATCATCGTTTAAAAGGTCTCTTGATGTCTGAGGGGCTGGTATTTTCTATACTGAGAGGTCAGTGTTACTTTCTCATGGACAGGTTTCCAGGATCCTCTGTTCTTAGAGATCCTTTTCAGTTAAGTCTAGATGCTATAGAGATAAAGAATAAATTGTGCAGATTTTCATCATAATAGAAACTTATCTTTCCTTCTCTGAAGAGTACAATACAGGCCTTCCGGATCAGGTGAATCTTCTGGTTTGCTCGCATTCAAAGGGTGATTCAGGGACATGGGTACCTTCTGTTCTGTGGCTTTTTCCATCATCAATATGTGACTCCAAGTTTGTCTGTGGTGCTTGGATCTAGTACACCCGGCAGTAAAGGGATGATGTCTGGTGGCTCACAGGGAATGTTTCCAAGGGCCAGGACTATACAGGGTGAGAGCACTTCCTCTCATGTTCCATGGCCTGGATTTGTCCTCATGGGAATCTCATTGCAAGCAAGTTGGGAAACAACTGGGTGATGAATGGATGAAGAGATAAGTTCAGGGTGCTGACTTTCAAAAATGCACAACATGATAGTTGAAAGTTAAGTGTCTGGGGGGCAAAATGAGGACTGCAGCCCAGGAGACAGCACATCAGATACCTCTGAGAAGCTGTTCCAAAGACACACAGAGGGATATATGTGATTTTGGTGAAGGGGCAATACATGTACTCATGTGCCTGTTTTTTGTGGAAGTTTTCCGTCAGTGTCATGGAGGTTTCTTGGAGTCACAAGAAGCAGTCATCACCATGAAGGATGGTCATGCTTTTCTAGATATGAGGAGATAGAAGAACAACTGAGTTCTTAAAACGGGCTCCTGAAAATTGCTAACCTTCTGAAGACTTGTTCTGCCAGTTTTCGCTGCTCACAGCATGCCTCACTTCTGCTTTCCACCTATAGATTCCTTTCCAGGGGTGTTAAAAATCAGCAGCTGCAAGAACACGATTGAATCCTTGTAGGTAGATGGCAAGTGCCAATGGCACCTGCTAGTTTGTACTTGACACGGCATGAGACCACGTTTCACATTTTCACTATTTGTTCAAATGAAGTTCTGGTAGGAGTCAAGGGGAACAAGTATTGTTCCTGCTTGCACACACTATGTTAAAATACAATCTGACCCAAATGCTTTTTCTCCAAGTTCAGCTTTGGGGAGAACGACAAGAATGCCAGTCATAGTTCACAGTATCATCGGCTGTTTGAAAGAAACATTCAAGCTGATCCCCAAAGGCATTGCCTACAGGAAAATATCCACAGTGTAGACACATTACAGGCTGTTTCCTTACTACCTGAGGGAGACAAGAAAAGAAGAATCAGGCAGTTCCTTGCAACTACTTGAGGATGACTGAAGAAAACGTGATGAGTGAGTCTTCCATTTGGGTCCAGGCCCAAGAGCCTCATCCTGATCTTCTAAATATTGGAAATGGAAAGTTGAAGACAGTCTTCCTAAAAATGAGCTTCAAAAACTATCTCACACATGCTGTGTGGGAGGACAAAAACAAAAACAAAAACAAATTGTTGTATCCACAAAGAGTTAAGAGAGAAAATTAATTGCAATTGATGAAACACTATATAAAATGTTTGACA
This sequence comes from Bos indicus, assembly GCF_029378745.1. Classification (NCBI taxonomy): domain Eukaryota; kingdom Metazoa; phylum Chordata; class Mammalia; order Artiodactyla; family Bovidae; genus Bos; species Bos indicus. The sequence continues at coordinate 23,105,705 of NC_091767.1, forward strand.
CATTACTATGCCTAGTCTATTAATACCACAAACAGTCACTGAATTAGTCTTGCTGTTATCCTGCTGATGAGGTAACATTTATGGTGCAGGAGAATAAATAATAGAGGATAAGATAGCAATTCAAGTAAACATTTGCTGTTCACTCTTTTATGTTAAAGTAGCAACACACGTGTGTACTTATTTAATATATATTGTACAAGTGTGTGTGTATTTATATGTGTGTATATATTTTTGTTCAGTCACTTAGTTATATCCGACTGTCTGTGACCCCATGAACTGTAGCATGCCAGGCTTCCCTATCCTTCACTATCTCCCAAGTTTGCTCAAACTCATGTCCATTGAGTCAGTGATGCCAAGCAACCATCTCATCCTCTGTTGCCCCTTCTCCTCCTGCCCTCAATCTTCCACAGCATCAGGGTCATTTTCAAAGTGTCAGTTTCTTCTCAGCAGGTGGCCAACGTATTAGAGCTTCAGCTTCAGCACCAGTCCTTTCAACGCATATTCAGGGTTGATCTCCTTTAGGATTGACTGGTTTGATCTCCTTGCAGTCCAAGGGACTCTCAAGACTCTTCCTCAGTACCACGGTTAAAGAACATCAATTCTTCGGCACTCAGCTTTCTTTATGGTCCATATCACATCCATACATGACTACTGGAAAAACCATAACATTGACTACATGGACTTTTTTTGGCAACATGGTATCTCTGTTTTTTAACACAGTGTCTATATTTCTCATATAATTTCTTCCAAGGAGAAAGTCTTTCAATTTTGTGGCTGCATTCACCGTCCACAGTAATTATGGACCTCAAGAAAATGAAATCTAACAGTGTTTCCACTGTTTCCCCATATAGTTGCCATGAAGTGATGGGACTATATGCCATGATCTTCATTTTTTGAATGTTGATGCAACTGTATATGTATATGTATTTTTTGGGGGGGTCTGGTTTAGCTGTGCCTCAAACTGGTTCTCTAGAAACATGGTTAATTTAGGTCAGGGAAACCATAGATGTTATAGAGATTCTGTTTTACATGATGGCTGAAGATTTTCAAAATTTGAATTTTTGAAATTGCAATTATAATGGAACGTTTATTTATTGCGATTGGCATATTCATTCCAAAAAATCCTCTCTGTTTTGTTTTCCATGCATGAAAGCTGAATTGTGATACACAGAATGAAATATTCTAAATACAAAAGAAATGTTTCAACAATTAGAACATTTAAATAAAATTTGTGACTACAACATTTCCATGTGAAATCCTGATGCTTTTCTAAGTTAAAATTAATGAAACTCTATGTGAACTTACAATTTAACAGATGAGATGGCATTAGTGGTAAAGAATCTGCCTGCCACTGCAGGAGACAGGCGATGCCGGCTCCATCCCTAGGGTGGGAAGATCCCCTCTATAAGGAAATGACAACCCACTCCAGTATTCTTGTCGGAGGACCCTGGCAGGCTACTGTTCATGGGGACACAAAGAGTCAGAAACGACTGATGGACCAAACAACAACAACCATGCGGAAAAGTATAAAACTAGAGAAACACAAAGGAAAGTTTGTGTGTGATTTTCGATGTTATTATGGTTCACATAAGAAAACAATATACGTCTTGGAGTTCGCAAGTTATCACTGGAAGTCCTAACGCTGGAATGTTTCTACATTTAGTTAAAATATAATAATGAAAATGAATCAGTGACTTATATGTGTAATAAAACTCAAAAAAATTTACAATCTTACTTGGAAACCATGTTAGATCTGAAATACTATCAAGAACATGAGAAAAGTACCTTACCGTATTTTTTAAATTATACATCATTTGTAGCTCATCAAAAACAAATATATGAGTCAAGTATGTTTCATCAAAAAAATAATAAAACAATAGAAAAATAATTTATTCACTTTATGGAAGTAAAAAAATGGATAGATTTAAGGTATGAAATTGATACATTGGAAAAAATGATATGGTCATAAAATGTCCATGGCTAAAGATATAAAAATAGAGGGAAAATGGCTAATGCATGTAATAAGGAAAATCCATTTTTTCCCATTATTGAAAAATAAGATGAATACGTGGGTCTAAGAACATACATTTCACATTACTAGAATCACTACTGTGAAATAGAATAGCTTTTTCTTCACTTCTGTATTTGCTACTTTGTGTTTAAATTGTCAGGTCAGCTAACTCTTCTTTGATTCTAATTTCCTGCCTTCCTCCCAGCTGGATTTCAGAGGAAACCAATATAGCCAATCTCTAAGCTCGATATTCCAGGAAATTTGGAAAACTCAGCAGTGGCCACAGGACTGGAAAAGGTCAGTTTTCATTCCAATCTCTAAGAAAGGCAATGCCAAAGAATGCTCAAACTACTGCACAATTGACCTAATCTTACACGCTAGTAAAGGAATGCTCAAAATTCTCCAAGCCAGGCTTCAACAATACATGAACCATGAACTTCCATATGTTCAAACTGGTTTTAGAAAAGGCAGAGGAATCAGAGAACAAATTGCCAACATCCACTACATCATCGAAAAAGCAAGCGAGTTCCAGAAAAAGCAAGAGAGTTCCAGAAAAAACATCTATTTCTGTTTTATTGACTATGCCAAAGCCTCTGACTGTGTGGATCACAATAAATATGGAAATTTCTGAAAGAGATGGGAATCCCAGACCACCTGACTGCCTTTTGAGAAATCTGTATACAGGTCAGGAAGCAACAGTTAGAACTGGACATGGAACAACAGACAGGTTCCAAATCGGAAAAGGAGTACGTCAAGGCTGTATATTATCACCCTGCTTGTTTAACTTATATATAGAGTACATCATGAGAAACACTGGGCCAGATGAAGCACAAGCTGGAATCAAGATTGCAAGGAGAAATATCAATAACCTCAGATATGCAGGTAACACCACCCTTAAGGCAGAAAGTGAAGAACTAAAGAGCCTCTTGAGAAAGTGAACGAGGAGAGTGAAAAAGTTGGCTTAAACCTCAACATTCAGAAAACTAAGATCATGGCATCTGGTCTCATCACTTCATGGCACATAGACGGGGAAACAGTGGAAACAGTGGCAGACTTTTTTTGGGGGGGCTCAAAAATCATTGCAGATGGTGACAGCAGCCATGGAATAAAAAGCTTACTCCTTGGAAGGAAAGTTAAGACCGACCTAGATAGTATATTAAAAAGCAGAGACATACTTTGCCAACAATGGTCCATCTAGTCAAAGCTATGGTTTTTCCAGTAGTCATGTATGAACGTGAGAGTTGGACTATAAAGAAAGCTCAGCGCTGAAGAATTGATGCTCTTGAATTGTGGTGTTGGAAAAGATTCTTGAGAGTCCCTTGGACTGCAAGGAGTCCCAACCAGTCCATCCTAAAGGAGATCATTCCTGAATATTCATTGGAAGGACTGATATTGAAGCTGAAACTCCAATACTTAGGCCGCCTGATGCGAAGGGTTGACTCATTTGAAAAGACCTGGATGCTGGGAAAGATTTATGGAGGGAGGAAAAGGGGACAACAGAAGATGAGATGGTTGGAAGGCATCACCGACTCAATGGACATGAGTTTGCGTAAACTCTGGGAGTTGGTGATGGACAGGGAAGCCTGGCGTGCTGCAGTCCATGGGGTCGCAAAGAGTAGGATTCGACTGAGCTGAGCCACTGAACTGAACTAAAGCCAGTATTTGACTACAGCCCATAGATGGAAGTGTAACTCCAGTTAATGTTTGTTCATGAATGCATCACTCAGTAGTCAACCAAGACTACAAGGCTGAGGACCTAGAATACAGAGATGGAGGTTGCCTCAGCTCTTCATTCTCTCAGTACTGTAGCTTGCTCCTTGCTCTAGTCCAACCCTGGATAACGGATCCCTGAAGAAAGGCCATCAAAGACTTCCAGGAACAGATGGAGAGCCTGGTGTGATGAAGTAACCCCTGCTGCTTAAACTCTCCTCTCAGATCTCACCTGGTTCACCTGCTTTCTTGGTTAAAGCTTGCGGGGTAGTTTTATGAGAGTCTGTGTGACACTGAACGTAGATTTCCCCGTGGTTTCCTTAGTTGTACATGTACCTGGACGCAGTCTCAAGAGAAGTTTTGAAGAACAGGTCAGGAGACATGATGTCTAATGACGGCAAGAGCATCATCATCGTTCAAAAAGATTTTGACTCCCAGGATGAGAACTGCCTTCAGAGCAAGTTTACAAGCTAGATAAAAAGATGAAACTCATTGCTGTATTCTCATATGCTTCACCTTAAAGTGAGAATTGTTTCATTCAAATTGATTAGGGCCTTAGTAACCAGAAGACTCCCAAAATTTCCAATCATCATATTTGGAATACATGGCACTCATTTTGCAAACTGTATCCAACTTTCCATCATTCTAACAGCATTCAAACTTAATGTGTTTTCATTTTCTTAAGTAAACAATGTGTTTTCCTTTAACTTTTAGACATTCCCCTGGGTTTACACTTGAACATAACTTCACATGCATCTCTAGTCCTATCAAGTCTCTTGTGAGCATTTGCTGTGTTGATGAAAAGCAACAGTCCTAGTAAGAACTACAAGTGAATAGTCACATGAGTGGAAGGTACTTTAAAGAGTTTGTTATTATTTTGGCTGTGCTACGTGGCTTAAGAGGCATTAGTTTCCTGACTGGGGATCGAACCCAGGCCCACAGCAATGAAAACATAGGGTCCTAACCACTGACAGCCAAGGAAGTCTCAATTACTTTAAATTTTGCAGTTTTCGTTCTTCAGTTTTTCATTCAAGGATTCAGAGAAAGTCTAAATTGCTTTAACATTATATATTTACTAAAATAAATGACTGTTGGAGAACTGAATGGAGTAAGACAAAAGTAAAAACCATGTAAAAGTCATGTTAAAATAAAGCATAAATCCAACACATTTGAGACACAAAATGATAAAGGTTAAAATAATAAAAAATAGAATCTGCTTAAACATAAAAGATGCTATCGATTGATTTAATACACACCCTCCATTATCACTTGGAAGAGGTAGAAAAACCTAAAATCAAATAATACTAAATACTTAAACCAAAATAGGGGCAACAGAAGGCAGCCAATACAGAGCACGAAAATATAATGTAGGAAATAATTAGAGGTGGCAATGTTAACATCAATGAGATCTTTGTCATTAATATCAATATTCATACACATGAGAATTCCAGAAATAAACACATGAGAAAGAAATTATTCTTTGTTAGAAAGAAGTTCAATATACATAGGAAACACATTGAATCTATAATTAAATTTTAAAAATGCTTGAGCTAAATTTCAAATAGTATAAAACAATGAGTAAAAAATATAACATTATATAGCAATGTGAACAGAAACACCGGAGCACTGAAGTTTTACCTCAATGCTGTGCTTGCAAGCCTAGTTGCTTCAGTCGTGTCTGACTCTCTGTGACTCTGTGGACCATAGGCTGCCAGGCTCTTCTGTCCATGGGATTCTCCAGGCAAGAATACTGGAGTGGGTTGCCATGCCCTCCTCCAGGGGATCTTCCTGACCCAGGCATCAAACTGGTGTCTCCTCTTGTCTCCTGAATTGGCAGGCAGGTTCTCTACCATTAGCTCCACTAGGAAGTCCAGTACAATGCTACTAGTCTGTAAAACACCATATATAAAGTAGTAAAGAGAAGAATGGAAACTATCATTCAGAGGAGGAAATTAGCGATTAACACTCTTGGGCCCTTAACCTACAATAGGAAATATAACTTGTTTCAAATATCTATAAACCATCCATGAAAATTATCATACATTAGACTTCACAGACGGAGAAGGCAATGGCACCCCATTCTAGTATTCTTGCCTGGAAAATCCCATGGACAGAGGAGCCTGGTAGGCTGCAGTCCATGGGGTCGCTAAGAGTCGGACACGACTGAGCGACTTCACTTTCCCTTTTCCCTTTCATGCATTGGAGAAGGAAATGGCACCCCACTCCAGTGTTCTTGCCTGGAGAATCCCAGGGACTGTGGAGCCTGGTGGGCTGACGTCTATGGAGTCGCACAGAGTCGGACACGACTGAAGTGACTTAGCAGCAGCTTAGCAGCAGCTGACTTCACAAAAAATATCCATGATTCCTCCAGGGGAAAAATATTTGTATAAGTTGTGTGCCCAGATCAAAATGCACGCAATTAATTTTAATATTATTTAAAGCACCATTTAAAGATATAACATCATCCTGATAAATTATGTCAAGTCAAAATTAAACCATAAAATTAGCAATTTTGTAAGTAACGGAAATTAAATCGCTATTCCTCAAATTTTCAGAAGCAAAGATACACATTGAGGTGAATTCATATCCTGGAAACATGAATTGAAAATAGATTAGCCTCATTCATTAAAGTCGACAAGAACATTCATATAACATTAATAGAAATAGTATAAGAAAGTATCTGTCAAATGCCCACTTCTGAGTGACTGTGATTTGACTGTCATTCTGTGGAGTAAAGCTTGCTCTTCTCAAGAGAGTGGTAGTCTAGCTCATAACTCACATAATCATTATCCAAGTGCTTCTCCTCAGAACAATCACCAGGCATGCAGCAGACGTGCCTGTCACACAACATGCTAAAAAGACTACAACGGAGAATATTTTTAAATGTGTACTCCAAAGTTAAGATTTCGTAAAATTCATCATCTTGCTGTTTCACGAAGGATCTTCTTACGTGAAACTGTCCTTTTTTCCAACTTCAAGTATATGATACGTAAAAGCATGACAATGACTAGGCACTGAGGTGCCCCTGCTCAGATCCACACTGCAGCTCTGTAGTCTTGCCCAGCGCTGTATTTGCACCACCAGCAGAAGTTGTTACTGTGGTGGAAAAGACAGATAAGATCTTGATATCACTATAGTAATTATTTTTCCTCATGAATCCCTGTAGAGTGTCCTGGGGATCTGCAGGGGCCCACAGACTGCACTTTGAGAACTGCTGGTTTCCTGAATTTCCCTGCATCTGCTTTGGTCCGAGTGGCTCTGTAGCTTTAAATTCACAAGTAATTTCCTTGGTTCTTAAGATCAAATCTAACACCATTCAAAAGTCTATCACTGGGCCCTTTTCCATATCTCCAGGGTCATGCCATGATAGCCCCTACATGCATGAATACAGTCTACCGACTCGGTCTTGTTAACGTCTTTAAAAGTACCAGAACCATTCCTGCTGCAGGGACACTCTATATGCTATGCTTTGTTTTGTATTATTAATTTTTTATTCTGGGAAATTTTGCTCTTCATGGGTTACTTGACAAATTCATACTCATTCTTCAAGTCTCATACTTTGCATTACTTCCCTGGGGAGACTGCTGCTGCTGCTGCTGCTGCTAAGTCATTTAAAGGTGGTCTAAATGAGCTTCCCAGGATACTCACTGCCATCAGCATCTGATACTTCTGTGTAGCCCAGGGCCCAAATGTAAATACCTAATTATCTTATAACTACTTCTTTCGTGGCAATGTCCTTGCTCCAGTGTGAGCTCTGTAAGGTCAGGGCCTCTGCCTGTCATACTCAAGACTCTCCACAAGGCCAGCAAATAAAGGAACGAACTGCACAACATCTTTCTGTAAAAATGTAGTTTTACAGCATTAGGCCTCGGGGCAAAGATTCAAAAGGAAGAGGAAGAAACATGTCTTCAAATACATTTCATGAGTAAATAAAAGGTACATTTTTATTAAAGAAAATTCTATATTCATAGGGAATAAACTGGAGAAGGAAATGGCAACCCACTCCAGTATTCTTGCCTCGAGAATCCTGTGGACAGAGGAGCCTGGGGGGCTGCTGTCCTTAGGGTCGAATAGAGTCAGACACGACTGAAGCGACTTAGCATGCATAGCATGCATGCATGTAATAAATAGAACATATAAATGCAAGAACCATAAAAATAAATAAATTAATATAAATAAATGAGTTACATTCATACAAAAACATGTTATTCAGTAACATTCAGCCACAGGGCATCAGATATATTTCCTCTAATTCTAAAAGCAGCTGGATATTGATATTCTCAATATTAATGCCAATAGCAAATGTCACTCAAACTATTTCATAGCTGAGGCAGAAATCAGAGTTTTGGAAATGACTGAAAATGAAGAGTCTGAGCTAGGACATGAGTCACTGAGAATCAGGTTCCTTCTTACTTTCTGAGTTTTCTTAGGAACTAGTTAACGCAGAAAGCGCCTCGTGATTTCCACTCTGACACTTTCCCAGGCCCAGCCACTGTATTCCTTCTCTTGCAGGTAGACATGGATGCCCTGGAAGTACCATTTCAAGGCCAGTGTGGGGCCCACCCTTCCCAGGGCAGAGTCTTCCTCTCCCGTCACCAGGCCCAGGCAGGTGTCCAGGTCGTCCAGCTGCTGATGGAGTCCAGTGTGGAGCTGCTCTAGGCGGGTAGTGTCCCAGGCAGCAGAGGCACGCTCTGTGTGGAAGAGGTTGAAGCTCTGCTGGAGCATCTCGTGGAGCACAGAGAAGGCCTGGGCCTCTGGAGCTAGCCGCCACTCACTTGCTCCTGAGGGAATCTGAAGTCTTTCCTGTACCCCAGACAGGAAAGAGAGAGGTTGTGTTTGTTTGATCCAAATGTGAAGGTCTCCTGCTTTTCCAAGTCAAGGTTCTGAGGAAGTTCATGGACTCTGGAAGAGATGGGGTTTGAGACAAGCATCATCAGTGTCGTCATTGAGGAGATGAAGAACAATTGGTCCATTCCACAAGGAAGCATTCCGGTTGAGATGAGCGGTTGTGAGCTTTGCTTCATCTTCATTTCATCTAAGGATCTTCTGTTGTGTGCCTCTTAAGTATTAAGTGTTGGGGGCCAGAGTGAGGTACTCCACCCGTGGCAAAGGTCATGAGGAAGGAGGCTCGACATACGCAAAGGCGGGATTGAGCCTCAGGAGTCCCCCTGGAAATCCTCGAGCATCTACCCCCATAACCACAGCCTGCCTACTTTACTACTTTGTGCTCTCACCTACACCTCTGACTTTACTGGGGGCTGTCCCCCACCACCTCTTTCAGAGAAGGAGTTAACTTAGAGCTCCAGTTAATAAAAACTCCTGGTCGTGACCAGAGTGTTTTAACCTACAAACTCCTCTGAAGGTTCTCTGGCCTGCCTGACAGGCTTGTCCGGCCACATGTGATTGCTCACAGCCTCCCAACCGTGAGAGGCACGAGATGCTTTAAACCTTCTAAAAAACAGGTTCTTTAGAGAAGTTAGAAAACTATTAGTATAAGTATAATGGGCTAATTAGAAATTGTATTGGTGAAGGGTTTTTCATTTGTTGAGCCAATGTTTACTGCTAAGTCTTCACATCCCCTGCCCTTACACACATTAATGAATATATAGAAGAAATAAGTATTAACCTTTGATATTAATCATGTTAGACCTTAGGCTAAGTAAATTCTTTCCTAAAACCCACTACACCCTCACCCTATAGGAATGTAACTTTATTTGGGTGGCATCTGTTTTAAGAATAATCACCCTTGGAGAAAAAAGTGTTCTGGTTGACTGACCACTGTCACAAGGAGAGGGTCATCAATTGTCAGCAGACCCCCTGGCCAGAAGATGATGTAACACCCCTAAGACCTCTGTATACATTTGTATGAAGCACCTGACTTTGATAAAAGTCAGGACTGCTGACCCCGCATGACTTTTGTATAACATCTCAGTGTATAAAAGTAGACCATGGAAAATAAAGAATTGGGATCAGTTTCTCGAAATACTGGTCTCCCCATGTCGCTCTCTCTCTCACTCTGGCTGAGTCTCCCTCTGGAGCTCGGAACCCGCCATGCTTACTAATTATTCCTGGGCTTCTAAGATCCGACCGCAGAGGCCTCAGTGTCTCCTCTCCTTCGGGAGAACGGAAGGACGCCTGCGGCCTACGTAAGTGGTGCAAACTTCTTGTCTTGAAGTTTTATTGGTCTCCCGCATAAACCAAGCTACTCAGCCTCTTTTCTCCACTGAATTTTCCTACTGAGCTATCCTCATCCTATTACTCTTTATATCTTTGATAAAATATTTGAATAAATAGGTCGCCAACACCGTCCCCGCTTCGAATACCCTGGATCAGCCGGGGCTGGACCCTGGCAATTAAGTCCAAAATTTTCGTATTCTGAATTTACCCAGATTCATGTACTACCTCATTTTGGGCTTGCCTTTCAGTTCAAGAGCCTGGAAATCTGTCATGAGTTTCTGCTCTTCTGTATCCTTACATTGAAGTAAAATGCATTCATTAAAAACATAGATGTTCTAATTCCATGGAATGCTTATCATGTCAGTAACTTGGAACTAATGATATATTAAGAGCTATTGGATTTTTCTTCCTGATGCTAAGATCAACTTTTAAGGAAACTTTGTCAGACTTCTTTGTCAAATCTTTTGCTGCCTCTGCATATTCCTCTTGAAAGAATTGATCAGACGTGAAAAATATCTGAGCTAATATGCATGGATATCACCTTATTCTCTTCAGCAGAACTTTTAGTTTGTCAATTTTGGTTTTATTTATTCTCCATAACTGAGGAAATTACTAAACATTTATTATGTGCCAATCCAAATGCTGAGCTTGTTACAGAGTCCAAGTTGCTCTGCTTGCAGCAGGGCAAATCAATGAATCCAAGACGAGGTGTTGGGAGCAGGAAAGGACTTTATTCGGGAACTGGCTGACTGAGAAGAGGAAAGGCTAGTGCCTCAAAATAACCGTCTTGTGGGGGTCCTGGGTGTCAGACTCTTTTATGAATCAGATATGGGGGGAGGTGAGGAAACAAAGTAAAGGACGTTTAATTCCTGAAAATATCTCCCAGAACAGCCAGCAAGCCTCAGGTAGGCGGATGTGTTAGTTGCACTTCCTGATAGTCATTTCATGGGTGGTGTGAAATGGAATATCTCATGTCATGTCAACAAACAAAGATGTCATATCTATCTGTGATTCTGGCCTTCCCAAATGTGAATTTCTGGGACAAAAACAATTGAAGTCACAGAAGCAGATCCAGTGTAAATTCAAAACTGACCGTTCCTGGTTACAAACTAAGCCTATAACCAAGATGATGAATCCTCCAAAGTCACTCTCATGAAAATAAAGTGTAACCACTGCTCCTGTCCAAGTGTTCAAGTGGTGAGAATGTCCCTTTTTTATCCCAGGCCCTTGTCCTTGCCATGTCCAAGCAACCCACTTTTTTATTAGGTCCTTTTATACGGTTTTCATATTGCTACCTCTTCTTTGTCATGTGTATTTCAGTTTGTAAAAGCTGTGCTAATGCTCCTACAATCTTTTCAATTTCCACTTTGACGTTTATGGCAAAAAAAGGAACAGAAATGTAAATGAATAGAATAGTTAATGTATTTCCTTCACGATTTTTCAAGAGATCAAAACTTTCCACTGATTGAACATTCCTAGAAAGTAAAAGGAAGCAGTGAGTGAAGAAGTAACCCACAAAGGTCAAATAAATGATGTAATGAAAAAACTATAGTGACGTCTCTGTCCAAATGACAAATGTCACTTAACTACACAAACAGGGATGAAGAGCTCTACAGAGTGACAGATTTCAGACCAGCTTATGTGAAATGGCTTAGCTGCAGACAGAGCCAGGGGAGGGTATCAGGCTCTTAGGCACAGTGTTACCTAAAAGGATAGTGGACAGCTTTGCTGACTCCCAGTGTCTATTTATCTTTATTTGTCTGTTTACATTTCTCACTCTTCGTGGATGGTATTGGATTCTGAGGATGTAAACCTATTAACTCACCCTGAAAAGAGACTGGGGTACAGACTGGACGGTCATTTTATTCATGTGTGAGGGGTCAGCTGTTAGCTGGAAGCTACTAGATGTAGTGTTTGGACAGCACATCATGTTCACACAAGAGATGAGATTAGATGTTATAATGTTGACCAGTGAGCTGAGCATTAAGGGAAGGGAAGCAGGTCATCTCAGGGAAATTCTATCCCGTTTCCATAGTTGGATGTGTGAATTTTCTGCCTCGTGGGAACAGTTAACAGATACTGAAATCTTATGTGTCCAAGCATTGTCAGAAGTACGTTATGTCCTACAATCTTCAGAAAAATCCAGAGAAACTTATATGATTATCAGTTCCATATAAGAGGAGACAACCGTAGTGCCGAAGGTCACACAGGCAGTGCAGGCTGCAGCTGTGACATCAACCCAGGAGTCTTGCCCCCATGTCCACTGTCTCATGCACCGGACCGAGCTGTCTGCTCTGACAATGTGCTTCCTATTTTAGAGGAAGACTTAGTAAGGTCTTCCTTTCCAGTTCCTATTCGTCATTGTCACAAAAGTGCCATTCGCTCATTCCAGGGACATGACAGTCAGTAGATGACAGCTGAGTACACAGTTCCCTTTGCACCTGATAAGTTCCAATCCTATATTTCAAGTGGTGTTACGTTGAGATCTACAGAGGAGCCTGGCAGATTATGGCAATTAAACAACAACTCTGAGAGTCTCTGCTTCCACCTGAGATAATATTTTGAGAAATTATCCAGAAAGTTAAAAAATCCATTTAAATTTACTCTTACTCTCTTTGTTTGCAGATTATCATTTTCTGAAACAGTCTTCAAATACTTGGTCTACTCAGACTTTTGTGTGTATAGTTCTCTTAGAACTACTTCTGGGACAGAGCTGAAGCTCCAATACTTCAGCCGCCTGATGGGAAGAGCCCACTCACTGGAAAAGACCCTGATGCTGGGAAAGATTGAGGGCAGGACAAGAAGGGGTCATCAGAGGATGAGATGTTTCGATTGCATTGGATCGACTCAATGAACATGAATTTTAACAATCTCTGAGAGATAGAGAAGGACAGGGAAGCCTGGCGTGCTGTAGTCCATGGGATCAAAGAGAGTGGACATACCTTAGTGACGAACAACAATGGGACAGAGACTCCTCGGTGCACTTCCTCTGGGACAGACACCTTCCTGGATTCCCCACATGTGCCATTACTGCCTTTAGGGAGCTTACACTCTATCAGGGCAGTCAAATGTTACATAATTAGAGGGATTACTTAGCTCACTTCCTAGTGAAATATTTAAGGAGATGAGATTATCTGTACTATCTCACAAAGACTGAAGCAAAGGATCCTGTGAAATACTGTAGTGGTAGAGGAGAAAGAGAAATAAGCACAGGCAAACATGAATGTTTTAGGACAACCAGCACCTTAAAAGGTGACTTGTGTATTATAGTTGCAAAATAACTCATTTTTAACAAATGATATTAGTGATAGTGTTCCCTATAATGTCTCCAGGGAGGTTAAGGCCTACTGAGGTGATATCGTAAACGTACGATCAAAATTGAAATTTTTTAAAGAAGGGAGAAAAGGGTAAATGAGGAAAACATGAGAAAAATCAATAGCTTCTCTCATAAGCTCTTTCCGTACTGAGCATTTCTTGGTGACCTGGAAAAGCCACCTTTTGTATGAATATTTCTTTCTTCTCTGACTTTGACCAGACTCTTCTCCCAGGAACAACTAAGGAGGTGTAAAAAGCATAACATACGGCTGTGTAGCTATGAACCACAGTGGCACGCATGATTTGATGTCCCCACGTAGGCACTCATGGAAAAATTAGCACTTTTATTGATTTCATTACAAAGAGTAGAAAAAGAAAGGAAAGGGCAAACTGTGGAAAAACCCAGAAAATGAAAGTTTCTCTACTCACTCTTTAAGAGCCACCCATCACCCCAAGCCCTCAGACCTTGCCTAGAGCTCCCCTGCAGGCAGTCCTGAGAGCCCCCAGCGTCCCAATGACCCTCCCCATCTCTGTGCTGCAGGTCCTGGTGATGCTCTGCTCCAGCCCCATGTGCTCCCTGGGCTGTGAGCTGCCTGCGAGCCACCACAGCAATCTGGAAAGCTTCACACATTGGAGTCAGATGGAGAGACTGCCCGTTGTGTCCTGTCTGAGGGACAGGACTGACTTCAGATTTCCTCAGACCCTGGTGCAGGGGACCAGGCTTGAGAAGACAGAAGCCATAGCTGTTGTACATGAGTTGCTCCAGCAGATCTTCCAGCTCTTCAGCACCACAGGCTCTTCTGCAGGTCGGGACGAGAGCCTCCTGGACAGATTCCTCGTGGGACTTGATCAGCAGTTGGAGGACCTGGACACGTGACTGAGGGAAGGAAGGACACCAGAACAGTCACCTCTAGGGAGTGAGAACTCCAGATTGGCTGTGAAGCATTACTTCCAGCGAATCAGTGTGTATCTCAAAGAGAAAGCATACAGCTGCTGTGCCTGGGAGGTTCTCAGCCTGGAAATCAGAAGGTGCTTGGTCTTTGCCAGCAAGCTCATCAGAAAACTCAGGAAATAAAGAAGGTGCTGAATGTGAAAACAGTTCATCTGGTCAACTAAATGGCTATTTTCTAAGACTCAAATTGCAACCTTTAACTCTAGTTTTGTGTCAGATGACATATAAGTAATAGCTAATATATGGGATTATTTAAATGTATGTTAAATGTTTTGTTACCATAATTTTTCAAAACAGATTTAAGAATCCATTTTCCATATCTTAAAAAGTTATAATATTTATTTATTTAAATTATCAGAAATATTTACACCGTTCATAGCATTTAAACTTTATCATTCACATTTACTTTGTTTATATTTTGTATAAGACTACTCTTGTTTTTCAGTAGAGAAAATAAAAGTAATTTGAAAACAACAAATGGACTAGCACACACCTTTGAATAAATCTAACCCAAAGCCTGATCCTACAAGATAAACCTATACTGAAGTCACCTGAATAAAAAGGGAATGGCGTTATCCACCTAGGGTCATAGAAGGAACAATGGACAATGTGAGGAGGGATTGAATGTGATTCTTGAGACATAGATTAGATGTGGGAGGGAGATGAGTGGAGAAGAGCCCAGGTCGTGGACACAGTTTCCTGCTTGGGGCCTGTAAGAATCGGATCGCCTTCAAGGATTAGTGGAGAACCACATACATCATGCGGAGAAGGCACTGGCGACCCACTCCAGGACTCTTGCCTGGAGAATCCCAGTAATGAGGGAGCCTGGTAGGTGCAGTCCATGGCGTCTCTAGGAGTTGGACACAACTGAGTGACTTCACTTTCACTTTTCATTTTCATGCATTGAAGAAGGAAATGGCAACCCACTCCATTGTTCTTGCCTGAAGAATCCCAGCGACGGGGGAGCCTGGTGGCCTGCCGTGTATGGGGTCACACAGAGTCGGACACGACTGAAGCAACTTAGCAGCAGCAGCACATCCATCATGGGAGGTCAATCTGCATATGTGGAATCTAGGGTCCTGGAGTAGGATGTGGAAGGGAGAGTAAGTTTTCTATACTTGATCACTCCTGAGAAAAGAGTCTTCCTAAATTGTTCAAATGGAGGCAAGAAGAACAAGTCAGCCTGGGGATTGCAGAGACAGCTAAGAGATGTGAGAACCAGTAGCTGCCATGTGACTCTAAAGAAGTAAAGAGGGTTTCTTAAGCTTATTTATATATATTAAACACACACATGTCATCCATAAACTTTTAAATAACTCATACAAAGGAATGCCTACCCTTGACTTCTGGAGGATGCACCCAAATCCAATACTGTTAACAATTTAATGTGTATCCTTCTAAACATTTTTGTATGTTGTTAATAAATCTATACATATAGACATACTAATGTATATCACATAAATATCCATTTTTCATATACTTTAGTTTCTCATTTATTCATATTTCCTTGCAAATAGATCTTTGAGATTTTTCTTCATTTATACATCAAAATAGATTGCCTAGTTATAAAATCCTGCATTATGTCTTAACTGCAAAACTAAGATAATCATAAAAGCTCCTCTTGAAAGTGTGGTAAGATTAATTGCCTTAATTTATATCACATGCTCAGAATGTGCTACCAGACACTTTCCAAGTGCTCGTGATGTACAAACTCTTTGGGTTTGAATCTGGTTAGAAGATTATTTCCTGATGTTCTGGTTCTGTGCTCAGGAAGATGAGGCAGTTCCCAGAGAGCTGTTCAGAGACAGATTCCTGCAGCTCACCCACCACTCAGTGAGAGGGGAAATAGCCATTCACTGGGATGACGAGGCCAAGCCTGTTGCAAAAATACCCAGAGTTCTAGACGGAAACATTCTTACGTGGCACAGAGGCCAGCTGTCTACAAGGACTCACCCCCACCCTCACTGGATTCTTTGTTTTCCCTGGACTTTAGGAGCTCAGAGTTTCAGCCAGGAAGACAGGCGTCTGGCAGGCACTGAGGACCATCCTCTGCTCTGTGCACTCAACTCAGCCAGGAGGCCAGGCCAGAGGGAATTCCCAGGCTGGATCCTGAAATCCCGTTTGGCAGCTTGCATTTAGTTTCCTTTTCACTTCTTGCATCAACTTCATTGCTATTTTTGCCTTCTGGGATTCATTACGCAATCTCTGATGATGTAACAAAATTCAAGTCACTTGTCAGTTTTGAGTATGCAGATGGCTTTGCTTTGGGCTGTTTCTCTTTAAGGAAGATTCAGAAACTGCCTCAGAGACAGGAAACTAACCCAGAACCCACATAGTGGGACTTGCTCACCTGTCAGCAGAGAGCCTCCGAGGCTTGTTCAGCAGCTGCAGTCAATGTGTTGTCCTTTTAACCATTTTCTCAACCTTGGGTTAGCCTGACTCACTGCACCCCTGATAGTGATTCTGAGGATTAAAGTCCAGCTCAGAGAACGGCCTGGGATCTGAAGTAAAAGCAGGCTTGATGCTGACGGGCACGTTCTGAAAGGGCAGGTCTGTGTCCAGCAGCAGCGGGTCCTGGCAGCAAACAGTGACAACAAGGCCTGGGCTGCTCCTGCCTGTTCCTGGGCCATCGACCCTCTGATGGGCGCATTCTGAGAGTGACAGGGGAGCACAGTGTGGGATCCTCTGGTTGGGTATGTTCTGGAGGAGTTAGGAGAGCTAGGCAGAGAGGCCTTCAGCCAAGTACCTAGTTCCAGCTGCATCCTGAAGTGAGCTAGAAAAAAAGTGCACAATGAGTCTATCCAAGGCCTGTGACAAGATGTGCAGGGTGTGAGAAAAGGGAAGAAAGAACTGCAACCAGGGGCACTTAGATCTCTCTGCATATTGTCCCTCTCCACACCAGGTGGGAGGCCTGAGGAGGGGCTCTGGGCCCATGAGTTGTTGGCTGTGAGCACAGGGCAACCCCAGCCTGGGCAGAGTCAGCCTCAGGTGCTGAGAGAGGGCGAGAGCGAGGCCGCAGCTGGAAGGTGGGAAGACACGCTCTTCCCTCAAGCTGGAGACAGACTCTCCATTGTGGTCCTGAAGCTTCACAGGAGCTCTCTAGGTTGCCAAGCAAAATGTCTCCAGTTAGGTTGGCCCATTTTTAAAATTTGTATACACTTATACAAATGGTTGGTTTTCTTTTGAGTTGAGTTTCTCTTACTCACTACTATGTTTGTGCATTTATTGTGCTTCTTACATCTTGTTATTAACAACCCTATTATAAGCCTAGACAACAACTTATTTATTTATGCCATTTTAAGGGATTTTACATCATTTCGTGTTTGGTACTGTTATCAATAGTGCTGGTATAGGTATTCTTTACTTATATCCTGATGCATATGCACTTGATTTTTTTCCCAGGCTGATTACTGCAGTTACTAGATCATAGGCTATGCATATTTCAACTATGCTACAGAATGTTTTTAATTTACAATTTAGACACCAAGTAGCAGTTGCTCTATATGAACATCACCCTTGACATTTTCAATCCTTTAAAATTTTTATTTGCAGACAATATACATTCATTTAAACATTTGAAAATCCAACCAAATACTTTTAGATATAGCATTTGTAAACTTAGCCAGATTAAAAACCAAAATTATTTTGTTATGTGTTTGTGTATGAAAATGCAAGGAAAACCCAGTCCATCAAAAAGTAGAAACTAATGAAAAAACTGTTTCATTCATTCTTGCAACAACACTAAATAATAAATATGTTAGGAAAAAAAAACACCCCAGAAAGAATGTGAAAAATATATAATCCAGCCATTAGTTAAAGTTTATTGAGAGACATTTTAAAAATAGTCCAATAAGTTGGCAGCATTTGCTTCTTTTGTTATGAAGTGGTTAAGAAACATTTCTAAATAAATATTTGCTCATTAAATGACAGTGTGAGTCTCAGTAGGAGGTGGCCTTGGCAGTCTCCTATTGTAGACTCTGTATTCCCTTCTCACTGATGCTGACCACCTCATCACATGCTTACATGTCTTTTGCTCTCTCAGAAAAGAATTAGTTGGACAAGTTGCTTAATGTTTATTGATGATCAAGATTGAAAAAATAAGACAATCTGAATGGAACAGAGAAACCTTCTATTTTTCATTAGTTTCTGGCCATCTAGTTTGAATCAAATTTCAATTATAGACTTGTCCTTAGAGGCCAAAAGTGAAGGTAATTGGGCCTGTCAATGCTACATTCAAAAGGATTAAAGTCTGGGACTTCCCTGGTGGGCCAGTGGTTAGGAATCCACCTGCCAATGCAGGGGACATGGGTTCCATCCCCGGCCAGGGAGGATTACCTGTGCTGTGAGGCAACTAAGCCTGTGCACCCCAACTACTGAGCCCGTGCCCTAGAGTCTGTGCTCTGCAGCAAGAGAAAGCTCCACAGTGAGAAGCCTGAGCACCTCAACTAGAGATCAGCCCACGCTTGCTCCAACTAGAGAAAGCCCACCTGCTGCAACAAAGAGCCAGTCCAGTCATAAATTAATTAATTAAAAATTACCTAGTCTAGACTTTATTAAGAACTCCTTAATGCCTCTCCCCCATCCCCCACCCCCTCACACACACAGTCTGGTTGGAGCAACTTTTTATTTATTTTCTTATTTTTGGTTGTGAGACTTGTGGGATCTTAGTTCTCTGACCAGGGCTGGAACTCGGGCCTGCTGCCCTGAAAGCATAGAGTCCCAACCACTAGATCTCCGGGGAATTCCCAGATCTCCTTCGTTTTTTTACCTAATGTTCTTTTTCTGTTCTGGGATGTCATTTAGGATGCCCCATTACCTTTAATTGCCACGTCTTCTTAGGCACCTCTGGCTATGACAGTTTCTCAGTAGTAGACATTTTATGTTATTGTCAATGGTATCATTTTTAAATGTCATTTTCCAACTTTAAGCTCATATAAAACGAAGTGGTTGATTTTTAATATTGATCTTGTTTTCCTACCCCTCCCTCCATCTTGAGCTGTGTTGGTCACCATGGAGCTAACAACCCCATGTAGCCAACTGAGCGCTTGCCTAGTCCAGCCTGAGCTGTACTGTGACTACCAGCATGCACTGTATTTTGAAGGCACTATGAAAAAGAAGAATGTAACTATCTCATTGCTAGTTTTGTATTGTTTTATGTTGAAATGATAACATTTAGATATATTGTTAAAGAAAATATACTGTTCAAATTAACTTTTTTCTTTTTACTCTTTTGATGTGGCCTCCAGAAAAATTTAAATTGCACATTCATATAAAAAGAAGTGGTCTTTTAATTTCCTAGCTGCAGTCACCATCTGCACTGGTTTTGGAGCCCTGGCACATAAAGTCTGTCATTGTTTCCATTGTTTCCCCATCTATTTACCATGAAGTGATAATGAGTTTGAACAAACTCTGGGAGGTACTGAAGGACAGGGAAGCCTGGCATTCTGCCTTCCATGGGGTCGCAAAAAGTCGGACCTGACCTAGCGACTGAAAAACGACAACAAGGTTGAT
Organism: Bos indicus; assembly: GCF_029378745.1. NCBI lineage: Eukaryota > Metazoa > Chordata > Mammalia > Artiodactyla > Bovidae > Bos > Bos indicus. The sequence continues at coordinate 23,125,381 of NC_091767.1, forward strand.
AAAGTTATGTGATGTCTTGCTCCTTATGGCTAAGGCCTCCAAAAAAATTCAGAACAACTTAGTTTAACAGCATTCTATTTTGTTTTCTATATACATTATTTTTTCTTTTACTTAAATATATTTATTTTTAGTTGAATGATAATTGCTTTACAATATTGTGTTGGTTTCTGCCATATATCAACATGAATCAGCCATAGGTATACGTATATCCCCTCCCTCTGGAACCTCCCTGCCGCCACCCCGGCCTCTAGGAACATCACTCTATTTTAGATAGAAAAAAATAGGTATCTTTTTGAAAATCACAAACTGCAAGTATTATTGTTTGGTAATAGCAGATTTCTGAATTAAACCTAATTCTTATGAAAAAGAAAACTCTTACATACAAGGCCCCCTCTCCCCAAATCTCATAATATGAAAAGAAAAAAAGAACAATCTTTTCAAAATGAAAGAATCCTGTAATAATCTAGTTATTTGGCTTATATTTTTCTTTAAGATTCAGCAATTCATTGAAATTTTAAAAAACATTTGAAATTCTTGGTTTCTATATTTTTTTTCCCCATGGTATATATACATTAAAATAGCAAGGTGCTTAAAGAAAAGAGTTTTAGAGGCAACTAATAATTTAAATGACATGGGGAAAATGAAAGGGAGAACTGAAAGTGGGAAATTCCTCTCAAATAGAAAGAATGGAGGGCCATGCTGTATAAGTAGCCCACACTCAAGGACGAAGGACATTCACTCTGCAAACCCTTGAAGACTCAGCTTCAGCACCTACTAGCAGAACAGGCAGCCCTGTGCCTGATTTCATCATGACCTACCGGTGCCTCCTCCAGATGGTTCTCCTGCTGTGTTTCTCCACCACAGCTTTTTCCAGGAGCTACAGCTTGCTTCGATTCCAACAAAGTCAGAGCCTTAAAGAGTGTCAGAAACTCCTGGGGCAGTTACGTTCAACTCCTCAACATTGCCTCGAGGCCAGGATGGACTTCCAGATGCCTGAGGAGATGAAGCAAGAACAGCAGTTCCAGAAGGAAGATGCCATATTGGTCATCTATGAGATGCTCCAGCAGATCTTCAATATTCTCACCAGAGACTTCTCCAGCACTGGCTGGTCTGAGACCATCATCGAGGACCTCCTTGAGGAACTCTATGAGCAGATGAATCGTCTGGAGCCAATCCAGAAGGAAATCATGCAGAAGCAAAACTCCACTACGGGAGACACGATCGTTCCCCACCTAGGGAAATATTACTTCAACCTCATGCAGTACCTGGAGTCCAAGGAGTACGACAGGTGTGCCTGGACAGTCGTGCAAGTGCAAATACTCACGAACGTTTCTTTCCTGATGAGACTAACAGGTTACGTCCGTGACTGAACGTCTCCCACCTGTGGCTCTGGGAAGGGACAATGTGACTTTGAGGTGAGACTCTTCAGCCAGCAGAGGCTCTTGAAGTAACTGACAATGCAATGCACTGGATTTCAATGGACAGTTAAAGACTAAGCTATTTTTAAATTAATTTATGCATTATTTATTTATTTAAACTTTTATATGAGAAATAAATTATTTACGAAACAAAAGTCAACGTGGCAGTTTCAATCTCAACTTGATTTATGTGACAACACATATTAAAAATTGCAGAGCACCTTGGAGACATTCATTGCAGAACAAGCCTGCAGAGTAGTAGAGTTTCTGGCCCTGCCTTTGAGGCATTTAAAATACAAGGAAGCTGTGTGGAATGTCCAAGTTATATGCATGCTCTCCATGTACCCATTCAGTCTACCTGCGCTTGTCTTGTTCACTTCTTTAAATGTACCAGATAGCTCATGCCAGAGGGCCCCTCTATATGATGTGGGGGTTATTTCCTCTCTCTTTTTTCCTTCATTTTGGGGAAAATGTAGAGCACGTTACATTTGAGAGTCTTACAAAGTAAGCCTTCTTTATGCCAATAAAATTTGGGCAAATGCCACTTAATTTATAAAATTCTTACTCAAGTAAATGAAAAATCCAGACCTTCTAAATGTTCTCAGTTGCTTGTACACTCCAGTGCTTATTTCCAACAACGTAGTCCTGACAAAGAGGTTTCAGGAACATGAGTCGAATTACTTAAGACTGTCTTTGGGGGTCATTAGAAATTGTAAAAAATGCTAAGTCACTCAATTAAAAATAAGTGAAAGGTCATCTTGAAAATATTAAGTTTACATCCATGAAAGATAGAAAAGTAAAATGATATTAAATACTTGTTTTAGTACACAGAAAATATAGTTTAAATAAAGTTTAATAAAATGCTACTGTTATATACAAAATATATTTTAATATTCTATGCTTAGTATTTACAATACTTTCTATAAATTTATTATAAAATTGGAAACGTGAGATATTTCATTTAAAATAAGTATATAATTCAATATAAAATTCGAAAAAAGAAAGTGCTGTGTGCTTTTTAAAATATTCCTAGTTTTCAGCTATTCCACACTTACTCCCCCCACTTCAAGGCCGAATCCTTGAAAGACCCTGAAAATTCCAGAGCATTCCAGGGGCGCACAGTTCTTTGGTCCCTGACCCAGGTGGTGGCCGCGTTCCGTCTCACCCCCAGAAAGTCCCCCAAACCGTCCCATGGTTATTTGTCCCCTGGCCACCGCTGAGTTCTCCTCTGTCTGCAACGCACTCCCAGGGTCCCCTAGCCAGTCTCGTCGCCTTGGCTGTTTCTCACGTTGTCCAAAATAGCTCCAAGCCTGTGGTTTCACTGACTCCACCTGGCTCCGCTTTGTGCTCAAGGTCCTCCCATCGTCCCATCTCTCACAGTCTCACCCCCAACGCCGGGTTTTCTTGGTCCACACCGCGGTGCTACCACCCCAAGACGATTGTCTCATCACCTATGCGCGCTTTCACTCTGTCCGCAAAGCCGTCCCATCAACTCGAAGCCAAAAGCCTCAGCTCTGCCACCGTGTTTCATTTTGTGCCCAACGCCTTACCGTCTTGCCACAGCGAATAGTCTCGTCGCCACTTCCAGGTTCCCCTGTGTGGACCACACCCATCCATCGTCCGGCAGTCTCATCCCTTCGCCGGGTTTAACTTTGTCGCAAAGCTGTCCAGTCGTCCCACCACCAGTAGTTTTTCGCCACCGTCACGTTTCACTGTATCCGCAACGCGGACTCAGCGTCTCAAAGCCAAGCAGGTTCCCAGTATGAGAAACGCCCTCCCATCACCCCATAGCCAAGAGTCTCCTCGCTTCCGCTGTGCTTCACTTTGAGCACCAAGCCCGCCCATCGTCCGACAGCGAATAATCTTAGCCACCGCGGCATCTAGAGTGAGCGCAACACCGCCCCCAGTGCCCCACAGCCTCTGGTCGTGGCGACATCGGCTTTCACTGTGTCCGCAACACTTTGCAACCGTCTTAACCGCAACAGCCTCACCCACCCGCCACCCCCGCCGGATTTCACGTGGTGCAGGACTCTGTCCCAGCGTCCTCTCGCCAATATTCTCATCGCCTGCGCTGTTTTACACTTGCCTCAAGCCCTCCGACTTCTCAGCGCCTCATCTCGCTCAGAACCCCCGCCTTGGGGGTTCTTTTCTTCAAACATGGCCAGTTCGGGTTGACGTGTGGAAAGAAAGCCCACTACTCAGGCGATCTTTCCGAACATGCAATATTCTGGCTCCCTACTCAGGACAGCGGAAACCAGCCCTTTTCCATCAAAGGGCTAATGATATGCGCACCCTTGAATCAGTGCTCCTATAAAAAGCTCTGTGGAAACTGCGTTCTGTCTCTCCAGCACCACCACGAGAGTCATCTGCTAATTCTCAAGACTGCGATTCGAAAGCAAAAACGATGGAACCACAGCGTGCGCGCTCTCGCGGTCGCCGGGAGAAACAGGCTGTCTGCGGTTCCATCTCAGCGCTCTTTGCTCATCGTTTCGCGGTGCTCGCGCGCCCCCTCCCGGCCATCTGCAGAATCACTGACATTCTCTAGGGCCCACATCCACTTGCTGGTGGAAGGAGTGATACTCTGCTGCATCCCTGCTTGCTCTCTTCGCTGGACTGGGATCCACTGCCAGAAAGACAAGGAAATCTTCAAACACTTGAAATAGATGCAAAGGATCCGCCATCAGTCGCGCCTAAAGGACAAAGCCGACTTCAGATTTCCTTGGAAAAGAGAGATGATCACTCCAATGCAGATGACTCAGGGCCCCAGCAACCACTATCTGAGGCTCCAGCAGAGCTTCCAATTCTTCACCACGGAGGACAGCCGTGCTACTCGGCAGCCCGGATCAGAGTCTGAAACAACTGGAGCAGATGCAAGGAGACATTCTGTGCTGTTCTCGTTGGAACTTGGTGCCCGGGAGTATTTCCATGACACCCATCTCTACCTCAGGGAGCTGGAATACAGCCACTTTGCCTGAGACGCTGTCACAGTGGAAATTAAAAGTGCTTTTCCCTCATGTAAGAATCCTCAAAGAAATGGCAACAATGAAAGTGTTTATATTTGTAACTCTCGCTAATGAATTCCATTTCGTTTCTTCCTGTTCTAAAGCAATTGCAGCTCCTATTTCCTCAGGCACTGAAAACTGAAATGAAAATCATGATTTTTCAGAAACAGGTGTGGACAGCAGAAGAGAATGTCTTTTCTTCTATAAAGATCTTTTGATCACCCTTTAAAAGATCTCTTGATGTCTGCGGGACTATATTTTCTATACTCAGAGTTCAGAGTTTCTTTCTCATGGACAGGTCTTCAGGATCCTCTGTTCTTAAAAATCTTTCTCAGTTAATTCTAGGTGCTATGGAGATAAAGAATAAACTGTGTGGATTTTCCTCATAATAGAAACTTATCTTTTCTTCCTGAAGAGCACCTTCTGGATCAGGTGAGTCTTCTGGTTTGCTTACATTCAAAGGGTGATTCAGGGACATGGGTACCTTCTGTTTTGTGGCTTTTTCCATCATCAATATGTGACTCCAAGGTTGTCTGTGGTACTTGGATCTAGTAGACTCGGCAGTAAAGGGATGAAGTCTGGTGGCTCACAGGGGATGTTTCCAAGGGCCAGGACTACACAGGGTGAGAGCACTTCCTCTCACGTTCCACAGCCTGGATTTATCCTCATGGGAATCTCATTGCAAGCAAGTTGGGAAACTATTGGGTGATGAATGGATGAAGAGATAAGTTCAGGGTGCTGACTTTCAAAAATGCACAACATGATAGTTGAAAGTTAAGTGTCTGGGGGGCAAAATGAGGACTGCAGCCCAGGAGACAGCACCTCAGATAGCTCTGAGAAGCTGTTCCAAAGACACACAGAGGGATACATGTGATTTTGGTGAAGGGGCAATACATGTAATCATGTGCCTATTTTTTGTGGAAGTTTTCTGCCAGTGTCATGAAGGTTTCCTGGAGTCACAAGAAGCAGTCATCACCATGAAGGATTTCCATGCTTTTCTAGATATGAGGAGATAGAAGAACAATTGAGTTCTTAAAATGGGCTCCTGAAAATCGCTAACCTTCTGAAGACTTGTTCTGCCAGTTTTCCCTGCACACAGCATGCCTCACTTCTGCTTTCCACCTTAGATTCCTTTCCAGGGGTGTTAAAAATCAGCAGCTGCAAGAACACGTGATTGAATCCTTGTAGGTAGATGGCAAGTGCCAATGGCACGTGCTAGTTTGTACTTGACAGGGCATGAGACCGCGTTCACGTTTGCACTATTTGTTCAAATGAAGTTCTGATGGGGGTCGAGGGGAATAAGTATTGTTGTTGCTTCCACACACTTCCTTAAGATACAATCTGACCCAAATGCTTTTTCTCCAAGTTCAGCTTTGGGGAGAACGACAAGAATGCCAGTCATAGTTCACAGTATCATCCACTGTTTGAAAGAAACATTCAAGCTGATCCCCAAAGGCATTGCCTACAGGAAAATATCCACAGTGTAGACACATTACAGGCTGTTTCCTTACTACCTGAGGGAGACAAGAAAAGAAGAATCAGGCAGTTCCTTGCAACTACTTGAGGATGACTGAAGAAAACGTGATGAGTGAGTCTTCCATTTGGGTCCAGGCCCAAGAACCTCATCCTGATCTTCTAAATATTGGAAATGGAAAGTTGAAGTCAGTCTTCCTAAAAATGAGCTTCAAAAAATATCTCACATATGCTCTGTGAGAGGACAAAAAAACAAAAACAAATTTTTGTATCCACAAAGAGTTAAGAGAGAAAATTAATCGCAATTGATGAAACACTTTATAAAATATTTGACACATTACTATGCTTAGTCTATTAATACCGCTACCAGTCACCTAATTAGTCTTGCTGTTATCCTGCTGATGAGGTAACATTTATGGTGCAGGAGAATAAATAATAGAGGATAAGATAGCAATTCAAGTAAACATTTGCTGTTCACCCTTTTATGTTAAAGTAGCAAGACACATGTATATACTTATTTAATATATATTGTACACGTGTGTGTATTTATATATGTGTATGTATTTTTGTTCAGTCGCTTAGTTATATCTGACTGTCTGTGACCCCATGAACTGTAGCATGCCAGGCTTCCCTGTCCTTCACTATCTCCCAAGTTTGCTCAAACTCATGTCCATTGAGTCAGTGATGCCAAGCAACCAACTCATCCTCTGTCACCCCCTTCTCCTCCTGCCCTCAATCTTCCACAGCATCAGGGTCATTTTCAAAGGGTCGGTTTCTTCTCAGCAGGTGGCCAAAGCATTAGAGCTGCAGCTTCAGCACCCGTGCTTTCAATGCATATTCAGGGTTGATCTCTTTTAGGATTGACTGGTTTGATGTCCTTGCAGTCCAAGAGACTCTCAAGAATCTTCCTCAGTACCACAGTTCAAAAACATGAATTCTTCGGCGCTCAGCCTTCTTTTTGGTCCAAATGACATCCATACATGACTACTGGAAAAACCATAACTTTGACTACATGGACGTTTGTTGGCAACATGGTATCCCTGCTTTTTAACACACTGTCTATATTTCTCATAAAATTTCTTCCGAGGAGAAAGAGTCTTTTAATTTTGTGGCTGCATTCACCATCTGTCCATAGTAATTTTGGACCCCAAGAAAATAAAATCTGACAGTGTTGCCAATTCTTCTGCATCTATTTGCCCTGAAGTGAAGGGACTGTATGCCATGATCCTCATTTTTTGAATGTTGATACAACTATATATGTATAGGTATTTTTTGGGGGGGTCTGATTTAGCTGTACCTCAAACTGGTTCTCTAGAAACGTGGTTAATTTAGGTCAGGGAAACCATAGATGTTATAGAGATTCTGTTTTACATGATGGCTGAAGATTTTCAAAATTTGAATTTTTGAAATTGCTATTATGGTGGAAAATTTATGTACTGCGATTGGCATATTCATTCCAAAAAATCCTCTCTGTTTTTTTTCCATGCGTGCAATCTGAATTGTCATACAAAGAATACAATATTCTAAATACAAAAGAAATGTTTCAACAATTAGAACATTTAAATAGAATTTGTGACTACAACAGTTCCATGTGAAATCCTGATGCTTTTCTAAGTTAAAATTAATGAAACTCTATGTGAACTTACAATTTAACAGATGAGATGGCACTAGTGGTAAAGAATCTGCCTGCCACTGCAGGAGACAGGCGATGCGGGTTCCATCCCTAGGGTGGGAAGATCCCCTCTATAAGGAAATGACAACCCACTCCAGTATTCTTGTCAGAGGACACTGGCAGGCTACTGTTCATGGGGACACAAACAGTCAGAAGCAACTGATGGACCAAACAACAACAACCATGTATAAAATTAGAGCAACACAAAGGAAAGTTTGTGTGTGATTTTCGATGTTATCATGGTTCACATAAGAAAACAATATACATCCTGGAGTTCGCAAGTTATCACTGGAAGTCCCAATGCTGGAATGTTTCTACATTTAGTTAAAATATAATAATGAAAATGATTCAGTGTCTTATATGTGTTCAAGTCAGTTCAGTCGCTCACTCGTGTCCGACTACAGTTCAGTCGCTCAGTCGTGTCTGACTCTATACCACCCCATGAACTGCCGAGCACCAGGCCTTGCTGTCCATCACCAAATCCTGGAGTTCACTAAAATCATGTCCATCAAGTCAGTGATGCCATCCAGCCATCTCATCCTCTGTCATCCCCTTCTCCTCCTGCCCCCAATCCATCCTGCATCAGAGTCTTTTCCAATGAGTCAACACTTAGCATGAGGTGGCCAAAGTACTGGAGTTTCAGCTTTAGCATCATTCCCTCCAAAGAACTCCCAGGGCTGATCTCCTTCAGAATGGACTGGTTGGATCTCCCTGCAGTCCAGGGGACTCTCAGGAGTCTTCTCCAACACTACAGTTCAAAAGCATCAATTCTTCGGCGCTCAGCTTCCTTCACAATCCTACTCTCACATCCATAATGACCAATGGAAAAACCATAGCCTTGACTACACGGACCTTTGTTGACAAAGTAATGTCTCTGCTTTGGAATATGCTATCTAGGCTGGTCATAACTTTTCTTCCAAGGAGTAAGTGTCTTTGAATTTCATGGTTGCAGTCACCATCTGCAGTGATTTTGGAGCCGAGAAAAATAAAGTCTGACACTGTTTCCACTGTTTCCCCATCTGTTTGCCATGAAGTGATGGGACCAGATGCCATGATCTTTGTTTTCTGAATGTTGAGCTCAAAGCCAACTTTTTCACTCTCCTCTTTTACTTTCATCAAGAGGCTTTTTAGCTCCTCTTCACTTTCTGTCATAAGGGTGGTGTCTGAGGTTACTGATATTTCTCCTGGCAATCTTGATTCCAGCTTGTGCTTTTTCCAGCCCAGCGTTTCTCATATGTGTAATAAAATTCAAAAAATTTATAATCCTCCTTGGAAACCATGTTACATCTGAAATAATATCAAGACCATGAGAAAAGTACCTTACCTTATTTTTTAAATTGTACATCATATGTAAATCATCAAAAACAAATATGAGTCAAGTATGTTTCATCAAGAAAAATAATAAAACAATAGAAAACTATGTAATTCACTTTATGGAAGTGAAAAAATGGATAGGTTTAATGTATGAAATTCATACTTTGGAAAAAATGATATGGTCATAAAATGTCCATGGCTAAGGATATAAAAATAGAGGGAAAATGGCTAATGCATGTAATAATGAAAATCCATTTTTTCCCATTATTGAAAAAGAAGATGAATATGTGCGTCTAGGAACATACATTTCACATTACTAGAATGACTAGTGTGAATGTGAATTGTTTTTTCTTCACTTCTGTATTTGCTACTTTGTGTTTAAATTGGCAGGACAGCTCACTGTTCTTTGATTTCTAATTTCCTGCCTTCTTCCCAGCTGGAGTTCAGAGGAAATCAATATAGCCAATCTCTAAACTCAATATGCCAAGAAATTTGGAAAACTCAGCAGTGGCCACGGGACTGGAAAAGCTCAGTTTTCATTCCAGTCCCTAAGAAAGGCAATGCCAAAAATGCTCAAACTACCGCACAATTGCATTCATCTTACACACTAGCAAAGGAATGCTCAAAATTCTCGAAGCCAGGCTTCAACAATACATGAACTGTGAACTTCCAGATGTTCAAGCTGGTTTTAGAAAAGACAGAGGAACCAGAGAATAAATTGGCAACATCCGCTGGATCATCGAAAAAGCAAGAGAGTTCCAGAAAAACATCTATTTCTGCTTTTTGACTATGCTAAAGCCTTTGACTATGTGGACCACAATAAACTGTGGAAACTTCTGAAAGAGATGGGAATCCCAGACCACCTGACTGCCTCTTGAGAAATCTGTATGGAGGTCAGGAAGCAACAGTTAGAACTGGACATGGAACAACAGACAGGTTCCAAATAGGAAAAGGAGTACGCGAAGGCTGTATATTATCACCCTGCTTATTTAACTTATATATAGAGTACATCATGAGAAACACTGGGCCAGATGAAGCACAAGCTGGAATCAAGATTGCCGGGAGAAAGATCAATAACCTCAGATATGCAGATAACACCACCCTTAAGGCAGAAAGTGAAGAACAAAAGAGTCTCTTGAGAACATGAAAAAGGAAAGAGTCGGCTTAAACCTCAACTTTCAGAAAACTAAGATCATGGCATCCAGTCTCATCACTTCATGGCACATAGTGGAGAAACAGTGGAAACTGTGGCAGACTTTGTTTTCTGGGGCTCCAAAACCACTGCAGATGGTGACTGCAGACATGGAATAAAAAGCTTACTCCTTGGAAGAAAAGTTATGACCAACCTAGACAGCATATTAAAAAGTAGAGACATACTTTGGCAACAATGGTCCATCTAGTCAAAGCTATGGTTTTTCCAGTAGTCATGTATGAATGTGAGAGTTGGACTATAAAGAAAGCTGAGCGCTGAAGAACTGATGTGCTTGAACTGTGGTGTTGGAGAAGATTCTTGAGTCCCTTGGGCTGCAAGGAGATGAAACCAGTCCATCCTAAAGGAAATCAGTTGAATGTTCATTGGAAGGACTGACATTGAAGCTGAAACGCGAATACTTTGGCCACTTGATTCGAAGAGTTGACTAATTTGAAAAGACCTTGATGCTGGGAAAGATTTATGGAGGGAGGAGAAGGGGACCACAGAAGATGAGATGGTTGGATGGCATCACCAACTCAATGGACATGAGTTTGCATAAACTCCGGGAGTTGGTGATGGACAGGAAGCCTGGCATGCTGCAATCCATGGGATCGCAACAAGCAGAATAAGACTGAGCTGAGCCACTGAACTGAACTGAACTGAAGCCAGTATTTGACTACAGCCCATAGATGGAAGTGTAACTCCAGTTCCTGTTTGTTCATGAATGCATCACTCAGTAGTCAACCAAGACTACAAGGCTGAGGACCTAGAACACAGAGATGGAGGTTGCCTCAGCTCTTCATTCTCTCAGTACTGTAGCTTGCTCCTTGCTCTAGTCCAATGCTCGATAACGGATCCCTGAAGAAAGGCCATCAAAGACTTCCAGGGACAGATGGAGAGCCTGGTGTGACGAAGTAACCCCTGCCGCTTAAACTCTCCTCTCAGACCTCACCTGGTTCACCTGCTTTCTTGGTTAAAGCTTGCGGGGTAGTTTTATGAGAGAGTCTATGTGACACTGAATGTAGATTTCCCCGTGCTTTCCTTAGTTGTACATGTACCTGGATGCAGTCTCTATAGACGTGTTGAAGAACAGGTCAGGAGACCTGATGTCTAATGATGGCAGGAGCATCATCATCATTCAAAAAGATTTTGACTCGCAGGATGAGAACTGCCTTCACAGCAAGTTTACAAGCTAGATAAGAAGATGAAACTCTTTGCTATATTCTCATATGCTTCACCTTAAAGTGAGAATTGTTTCATTCAAATTGATTAGGGCCCTAGTAACCACAGGACTCCAAAAAGTGCCAATCATTATATTTGGAATACATGGCACTCATTTTGCAAACTGCATCCACTTTCCATCATTCTAACAGCATTCAAACTTAATGTGTTTTCATTTTCTTAAGTAAACAATGTGTTTTCCTTTAACTTTTAGACATTCCCCTGGGTTTACACTTGACCATAGCTTCACATGCATCTCTAGTCCTATCAAGTCTCTTGTGAGCATTTGCTGTGTTGATGAAAAGCAACAGTGCTAGTAAGAACTACAAGTGAGTAGTCACATGAGTGGAAGGTACTTTAAAGAGTTTGTTATTATTTTGGCTGTGCCACGTGGTTTAAGAGGCATTAGTTTCCTGACTGGGGATCGAACCCAGGCCCACAGCAGTGAAAACTTTGAGTCCTAACCACTGACGGCCAAGGAAGTCTCAAATTACTTTAAATTTTGCAGTATTCGTTCTTTAGTTTTTCATTCAAGGATTCAGAGAAAGTCTAAATTGCTTTAACATTACATATTTACTAAAATAAATGACTGTTGGAGAACTGAATGGAGTATGACAAGAGTCAAAACCCATGTAAAAGTCATGTTAAAAGTAAAGCATAAATCCAACACATTTGAGACACAAAATGATAAAGGTTAAAATAATAAAAAATTCATAGAATCTGCTTATACATTAAAGATGCTATCGAATGATTTAATACACAAACTCCATTATTACTTGGAAGAGGAAGAAAAACCTAAAATCAAATAATCAGATCAGATCAGATCAGTCGCTCAGTCGTGTCCGACTCTTTGCGACCCCATGAATCGCAGCACGCCAGGCCTCCCTGTCCATCACCAACTCCCGGAGTTCACTCAGACTCACGTCCATTGACTCAGTGATGCCATCCAGCCATCTCATCCTCTGTTGTCCCCTTCTCCCCTGGCCCCAATCCATCCTGCATCAGAGTCTTTTCCAATGAGTCAACACTTAGCATGAGGTGGCCAAAGTACTGGAGTTTCAGCTTTAGCATCATTCCCTCCAAAGAACTCCCAGGGCTGATCTCCTTCAGAATGGACTGGTTGGATCTCCCTGCAGTCCAGGGGACTCTCAGGAGTCTTCTCCAACACCCACAGTTCAAAAGCATCAATTCATCGGCGCTCAGCTTCCTTCACAATCCTACTCTCACATCCATAATGACCAATGGAAAAACCATAGCCTTGACTACACGGACCTTTGTTGACAAAGTAATGTCTCTGCTTTGGAATATGCTATCTAGGCTGGTCATAACTTTTCTTCCAAGGAGTAAGTGTCTTTGAATTTCATGGTTGCAGTCACCATCTGCAGTGATTTTGGAGCCGAGAAAAATAAAGTCTGACACTGTTTCCACTGTTTCCCCATCTGTTTGCCATGAAGTGATGGGACCAGATGCCATGATCTTTGTTTTCTGAATGTTGAGCTCAAAGCCAACTTTTTCACTCTCCTCTTTTACTTTCATCAAGAGGCTTTTTAGCTCCTCTTCACTTTCTGTCATAAGGGTGGTGTCTGAGGTTACTGATATTTCTCCTGGCAATCTTGATTCCAGCTTGTGTTTTTCCAGCCCAGCGTTTCTCATATGTGTAATAAAATTCAAAAAATTTATAATCCTCCTTGGAAACCATGTTAGATCTGAAATACTATCAAGACCATGAGAAAAGTACCTTACCTTATTTTTTAAATTGTACATCATTTGTAGCTCATCAAAAACAAATATATGAGTCAAGTATGTTTCATCAATAAAAATAATAAAACAATAGAAAAATATGTAATTCACTTTATGGAAGTGCAAAAATGGATAGGTTTAATGTATGAAATTCATACTTTGGAAAAAATGATGTGGTCATAAAATGTCCATGGTAAGGGTATAAAAATAGAGGGAAAATGGCTAATGCATGTAATAATGAAAATCCATTTTTTCCCATTATTGAAAAAGAAGATGAATATGTGCGTCTAGGAACATACATTTCACATTACTAGAATGACTAGTGTGAATGTGAATTGTTTTTTCTTCACTTCTGTATTTGCTACTTTGTGTTTAAATTGGCAGGACAGCTCACTGTTCTTTGATTTCTAATTTCCTGCCTTCTTCCCAGCTGGAGTTCAGAGGAAATCAATATAGCCAATCTCTAAACTCAATATGCCAAGAAATTTGGAAAACTCAGCAGTGGCCACGGGACTGGAAAAGCTCAGTTTTCATTCCAGTCCCTAAGAAAGGCAATGCCAAAAATGCTCAAACTACCGCACAATTGCATTCATCTTACACACTAGCAAAGGAATGCTCAAAATTCTCGAAGCCAGGCTTCAACAATACATGAACTGTGAACTTCCAGATGTTCGAGCTGGTTTTAGAAAAGACAGAGGAACCAGAGAATAAATTGGCAACATCTGCTGGATCATCGAAAAAGCAAGAGAGTTCCAGAAAAACATCTATTTCTGCTTTTTGACTATGCCAAAGCCTTTGACTATGTGGATCACAATAAACTGTGGAAACTTCTGAAAGAGATGGGAATCCCAGACCACCTGACTGCCTCTTGAGAAATCTGTATGCAGGTCAGGAAGCAACAGTTAGAACTGGACATGGAACAACAGACAGGTTCCAAATAGGAAAAGGAGTACGTGAAGGCTGTATATTATCACCCTGCTTATTTAACTTATATATAGAGTACATCATGAGAAACACTGGGCCAGATGAAGCACAAGCTGGAATCAAGATTGCCTGGAGAAAGATCGATAACCTCAGATATGCAGATGACACCACCCTTAAGGCAGAAAGTGAAGAACAAAAGAGTCTCTTGAGAACATGAAAAAGGAAAGAGTCGGCTTAAACCTCAACTTTCAGAAAACTAAGATCATGGCATCCAGTCTCATCACTTCATGGCACATAGTGGAGAAACAGTGGAAACTGTGGCAGACTTTATTTTCTGGGGCTCCAAAACCACTGCAGATGGTGACTGCAGACATGGAATAAAAAGCTTACTCCTTGGAAGAAAAGTTATGACCAACCTAGACAGCATATTAAAAAGTAGAGACATACTTTGGCAACAATGGTCCATCTAGTCAAAGCTATGGTTTTTCCAGTAGTCATGTATGAATGTGAGAGTTGGACTATAAAGAAAGCTGAGCGCTGAAGAAATGATGTGCTTGAACTGTGGTGTTGGAGAAGATTCTTGAGAGTCCCTTGGACTGCAAGGAGTCCCAACCAGTCCGTCCTAAAGGAAATCAATTGAACGTTCATTGGAAGGACTGACATTGAAGCTGAAACGCGAATACTTTGGCCACTTGATTCGAAGAGTTGACTAATTTGAAAAGACCTTGATGCTGGGAAAGATTTATGGAGGGAGGAGAAGGGGACGACAGAAGATGAGATGGTTGGATGGCATCACCGACTCAATGGACATGAGTTTGCGTAAACTCCGGGAGTTGGTGATGGACAGGGAAGCCTGGCATGCTGCAGTCCATGGGATCGCAAAGAGCAGGATACGACTGAGCTGAGCCACTGAACTGAACTGAACTGAAGCCAGTATTTGACTACAGCCCATAGATGGAAGTGTAACTCCAGTTCCGGTTTGTTCATGAATGGGTCACTCACTAGTGAACCAAGACTACAAGGCTGAAGACCTAGAACACAGAGATGGAGGTTGCCTCAGCTCTTCATTCTCTCAGTACTGTAGCTTGCTCCTTGCTCTAGTCCAATGCTGGATAACGGATCCCTGAACAAAGGCCATCAAAGACTTCCAGGGACAGATGGAGAGCCTGGTGTGACGAAGTAACCCCTGCCGCTTAAACTCTCCTCTCAGACCTCACCTGGTTCACCTGCTTTCTTGGTTAAAGTTTGCGGGGTAGTTTTATGAGAGAGTCTATGTGACACTGAACATAGATTTCCCCGTGGTTTCCTTAGTTGTACATGTACCTGGATGCAGTCTCTATAGACGTGTTGAAGAACAGGTCAGGAGACCTGATGTCTAATGATGGCAAGAGCATCATCATCATTCAAAAAGATTTTGACTCGCAGGTTGAGAACTGCCTTCAGAGCAAGTTTACAAGCTAGATAGGAAGATCAAACTCATTGCTATATTCTCATATGCTTCACCTTAAAGTGAGAATTGTTTCATTCAAATTGATTAGGGCCTTAGTAACCACAGGACTCCAGAAATTGCCAATCATCATATTTGGAATATATGGCACTCATTTTGCAAACTGCATCCACTTTCCATCATTCTAACAGCATTCAAACTTAATGTGTTTTCATTTTCTTAAGTAAACAATGTGTTTTCCTTTAACTTTTAGACATTCCCCTGGGTTTACACTTGACCATAGCTTCACATGCATCTCTAGTCCTATCAAGTCTCTTGTGAGCATTTGCTGTGTTGATGAAAAGCAACAGTCCTAGTAAGAACTACAAGTGAGTAGTCACATGAGTGGAAGGTACTTTAAAGAGTTTGTTACTATTTTGGCTGTGCCACGTGGCTTAAGAGGCATTAGTTTCCTGACTGGGGATCGAACCCAGGCCCACAGCAGTGAAAACTTTGAGTCCTAACCTCTGATGGCCAAGGAAGTCTCAAATTACTTTAAATCATCTCTTTAGTTTTTCATTCAAGGATTCAGAGAAAGTCTAAATTGCTTTAACATTACATATTTATTAAAAATAAATGACTGTTGGAGAACTGAATGGAGTATGACAAGAGTCAAAACCCATGTAAAAGTCATGTTAAAAGTAAAGCATAAATCCAACACATTTGAGACACAAAATGATAAAGGTTAAAATAATAAAAACTTCATAGAATCTGCTTACAAATTAACGATGCTATCGATTGATTTAATACACAAACTCCATTATTACTTCGAAGAGGAAGAAAAACCTAAAATCAAATACTCAGATCAGATCAGATCAGTCGCTCGCCATGTCCGACTCTTTGCGACCCCATGAATCACAGCACGCCAGGCCTCCCTGTCTATCACCAACTCCCGGAGTTCACTCAGACTCACGTCCATCGAGTCAGTGATGCCATCCAGCCATCTCATCCTCTGTCTTCCTCTTCTCCTCCTGCCCCCAAGCCCTCACAGCATCAGAGTCTTTTCCTTTTTTTTTTTTTTTTTTTTAATAGAGGCGGCCGCGTAGGGCGCTGTGCAGCTTTCGCTTCGCCTTGCCGCGCGCCGGCTCCGGCTGCTTCGGCTACTTCCGCCGCTAGCTTCGGCTACTTCCCCAGAGTCTTTTCCAATGAGTCAACTCTTCACATGAGGTGGCCAAAGTACTGGAGTTTCAGCTTTAGCATCATTCCTTCCAAAGAAATCCCAGGGCTCATCTCCTTCAGAATGGACTGGTTGGATCTCCCTGCAGTCCAAGGGACTCTCAAGAGTCTTCTCCAACACCACAGTTCAAAAGCATCAATTCTTCAGCGCTCAGCCTTCTTCACAGTCCAATTCTCAATGCATACATGACCACAGGAAAAACCATAGCCTTGACTAGATGAACCTTTGTTGGCAAAGTAGTGTCTCTGCTTTTGAATATGCTATCTAGGTTGGACATAACTTTCCTTCCAAGGAGTAAGCGTCTTTGAATTTCATGGCTGCAGTCACCATCTGTAGTGATTTTGGAGCCCAGAAAAATCAAGTCTGACACTGTTTCCACTGTTTCCCCATCTATTTCCCATGAAGTGGTGGGACCAGATGCCATGATCTTCTTTTTCTGAATGTTGAGCTTTAAGCCAACTTCTTCACTCTCCACTTTCACTTTCATCATGAGGCTTTTGAGTTCCTCTTCACTTTCTGCTATAAGGGTGGTGTCATCTGCATATCTGAGGTTATTGATATTTCTCCTGGCAATCTTGATTCCAGCTTGTGTTTCTTCCAGTCCAGCGTTTCTCATGATGTACTCTGCATATAAGTTAAATAAACAGGGTGACAATATACAGCCTTGACATACTCCTTTTCCTGTTTGGAACCAGTCTGTTGTTCCATGTCCAGTTCTAACTGTTGCTTCCTGACCCGCATACAAATTTCTCAAGAGGCAGATCAGGTGGTCTGGGATTCCCATCTCTTTCAGAATTTTCCAAGTTTATTGTTATCCACATAGTCAAAGGCTTTGGCATAGTCAATAAAGCAGAAGTAGATGTTTTTCTGGAAATCTCTAGCTTTTTCCATGATCCAGCGGATGTTGGCAATTTGGTCTCTGGTTCCTCTGCCTTTTCTAATACCAGCTTGAACATCAGAAAGTTCATGGTTCACATATTGCTAAAGCCTGGCTTGGAGAATTTTGAGCATTACTTTACTAGCATGTGAGATGAATGCAATTATGCGGTAGTTGGAGCATTCTTTGGCATTGCCTTTGTTTGGGATTGGAATGAAAACTGACCTTTTCCAGTCCTGTGGCCACTGCTGAGTTTTCCAAATTTGCTGGCATATCGAGTGCAGCACTTTCACAGCATCATCTTTCAGGATTTGGAATAGCTCAACTGGAATTCCATCACCTCCCCTAGCTTTGTTCGTAGTGATGCTTTCTAAGGCCTGCATGACTTCACATTCCAGGATGTCTGGCTCTAGGTCAGTGATCACACCATTGTGATTATCTGGGTCATGAAGATCTTTTTTGTACAGTTCTTCTGTGTATTCTTGCCATCTCTTCTTAATATCTTCTGCTTCTATTAGGTCCATACCATTTCTGTCCTTTATTGAGCTCATCTTTGCATGAAATGTTCCTTTGGTATCTCTGATTTTCTTGAAGAGATCCCTAGTCTTTCCCATTCTGTTGTTTTCCTCTATTTCTTTGCATTGATCGCTGAAGAAGGCTTTCTAATCTCTTCTTGCTATTCTTTGGAACTCTGCATTCAGATGTTTATATCTTTCCTTTTCTCCTTTGCTTTTCACTTCTCTTCTTTTCACAGCTATTTGTAAGGCCTCCCCAGACAGCCTTTTTGCTTTTTTGCATTTCTTTTCTATGGGAATGGTCTTCATCCCTGTCTCCTGTACAATGTCACGAACCTCATTCCATAGTTCATCAGGCATTCTATCTATCAGATCTAGGCTCTTAAATCTATTTCTCACTTCCACTATATAATCATAAGAGATTTGATTTAGGTCATACCTGAATGGTCTAGTGGTTTTCCCTACTTTCTTCAATTTATGTCTGAATTTGGCAATAATACTAAATACTTAATACCAAAACAGGGGCAACACAGAAGGGGGCCAATACACAGCCCGAAAATACAATGTAGGAAATAATTAGAGGTGGCAATGTTAACATCAATGAGATCTTTGTCATTCATATCAATATTCATACACTTGAGAATTCCAGAAACAATCACGTGAGAAAGAAATTATTCTTTGTGAGAAAGAAGTTCAATATACATAGGAAACACATTGAATCTATAATTAAATTTTTAAAATGCTTGAGCTAAGTTTCAAATAGTATAAAACAATGAGTAAAAAATATAACTTTATATAGCAATGTGAACAGAAACACTGGAGCACTGAAGTTTTACCTCAATGCTGTGCCTGCGAGCCTAGTTGCTTCAGTCGTGTCTGACTCTCTGTGACTCTGTGGACCATAGGCTGCCAGGCTCTTCTGTCCATGGGATTCTCCAGGCAAGAATACTGGAGTGGGTTGCCATGCCCTCCTCCAGGGGATCTTCCTGACCCAGGCATCAAACTGGTGTCTCCTCTTGTCTCCTGAATTGGCAGGCAGGTTCTCTACCATTAGCTCCACCTGGGAAGCCCAGTAGAATGCTGCTGCTGCTGCTAAGTCGCTTCAGTCGAGTCCAACTCTGTGCGACCCCATAGACGGCAGCCCACCAGGCTCCCCCATCCCTGGGATTCTCTAGGCAAGAACACTGGAGTGGGTTGCCATTTCCTTCTCCAATGCATGAAAGGGAAAAGGGAAAGTGACACAACTCTTACTGACCCCATGGACTGCAGCCTACTAGACTCCTCTGTCCATGGGATTTTCCAGGCAAGAGTACTGGAGTGGGGTGCCAGTACCTTCTCCACAGTACAATGCTACTAGTCTGTAAAACACCATATATAAAGTAGTAAAGAGAAGAATGGAAACTATCATTTAGAGGAGGAAATTAGCAATTAACACTCTTGGGCCCTTAACCTACAATAGGAAATATAACTTGTTTCGAATATCTATAAACCATCCATGAAAATTATCATACATTAGACTTCACAGAAAATATCCATAATTCCTCCAGGGGAAAAATATTGTTTTAAGTTGTGTGCCCAGATCACAATGCCTACAATTAATTTTAATATTATTTTAAAGCATCATTTAAAGATGTAACATCATCCTGATAAATTATGTCAGGTCAAAATTAAACCATAGAATTAGAAATTTTGTAAGTAATGGAAATTAAATCACTACGTGTCAAATTTTCAGAAGCAAAGATACACACTGAGATGAATTCATATCCTGGAGACATGAATAGAAAATAGATTGGCCTCATTCATTAAAGTCAACAAGAATATTCATATAACATTAATAGAAATAGTATAAGAAAGTATCTGTCAAATGCGCACTTCTGAGTGACCATGATTTGACTGTCATTCTGTGGAGTAAAGCTTGATCTTCTCAAGAGAGTGGTAGTCTAGCTCATAAGTCACATAATCATCATCCAAGTGCTTCTCCTTAGAACAATCACCAGGCATGCAGCAGACGTGCCTGTCACACAACATGTTAAAAAGACTACAACGGAGAATATTTTTAAATGTGTACTCCAAAGTTAAGATTTCATAAAATTCCTCATCTTGCTGTTTCACGAAGGATCTTCTTACGTGAAACTGTCCTTTTTTCCAACTTCAAGTATATGATACGTAAAAGCATGACAATGACTAGGCACTGAGGTGCCCCTGCTCAGATCCACACTGCAGCTCTGTAGTCTTGCCCAGCGCTGTATTTGCACCACCAGCAGAAGTTGTTACTGTGGTGGAAAAGACAGATAAGATCTTGATATCACTATAGGAATTATTTTTCCTCATGAATCCCTGTAGAGTGTCCTGGGAATCTGCAGGGGCCCACAGACAACACTTTGAGAACTGCTGGTTTCATGAATTTCCCTGCATCTGCTTTGGTCCGAGTGGCTCTGTAGCTTTAAATTTGCAAGTAATTTCCTTGGTTCTTAAGATCAAATCTAACACCATTCAAAAGTCTATCACTGGGCCCTTTTCCATATCTCCAGGGTCATGCCATGATAGCCCCTACATGCATGAGTACAGTCTACGGACTCGGTCTTGTTCACATCTTTAAAAGTACCAGAAGCATTCCTGCTGCAGGGACACTCTGTATGCTATGCTTTGTTTTGTATTATTAATTTTTTTATTCTGGGAAATTTTGCTCTTCATGGGTTACTTGACAAATTCATACTCATTCTTCAAGTCTCATACTTTGCATTACTTCCCTGGGGAGACTGCTGCTGCTGCTGCTACTGCTAAGTCATTTAAAGGTGGTCTAAATGAGCTTCCCAGGATACTCACTGTCATCGGCATCTGTGTAGCCCAGGGCCCAAATGTAAATACCTAATTATCTTATAACTACTTCTTTCGTGGCAATGTCCTTGCTCCAGTGTGAGCTCTGTAAGGTCAGGGCCTCTGCCTCTCATACTCAAGACTCTCCACAAGGCCAGCAAATAAATAAACGAACTGCACAATATCTTTGTGTAAAAATGTAGTTTTACAGCATTAGGCCTCGGGGCAAAGATTCAAAAGGAAGAGGAAGAAACATGTCTTCAAATACATTTCATGAGTAAATAAAAGGTACATTTTTATTAAAGAAAATTCTATATTCTTAGGGAATAAACTGGAGAAGGAAATGGCAACCCACTCCAGTATTCTTGCCTCGAGAATCCTGTGGACAGAGGAGCCTGGGGGGCTGCTGTCCTTAGGGTCGCATAGAGTCGGACACGACTGAAGCGACTTAGTATGCATAGCATGCATGCATGTAATAAATAGAACATATAAATGCAAGAACCATAAAAATAAATAAATTAATATAAATAAATGAGTTACATTCATACAAAAACATGTTATTCATTAACATTCAGCCACAGGGCATCAGATATATTTCCTCTAATTCTAAAAGCAGCTGGATATTGATATTCTCAATATTAATGTCAATATCAAATGTCACTCAAACTATTTCATAGGTGAGGCAGAAATCAGAGTTTTGGAAAAGACTCAACAATGAAGAGTCTGAGCTAGGACACGAGTCACTGAGAATCAGGTTTCTTCTTACTTTCTGAGTTTTCTTAGGAACTAGTTAACACAGAAAGTGCCTCGTGATTTCCACTCTGACAGTTTCCCAGGCCCAGCCACTGTATTCATTCTCTTTCAGGTATACATGGATGCCCTGGAAGTACCTCTTCACGGCCAGTGTGGGGCCCGTCCTTCCCAGGGCAGAGTCTCCCTCTCCCATCACCAGGCCCAGGCAGGTGTCCAGGTCGTCCAGCTGCTGATGGAGTCCAGTGCGGAGCTGCTCCAGGTGGGTGGTGTCCCAGGCAGCAGAGGAGCGCTCTGTGTGGAAGAGGTTGAAGCTCTGCTGGAGCATCTCGTGGAGCACAGAAAAGGCCTGGGCCTCTGGAGCTGGTCGCCACTCACCTGCTCCTGAGGGAATCTGAAGTCTTTCCTGTACCCCAGACAGGAAAGAGAGAGGTTGTGTTTATTGATCCAAATGTGAAGGTCTCCTGCTTTTCTAAGTCAAGGCTCTGAGGATGTTCATACACTGGAAGAGATGGGGTTAGAGATGAGCATCATCAGTATCATCATTGAAGAGATGAAGAACCATTGGTCAATTCCACAAGGAAGCATTCCAGTTGAGATGAGCGATTGTGAGCATTGCTTCATCTTCATTTCATCTAAGGATCTTCTGTTGTGTGCCTCTTAAATATTAAGTCCAAAATTTTCATATTCTGAATTTACCCAGATTCATGTAATACCTCATTTTGGGCTTGCCTTTCAGTTCAAGAGCCTGGAAATCTGTCATGAGTTTCTGCTCTTCTGTATCCTTACATTGAAGTAAAATGTATTCATTAAAAATGTAGATGTTCTAATTCCATGGAATGCTTATCATCTCAGTAACTTGGAACTAATGATATATTAAGACCTATTGGATTTTTCTTCCTGATGCTAAGATCAACTTTTAAGGAAACTTTGTTAGACTTCTTTTGTCATATCTTTTGCTGCCTCTGCATATTCCTCTTGAAAGACTTGATCAGACGTGAAAAATATCTGAGCTTTATATGCATGGATCTCACCTTATTCTCCTCAGCAGAACTTTTAATTTGTCAATTTTAATTTTATTTACTCTCCATAACTGAGGAAATTACTAAACATTTATTATGTGCCAATCCAAATGCTGAGCTTGTTACAGAGTCCAAGTTGCTCTGCTTGCAGCTGGGTAAATCAATGAATCCAAGACGAGGTGTTGGGAGCAGGAAAGGACTTTATTCGGGAACTGGCTGACTGAGAAGAGGAAAGGCTAGTGCCTCAAAATAACCATCTTGTGGTCCTGGGTGTCAGACTCTTTTATGAATCAGACATGGGGGGAGGTGAGGAAACAAAGTAAAGGAGGTTTAATTCCTGAAAATATCTCCCAGAACAGCCAGCAAGCCTCAGGTAGGCAAATGTGTTAGTTGCACTTCCTGATAGTCATTTCATGGGTGGTATGAAATGGAATATCTCATGTCATGTCAACAAACAAAAATGTCATATCTATCTGTGATTCTGGCCTTCCCAAATGTGAATTTCTGGGACAAAAACAATTGAAGTCACAGAAGCAGATCCAGTGTAAATTCAAAACTGACCATTCCTGGTTACAAACTAAGCCTATAACCAAGATGATGAATCCTCCAAAGTCACTCTCATGAAAATAAAGTGTAACCACCGCTCCTGTCCAAGTGTTCAAGTGGTTAGAATGTGCCTTTCTTAGCCCAGGCCTTTGTCCTTGCCATGTCCAAGCAGGTACTTTTATACAGTTTTCATATTGCTACCTCTTCTTTGTCGTTTGTATTTCAGTTTGTAAAAGCTGTGCTAATGTTCCTACAATATTTTCTATTTCCACTTTGACGTTTATGGCAAAAAAAGGAACAGAAATGTAAATGAATAGAATAGTTAATGTATTTCCTTCATGATTTTTCAAGAGATCAAAACTTTCCACTCATTGAACATTCCTAGAAAGTAAAAGGAAGCAGTGAGTGAAGAAGTAACCCACAAAGGTAAAGAGAAAGTAAACGATGTAATGAAAAAACTACAGTGACGTCTCTGTCCAAATGACAAATGTCACTTAACTACACAAACAGGGATGAAGAGCTCTACGGAGTGACAGATTGCAGACCAACTTATGTGAAATGGTTTAGCTGCAGACAGAGCCAGGGGAGGGTAGCAGGCTCTTAGGCACAGTGTTACCTAAAAGGATAGTGGACGGCTTTGCTAACTCCCAGTATCTATTTATCTTTATTTGTCTGTTTACATTTCTCACTCTTCGTGGATGGTATTGGATTCTGAGGATGCAAACTTATTAACTCACCCTGAAAAGAGACTGGGGTACAGACTGGACGGTCATTTTATTCATGTGTGAGGGGTCAGCTGTTAGCTGGAAGCTACTAGATGTAGTGTTTGGACAGCACATCATGTTCATGAAAGAGATGAGATTAGACCTTATAATGTTGACCAGTGAGCTGAGCATTAAGGGAAGGGAAGCAGGTCATCTCAGGGAAATTCTATCCCATTTCCATAGTTGGATGTGTGAATTTTCTGCCTCGTGGGAACAGTTAACAGATACTGAAATCTTATGTGTCCAAGCATTGTCAGAAGTACGTTATGTCCTACAATCTTCAGAAAAATCCAGAGAAACTTATATGATTATCAGTTCCATATAAGAGGAGACAACCGTAGTGCCGAAGGTCACACAGGCAGTGCAGGCTGCAGCTGTGACATCAACCCAGGAGTCTTGCCCCCATGTCCACTGTCTCATGCACCGGACCGAGCTGTCTGCTCTGACAATGTGCTTCCTATTTTAGAGGAAGACTTAGAAAGGTCTTCCTTTCCAGTTCCTATTCGTCATTGTCACAAAAGTGCCATTCGCTCATTCCAGGGACATGACAGTCAGTAGATGACAGCTGAGTACACAGTTCCTTTTGCACCTGATAAGTTCCAATCCTATATTTCAAGTGATGTTTTGTTGAGATCTACAGAGGAGCCTGGCAGATTATGGCAATTAAACCACAACTCTGAGAGTCTCTGCTTCCACCTGAGATAATATTTTGAGAAATTATCCAGAAAGTTAAAAAATCCATTTAAATTTACTCTTACTCTCTTTGTTTGCAGAAGATTATCATTTTCTGTTACAGTCTTCAAATACTAGGTCTACTCAAACTTTGGTGTGTATAGTTCTCTTAGAACTACTTCTGGGACAGAGCTGAAGCTCCAATACTTCAGCCGCCTGATGGGAAGAGCCCACTCACTGGAAAAGACCCTGATGCTGGGAAAGATTGAGGGCAGGACGAGAAGGGGTCATCAGAGGATGAGATGTTTCGATTCCATTGGATCGACTCAATGAACATGAATTTTAACAATCTCTGAGAGATAGAGAAGGACAGGGAAGCCTGGCGTGCTGTAGTCCATGGGATCAAAGAGAGTGGACACGCCTTAGTGACCAACAACAATGGGACAGAGACCCCTCGGTGCACTTCCTCTGGGACAGACATCTTCCTGGATTCCCCACGTGTGCCATTACTGCCTTTAGGGAGCTTACACTCTATCAGGGCAGTCAAATGTTACATAATTAGAGGGATTACTTAGCTCACTTCCTAGTGAAATATTTAAGGAGATGAGATTATCTGTACTATCTCACAAAGACTGAAGCAAAGGATCCTGTGAAATATTGTAGTGGTAGAGGAGAAAGAGAAATAAGCACAGGCAAACATGAATGTTTTAGGACAACCAACACCTTAAAAGGTGACTTGTGTATTATAGTTGCAAAATAACTCATTTTTAACAAATGATATTAGTGATAGTGTTCCCTATAATGTCTCCAGGGAGCTTAAGGCCTACTCAGGTGATGTCGTAAAGGTACAATCACAACTGAAATTTTTTAAAGAAGGGAGAAAAGGGTAAATGAGGAAAACATGAGAAAAATCAAAAGCTTGTCTCATAAGCTCTTTTCGTACTGAGCATTTCTTGGTCACCTGGAAAAGCCACCTTTTGTATGAATATTTCTTCCTTCTCTGACTGTGACCAGACTCTTCTCCCAGGAACAACTAAGGAGGTGTAAAAAGCATAACATATGGCTGTGTAGCTATCAACCACAGTGGCACGCATGATTTGATGTCCCCCACCTAGGCACTCAGGGCAAAAATTAGCACTTTTATTGATTTCATTACAAAGAGTAGAAAAAGAAAGGAAAGGGCAAACTGTGGAAAAACTCAGAAAATGAAAGTTTCTCTACTCACTCTTTAAGAGCCACCCATCACCCCAAGCCCTCAGACCGTGCCTAGACCTCCCGCGCAGGCAGTCCTGTGAGCCCCCAGCGTCCCAATGGCCCTCCCTGTCACTGTGCTGCTGGCCCTGGTGATTCTCTGCTCCAGCCCCATGTGCTCCCTGGGCTGTGAGCTGCCTTCGAGCCACCACAGCAATCTGGAAAGCTTCACACATTGGAGTCAGATGGAGAGACTGCCCGTTGTGTCCTGTCTGAGGGACAGGACTGACTTCAGATTTCCTCAGACCCTGGTGCATGGGACCAGGCTTGAGAAGACAGAAGCCATAGCTGTTGTACATGAGTTGCTCCAGCAGATGTTCCAGCTCTTCAGCACCACAGGCTCTTCTGCAGGTCGGGACGAGAGCCTCCTGGACAGATTCCTCGTGGGACTTGATCAGCAGTTGGAGGACCTGGACACGTGACTGAGGGAAGGAAGGACACCAGAACAGTCACCTCTAGGGAGTGAGAACTCCAGATTGGCTGTGAAGCATTACTTTCAGCAAATCAGTGTGTATCTCAAAGAGAAAGCATACAGCCACTGTGCCTGGGAGGTTGTCAGCCTGGAAATCAGAAGGTGCTTGGTCTTTGCCAGCAAGCTCATCGGAAAACTCAGGAAATAAAGAAGGTGTTGAATGTGAAAACAGTTCATCTGGTCAACTAAATGGCTATTTTCTAAGACTCAAAGTGCAACCTTTAACTCTAGTTTTGTGTCAGATGACATATAAGTAATAGCTAATATATGGGATTATTTAAATGTATGTTAAATGTTTTGTTACCATAACTTTTCAAAACAGATGTAAGTATCCATTTTCCATATCTTAAAAAGTTGGAATATTTATTTATTTATTTAAATTATCGGAAATATTTACGCCGTTCATAGCATTTAAACTTTATCATTCACATTTGCTTTGTTTATATTTTGTATAAGACTACTCTTGTTTTTCAGTAGAGAAAATAAAAGTAATTTGAAGGAAACAAATGGACTAGCACACACCTTTGAATAAAATCTAACCCAAAGTCTGATCCTACAAGATAAACCTATACTGAAGTCACCTGAATAAAAAGGGAATGGGGTTACCCACCTAGGGTCATAGAAGGAACAATGGACAATGTGAGGAGGGATTGAATGTGATTCTTGAGACATAGATTAGAAGTGGGAGGGAGATGAGTGGAGAAAAGCCCAGGTCATGGACACAGTTTCCTGCTTGGGGCCTGTAAGAATCGGAGCGCCTTCAAGGATTAGTGGAGAACCACATACATCATGCGGAGAAGGCACTGGCGACCCACTCCAGGACTCTTGCCTGGAGAATCCCAGTAATGGGGAAGCCTGGTAGGTGCAGTCCATGGGGTCTCTAGGAGTTGGACACGACTGAGTGACTTCACTTTCACTTTTCATTTTCATGCATTGGAGAAGGAAATGGCAACCCACCCCATTGTTCTTGCCTGAAGAATCCCAGTGACGGGGGAGCCTGGTGGCCTGCCATGTATGGGGTCACACGGAGTCGGACACGACTGAAGCAACTTAGCAGCAGCAGCACATCCATCATGGGAGGTCAATCTGCATATGTGGAATCTAGGATCCTGGAGTAGGATGTGGAAGGCAGAGTAAGTTTTCTATACTTGGTCACTCCTGAGAAAAGAGTCTTCCTAAATTGTTCAAATGGAGGCAAGAAGAACAAGGCAGCCTGGGGATTGCAGAGACAGCTAAGAGATGTGAGAACCAGTAGCTGTCATGATAAATGTGACTCTAAAGAAGTAAAGAGGGTTTCTTAAGCTTATTTATATATATTAAACACACATCATCGCTAAACTTTTAAATAACTCATACAAAGGAATGCCTACCCTTGGCTTCTAGGAGGATGCACCCAAATCCAATACTGTTAACAATTTAATGTATATCCTTCTAAACATTTTTGTATGTTGTTAATAAATCTATACATATGGACATACTAATGTATATCACATAAATATCCATTTTTCATATACTTCAGTTTCTCATTTATTTATATGTCCTTGCAAATAGATCTTTGAGATTTTTCTTCATTTATACATCAAAATAGATTGCCTAGTTATAAAATCCTGCATTATGTCTTAACTGCAAAACTAAGATAATCATAAAGGCTCCTCTTGACAGTGTGGTAAGATTAATTGCTTTAATTTATAGCACATGCTCAGAATGTGCTACCAGACACTTTCCAAGTGCTCGTGACCTACAAACTCTTTGGGTTTGAATCTGGTTAGAAGATTATTTCCTGATGTTCTGGGTCTGTGCTCAGGAAGATGAGGCAGTTCCCAGAGAGCTGTTCAGAGACAGATTCCTGCAGCTCACCCACCACTCAGTGAGAGGAGAAATAGCCATTCACTGGGATGACGAGGCCAAGCCTGTTGCAACAATACCCAGAGTTCTAGATGGAAACATTCCTACCTGGCACACAGGCCAGCTGTCTACAAGGACTCACCCCCACCCTCACTGGATTCTTTGTTTTCCCTGGACTTTAGGAGCTCAGAGTTTCAGCCAGGAAGCCACAGGCATCTGGCAGGCAGTCAGGAGGATCCTCTGCTCTGTGCACTCAACTCAGCCAGGAGGCCAGGCCAGAGGGGATTCCCAGGCTGGATCCTGAAATCCCGTTTTGGCAGCTTGCATTGACTTTCCTTTTCACTTGTTGCATCAACTTCATTGCTATTTTTTCATTCTGGGATTCATTACGCAATCTCTGATGATGTAACAAAATTCAAGTCACTTGTCAGTTTTGAGTATGCAGATGGCTTTGCTTTGGGCTGTTTCTCTTTAAGGAAGATTCAGAAACTGCCTCAGAGAAAAGGAAACTAACCCAGAACCAACATAGTGAGACTTGCTCACCTGTCAGCAGAGAGCCTCTGAGGCTTGTTTAGCAGCTGCAGCCAATGTGTTGTAATTTTAACGGTTTTCTCAATCTTGGGTTAGCCTGACTCACTGCACCCCTGATAGTGATTCTGAGGATTAAAGTCCAGCTCAGAGAATGGCCTGGGATCTGAAGTAAAAGCAGGCTTGATGCTGACGGGCACTTTCTGAAAGGGCAGGTCTGAGTGTCCAGCAGCAGCAGGTCCTGGAAGCAAACAGTGACAACAAGGCCTGGGCTGCTCCTGCCTGTTCCTGGGCCATCGACCCTCTGATGGGCGCATTCTGAGAGTGACAGGGGAGCACAGTGTGGGATCCTCTGGTTGGGTATGTTCTGGAGGAGTTAGGAGAGCTAGGCAGAGAGGCCTTCAGCCGAGTACCTAGTTCCAGCTGCATCCTGAAGTGAGCTAGAAAAAAAGTGCACAATGAGTCTATCCAAGGCCTGTGACAAGATGTGCAGGGTGTGAGAAAAGGGAAGAGAGAAGACTGCAACCAGGGGCACTTAGATCTCTCTGCATATTGTCCCTCTCCACACCAGGTGGGAGGCCTGAGCAGGGGCTCTGGGCCCACCACCAGTTGTTGGCTGTGAGCACAGGGCAACCCCAGCCTGGGCAGAGTCAGCCTCAGGTGCTGAGAGAGGGCGAGAGCGAGGCCGCAGCTGGAAGGTGGGAAGACACGCTCTTCCCTCAAGCTGGAGACAGACTCTCCACTGTGGTCCTGAAGCTTCACAGGAGCTCTCTAGGTTGCCAAGCAAAAAGTCTCCAGTTAGGTTGGCCCATTTTTAATTTTGTATATTTATACAAATGGTTGGTTTTCTTTCGAGTTGAGTTTCTCTTACTCACTACTATGTGTGTTTATTGTGCTTCTTACATCTTGTTATTAACAAACATATTATAAGCCTAGACAACAACTTCTTTATTTATGCCATTCTAAGGGATTTTACATCATTTCATGTTTGGTACTGTTATCAATAGTGCTGGTATAAGTATTCTTTACTTATATCCTGATGCATATGCACTTGATTTTTTTCCCAGGCTGATTGCTGGAGTTACTAGATCATAGGCTATGCATATTTCAACTATGCTACAAAATGTTTTTAATTTACAATTTAGACACCAAATAGCAGTTGCTCTATATGAACATCACCCTTGACATTTTTAATCCTTTAAAATTTTTATTTGCAGACAATATACATTCATTTAAACATTTGAAAATCCAACCAAATACTTTTAGATATGGCATTTGTAAACTTAGCCAGATTAAAAACCAAAATTATTTTGTTATGTGTTTGTGTATGAAAATGCAAGGAAAACCCAGTCCATTAAAAAGTAGAAAATAATGAAAAAACTGTTTCATTCATTCTTGCAACAACACTAAATAATAAATATGTTGGAAAAAAAAACACCCCAGAAAGAATGTGAAAAATATATAATCTAGGCATTAGTTAAAGTTTATTGAGAGACATTTTACAAATAGTCCAATAAGTTGGCAGCATTTGCTTCTTTTGTTTATGAAGTGGTTAAGAAACATTTCTAAATAAATATTTGCTCATTAAATGACAGTGTGAGTCTCAGTAGGAGGTGGCCTTGGCAGTCTCCTATTGTAGACTCTGTACTCCCTTCTCACTGATGCTGACCACCTCATCACATGCTTACATGTCTTTTGCTCTCTCAGAAAAGAATTAGTTGGACAAGTTGCTTAATGCTTATTGATGATCAAGATTGAAAAAATAAGACAATCTGAATGGAACAGAGAAACCTTCTATTTTTCATTAGTTTCTGGCCATCTAGTTTGAATCAAATTTCAATTATAGACTTGTACTTAGAGGCCAAAAGTGAAGGTAATTGGGCCTGTCAATGCTACATTAAAAGGATTAAAGTCTGGGAGTTCCCTGGTGGGCCAGTGGTTAGGAATCCACCTGCCAATGCAGGGGACATGGGTTCCATCCCCGGCCAGGGAGGATTACCTGTGCTGTGAGGCAACTAAGCCTGTGCACCCCAACTACTGAGCCCGTGCCCTAGAGTCTGTGCTCTGCAGCAAGAGAAAGCTCCACAGTGAGAAGCCTGAGCACCTCAACTAGAGATCAGCCCACGCTTGCTCCAACTAGAGAAAGCCCACCTGCTGCAACAAAGAGCCAGTCCAGTCATAAATTAATTAATTAAAAATTACCTAGTCTACACTTTATTAAGAACTCCTTAATGCCTCTTCCCCACCCCCCACCCCCCTCCCCCACACACTCTGGTTGGAGCAACTTTTTATTTATTTTCTTATTTTTGGTTCTGAGACTTGTGGGATCTTAGTTCTCTGACCAGGGCTGGAACTCGGGCCTGCTGCCCTGAAAGCATAGAGTCCCAACCACTAGATCTCCGGGGAATTCCCAGATCTCCTTCGTTTTTTTACCTAATGTTCTTTTTCTGTTCTGGGATGTCATTTAGGATGCCCCATTACCTTTAATTGCCACGTCTTCTTAGGCACCTCTGGCTATGACAGTTTCTCAGTAGTAGACATTTTATGTTATTGTCAATGGTATCATTTTTAAATGTCGTTTTCCAACTTTAAGCTCATATAAAACGAAGTGGTTGATTTTTAATATTGATCTTGTTTTCCTACTGCTCCCTCCATCTTGAGCTGTGTTGGTCACCATGGAGCCGACAACCCCATGTGGCCAACTGAGCGCTTGCCTAGTCCAGCCTGAGCTGTACTGTGACTAACAGCATGCACTGTATTTTGAAGGCACTATGAAAAAGAAGAATGTAACTGTCTCACTACTAATTTTGTATTGTTTTAGGTTGAAATGATAACATTTAGATATATTGTTAAAGAAAATATACTGTTCAAATTAACTTTTTTCTTTTTACTCTTTTGATGTGGCCTCCAGAAAAATTTAAATTGCACATTCATATAAAAAGAAGTAGTTTTTTAATTTCCTAGCTGCAGTCACCATCTGCACTGGTTTGGCAGCCCTGGCACATAAAGTCTGTCACTGTTTCCATTGTTTCCCCATCTATTTACCATGAAGTGATAATGAGTTTGAACAAACTCCGGGAGGTACTGAAGGACAGGGAAGCCTGGCATTCTGCCTTCCATGGGGTCGCAAAAAGTCGGACCTGACCTAGCAACTGAAAAACAACAACAAGGTTGATAAAGTTATGTGATGTCTTGCTCCTTATGGCTAAGGCCTCCAAAAAAATTCAGAACAACTTAGTTTAACATCATTCTGTTTTGTTTTTTATATACATTATTTTTTCTTTTACTTAAATATATTTATTTTTAGTTGAATGATAATTGCTTTACAATATTGTGTTGGTTTCTGCCATATATCAACATGAATCAGCCATAGGTATACGTATATCCCCTCCCTCTGGAACCTCCCTGCCCCCACCCCCGCCTCTAGGAACATCACTCTATTTTAGATAGAAAAAAATAGGTATCTTTTTGAAAATCACAAACTGCAAGTATTATTGTTTGGTAATAGCAGATTTCTGAATTAAACCTAATTCTTATGAAAAAGAAAAGTCTTACAAACAAGGCCCCCTCTCCCCAAATCTCATAATATGAAAAGAAAAAAAGAACAATCTTTTCAAAATGAAAGAATCCTGTAATAATCTAGTTATTTGGCTTATATTTTTCTTTAAGATTCAGCAATTCATTGAAATTTTAAAAAACATTAGATATTCTCGGTTTCTATATCTTTTTTCCCCATGGTATATAAACATTAAAATAGCAAGGAGCTTAAAGAAAAGAGTTTTAGAGGCAACTAATAATTTAAATGACATGGGAAAAATGAAAGCGAGAACTGAAAGTGGGAAATTCCTCTCAAATAGAAAGAATGGAGGGCCATGCTGTATAAGTAGCCCACACTTAAGGACGAAGGACATTCACTCTGCAAACCCTTGAAGACTCAGCTTCAGCACCTACTAGCAGAACAGGTAGCCCTGTGCCTGATTTCATCATGACCTACCAGTGCCTCCTCCAGATGGTTCTCCTGCTGTGTTTCTCCACCACAGCTGTTTCCAGGAGCTACAGCTTGCTTCGATTCCAACAAAGTCAGAGCCTTAAAGAGTGTCAGAAACTCCTGGGGCAGTTACCTTCAACTCCTCAACATTGCCTCGAGGCCAGGATGGACTTCCAGATGCCTGAGGAGATGAAGCAAGAACAGCAGTTCCAGAAGGAAGATGCCATATTGGTCATGTATGAGGTGCTCCAGCACATCTTTGGCATTCTCACCAGAGACTTCTCCAGCACTGGCTGGTCTGAGACCATCATCGAGGACCTCCTTAAGGAACTCTATTGGCAGATGAATCGTCTGCAGCCAATCCAGAAGGAAATAATGCAGAAGCAAAACTCCACTACGGGAGACACGATCGTTCCCCACCTAGGGAAATATTACTTCAACCTCATGCAGTACCTGGAGTCCAAGGAGTACGACAGGTGTGCCTGGACAGTCGTGCAAGTGCAAATACTCACGAACGTTTCTTTCCTGATGAGACTAACAGGTTACGTCCGTGACTGAACATCTCCCACCTGTGGCTCTGGGAAGGGACAATGTGACTTTGAGGTGAGACTCTTCACCCAGCAGAGGCTCTTGAAGTAACTGACAATGCAATGCACTGGATTTCAATGGACAGTTAAAGACTAAGCTATTTTTAAATTGATTTATGCATTATTTATTTATTTAATGAGAAATAAATTATTTATGAAACAAAATTTATTTAATGAGAAATAAATTATTTATGAAACAAAAGTCAACGTGGCAGTTTCAATCTCAACTTGATTTATGTGACAACACATATTAAAAATTGCAGAGCACTTTGGAGACATTCATTGCAGAACAAGCCTGCAGAGTAGTAGAGTTTCTGGCCCTGCCTTTGAGGAATTTAAAATACAAGGAAGCTGTTTGGAATGTCCAAGTTATATGCATGCTCTCCATGTACCCATACAGTCTACCTGCGCTTGTCTTGTTCACTTCTTTAAATGTACCAGATAGCTCATGCCGGAGGGCCCCTCTATATGATGTGGGGGTTATTTCCTCTCTGTTTTTTTCTTCAATTCGGGGAAAATGTAGACCACGTTACATTTGAGAGCCTTACAAAGTAAGCCTTCTTTATATCAATAAAATTTGGGCAAATGCCACTTAATTTATAAAATTCTTACTCAAGTAAATGAAAAATTCGGACTTTCTAAATGTTCTCAGTTGCTTGTACACTCCAGCGCTTATTTCCAACAACGTAGTCCTGACAAAGAGGTTTCAGGAACATGAGTCGAATTACTTAAGACTGTCTTTGGGGGTCATAAGAAATTGTAAAAAATGCTAAGTCACTCATTAAAAATAAGTGAAAAGTTGTCTTGAAAATATTGTTTACATCCATGAAAGATAGAAAAGTAAAATATTAAATACTTGTTTTAGTACACAGAAAATATAGTTTAAATAAAGTTTACTAAAATGCTGTTATATACAAAATATATTTTAATATTCTATGCTTAGTATTTACAATACTTTCTATAAATTTATTATAAAATTGGAAACGTGAGATATTTCATTTAAAATAAGTATATAATTCAACATAAAATTAATTCGAAAAAAGAAAGTGCTGTGCTTTTTAAAATATTCCTAGTTTTCAGCTATTCAACACTTACTCCCCCCACTTCAAGGCCGAATCCTTGAAAGACCCTGAAAATTCCAGAGCATTCCAGGAACGCACAGTTCTTTGGTCCCTGACCCAGGTGGTGGCCGCGTTCCGTCTCACCCCCAGAAAGTCCCCCAAACCGTCCCATGGTTATTTGTCCCCTGGCCACCGCTGAGTTCTCCTCTGTCTGCAACGCACTCCCAGGGTCCCCTAGCCAGTCTCGTCGCCTTGGCTGTTTCTCACGTTGTCCAAAATGGCTCCAAGCCTGTGGTTTCACTGACTCCACCTGGCTCCGCTTTGTGCTCAAGGTCCTCCCATCGTCCCATCTCTCACAGTCTCACCCCCACCGCCGGGTTTTCTTGGTCCACACCGCGGTGCCACCACCCCAAGACGATTGTCTCATCACCTATGCGCGCTTTCACTCTGTCCGCAAAGCCGTCCCATCAACTCGAAGCCAAAAGCCTCAGCTCTGCCACCGTGTTACATTTTGTGCCCAACGCCTTTCCGTCTTGCCACAGCGAATAGTCTCGTCGCCACTTCCAGGTTCCCCTGTGTGGACCACACCCATCCATCGTCCGGTAGTCTCATCCCTTCGCCGGGTTTAACTTTGTCGCAAAGCTGTCCAATCGTCCCACCACCAGTAGTTTTTCGCCACCGTCACGTTTCACTGTGTCCGCAACGCGGACTCAGCGTCTCAAAGCCAAGCAGGTTCCCAGTATGAGAAACGCCCTCCCATCACCCCATAGCCAAGTCTCCTCGCTTCCGCTGTGCTTCACTTTGAGCACCAAGCCCGCCCATCGTCCGACAGCGAATAATCTTAGCCACCGCGGCATCTAAAGTGAGCGCAACACCGCCCCCAGTGCCCCACAGCCTCTGGTCTCCTGGCGACATCGGCTTTCACTCTGTCCGCAACACTTTGCAACCGTCTTAACCGCAACAGCCTCACCCACCCGCCACCCCCGCCGGATTTCACGTGGTGCAGGACTCTGTCCCAGCGTCCTCTCGCCAATATTCTCATCGCCTGCGCTGTTTTACACTTGCCTCAAGCCCTCCGACTTCTCAGCGCCTCATCTCTCTCAGAAACCCCGCCTTGGGGGTTCTTTTCTTCAAACATGGCCAGTTCGGGTTGACGTGTGGAAAGAAAGCCCACTACTCAGGCGATCTTTCCGAACATGGCAATATTCTGGCTCCCTACTCAGGACAGCGGAAACCAGCCCTTTTCCATCAAAGGGCTAATGATATGCGCACCCTTGAATCAATGCTCCTATACAAAGCTCTGTGGAAACTGCGTTCTGTCTCTCCAGCACCACCACGAGAGTCATCTGCTAACTCTCAAGACTGCGATTCGAAAGCAAAAACGATGGAACCACAGTGTGTGCGCTCTCGCGGTCACCGGGAGAAACAGGCTGTCTGAGGTTCCATCTCAGCGCTCTTTGCTCATCGTTTCGCGGTGCTCGCGCGCCCCCTCCCGGCCATCTGCAGAATCACTGACATTCTCTAGGGCCCACATCCACTTGCTGGTGGAAGGAGTGATACTCTGCTGCATCCCTGCTTGCTCTCTTCGCTGGACTGGGATCCACTGCCAGAAAGACAAGGAAATCTTCAAACACTTG
Source organism: Bos indicus (assembly GCF_029378745.1). Taxonomy (NCBI): domain Eukaryota; kingdom Metazoa; phylum Chordata; class Mammalia; order Artiodactyla; family Bovidae; genus Bos; species Bos indicus. The sequence continues at coordinate 23,161,332 of NC_091767.1, forward strand.
AAATAGATGCAAAGGATCCGCCATCAGTCGCGCCTAAAGGACAAAGCCGACTTCAGATTTCCTTGGAAAAGAGAGATGATCACTCCAATGCAGATGACTCAGGGCCCCAGCAACCACTATCTGAGGCTCCAGCAGAGCTTCCAATTCTTCACCACGGAGGACAGCCGTGCTACTCGGCAGCCCGGATCAGAGTCTGAAACAACTGGAGCAGATGCAAGGAGACATTCTGTGCTGTTCTCGTTGGAACTTGGTGCCCGGGAGTATTTCCATGACACCCATCTCTACCTCAGGGAGCTGGAATACAGCCACTTTGCCTGAGACGCTGTCACAGTGGAAATTAAAAGTGCTTTTCCCTCATGTAAGAATCCTCAAAGAAATGGCAACAATGAAAGTGTTTATATTTGTAACTCTCGCTAATGAATTCCATTTCGTTTCTTCCTGTTCTAAAGCAATTGCAGCTCCTATTTCCTCAGGCACTGAAAACTGAAATGAAAATCATGATTTTTCAGAAACAGGTGTGGACAGCAGAAGAGAATGTCTTTTCTTCTATAAAGATCTTTTGATCATCCTTTAAAAGATCTCTTGATGTCTGCGGGACTATATTTTCTATACTCAGAGTTCAGAGTTTCTTTCTCATGGACAGGTCTTCAGGATCCTCTGTTCTTAAAAATCTTTCTCAGTTAATTCTAGGTGCTATGGAGATAAAGAATAAACTGTGTGGATTTTCCTCATAATAGAAACTTATCTTTTCTTCCTGAAGAGCACCTTCTGGATCAGGTGAATCTTCTGGTTTGCTTACATTCAAAGGGTGATTCAGGGACATGGGTACCTTCTGTTTTGTGGCTTTTTCCATCATCAATATGTGACTCCAAGGTTGTCTGTGGTACTTGGATCTAGTACACTCGGCAGTAAAGGGATGAAGTCTGGTGGCTCACAGGGGATGTTTCCAAGCGCCAGGACTACACAGGGTGAGAGCACTTCCTCTCACGTTCCACAGCCTGGATTTATCCTCATGGGAATCTCATTGCAAGCAAGTTGGGAAACTATTGGGTGATGAATGGATGAAGAGATAAGTTCAGGGTGCTGACTTTCAAAAATGCACAACATGATAGTTGAAAGTTAAGTGTCTGGAGGGCAAAATGAGGACTGCAGCCCAGGAGACAGCACCTCAGATAGCTCTGAGAAGCTGTTCCAAAGACACACAGAGGGATACATGTGATTTTGGTGAAGGGGCATTACATGTAATCATGTGCCTATTTTTTGTGGAAGTTTTCTGCCAGTGTCATGAAGGTTTCCTGGAGTCACAAGAAGCAGTCATCACCATGAAGGATTTCCATGCTTTTCTAGATATGAGGAGATAGAAGAACAATTGAGTTCTTAAAATGGGCTCCTGAAAATCGCTAACCTTCTGAAGACTTGTTCTGCCAGTTTTCCCTGCACACAGCATGCCTCACTTCTGCTTTCCACCTTAGATTCCTTTCCAGGGGTGTTAAAAATCAGCAGCTGCAAGAACACGTGATTGAATCCTTGTAGGTAGATGTCAAGTGCCAATGGCACGTGCTAGTTTGTACTTGACAGGGCATGAGACCACGTTCACGTTTGCACTGTTTGTTCAAATGAAGTTCTGATGGGGGTCGAGGGGAATAAGTATTGTTGTTGCTTCCACACACTTCGTTAAAATACAATCTGACCCAAATGCTTTTTCTCCAAGTTCAGCTTTGGGGAGAACGACAAGAATGCCAGTCATAGTTCACAGTATCATCCACTGTTTGAAAGAAACATTCAAGCTGATCCCCAAAGGCATTGCCTACAGGAAAATATCCACAGTGTAGACACATTACAGGTTGTTTCCTTACTACCTGAGGGAGACAAGAAAAGAAGAATCAGGCAGTTCCTTGAACTACTTGAGGATGACTGAAGAAAATGTGATGAGTGAGTCTTCCATTTGGGTCCAGGCCCAAGAGCCTCATCCTGATCTTCTAAATATTGGAAATGGAAAGTTGAAGACAGTCTTCCTAAAAATGAGCTTCAAAAACTATCTCACATATGCTCTGTGAGAGGACAAAAAAGCAAAAACAAATTTTTGTATCCACAAAGAGTTAAGAGAGAAAATTAATCGCAATTGATGAAACACTTTATAAAATATTTGACACATTACTATGCTTAGTCTATTAATACCGCTACCAGTCACCTAATTAGTCTTGCTGTTATCCTGCTGATGAGGTAACATTTATGGTGCAGGAGAATAAATAATAGAGGATAAGATAGCAATTCAAGTAAACATTTGCTGTTCACCCTTTTATGTTAAAGTAGCAAGACACATGTATATACTTATTTAATATATATTGTACAAGTGTGTGTATTTATATATGTGTATGTATTTTTGTTCAGTCACTTAGTTATATCTGACTGTCTGTGACCCCATGAACTGTAGCATGCCAGGCTTTCCTGTCCTTCACTATCTCCCAAGTTTGCTCAAACTCATGTCCATTGAGTCAGTGATGCCAAGCAACCAACTCATCCTCTGTCACCCCCTTCTCCTCCTGCCCTCAATCTTCCACAGCATCAGGGTCATTTTCAAAGGGTCGGTTTCTTCTCAGCAGGTGGCCAAAGCATTAGAGCTGCAGCTTCAGCACCCGTGCTTTCAATGCATATTCAGGGTTGATCTCTTTTAGGATTGACTGGTTTGATGTCCTTGCAGTCCAAGAGACTCTCAAGAATCTTCCTCAGTACCACAGTTCAAAAACATGAATTCTTCGGCGCTCAGCCTTCTTTTTGGTCCAAATGACATCCATACATGACTACTGGAAAAACCATAACTTTGACTACGTGGACGTTTGTTGGCAACATGGTATCTCTGCTTTTTAACACACTGTCTATATTTCTCATAAAATTTCTTCCGAGGAGAAAGAGTCTTTTAATTTTGTGGCTGCATTCATCATCTGTCCATAGTAATTTTGGACCCCAAGAAAATAAAATCTGACAGTGTTGCCAATTTTTCTGCATCTATTTGCCATGAAGTGAAGGGACTGTATGCCATGATCCTCATTTTTTGAATGTTGATACAACTATATATGTATAGGTATTTTTTGGGGGGGTCTGATTTAGCTGTACCTCAAACTGGTTCTCTAGAAACGTGGTTAATTTAGGTCAGGGAAACCATAGATGTTATAGAGATTCTGTTTTACATGATGGCTGAAGATTTTCAAAATTTGAATTTTTGAAATTGCTATTATGGTGGAAAATTTATGTACTGCGATTGGCATATTCATTCCAAAAAATCCTCTCTGTTTTGTTTTCCATGCGTGCAATCTGAATTGTGATACAAAGAATACAATATTCTAAATACAAAAGAAATGTTTCAACAATTAGAACATTTAAATAGAATTTGTGACTACAACAGTTCCATGTGAAATCCTGATGCTTTTCTAAGTTAAAATTAATGAAACTCTATGTGAACTTACAATTTAACAGATGAGATGGCACTAGTGGTAAAGAATCTGCCTGCCACTGCAGGAGACAGGCGATGCGGGTTCCATCCCTAGGGTGGGAAGATCCCCTCTATAAGGAAATGACAACCCACTCCAGTATTCTTGTCAGAGGACGCTGGCAGGCTACTGTTCATGGGGACACAAACAGTCAGAAGCAACTGATGGACCAAACAACAACAACCATGTATAAAATTAGAGCAACACAAAGGAAAGTTTGTGTGTGATTTTCGATGTTATCATGGTTCACATAAGAAAACAATATACCTCCTGGAGTTCCCAAGTTATCACTGGAAGTCCCAATGCTGGAATGTTTCTACATTTAGTTAAAATATAATAATGAAAATGATTCAGTGTCTTATATGTGTTCAAGTCAGTTCAGTCGCTCAGTCGTGTCTGACTCTATACGACCCCATGAACTGCCGAACACCAGGCCTTGCTGTCCATCACCAAATCTTGGAGTTCACTAAAATCATGTCCATCAAGTCAGTGATGCCATCCAGCCATCTCATCCTCTGTCATCCCCTTCTCCTCCTGCCCCCAATCCATCCTGCATCAGAGTCTTTTCCAATGAGTCAACACTTCACATGAGGTGGCCAAAGTACTGGAGTTTCAGCGTTAGCATCATTCCCTCCAAAGAACTCCCAGGGCTGATCTCCTTCAGAATGGACTGGTTGGATCTCCCTGCAGTCCAGGGGACTCTCAGGAGTCTTCTCCAACACTACAGTTCAAAAGCATCAATTCTTCGGCGCTCAGCTTCCTTCACAAACCTACTCTCACATCCATAATGACCAATGGAAAAACCATAGCCTTGACTAGACGGACCTTTGTTGACAAAGTAATGTCTCTGCTTTGGAATATGCTATCTAGGCTGGTCATAACTTTTCTTCCAAGGAGTAAGTGTCTTTTAATTTCATGATTGCAGTCACCATCTGCAGTGATTTTGGAGCCGAGAAAAATAAAGTCTGACACTGTTTCCACTGTTTCCCCATCTGTTTGCCATGAAGTGATGGGACCAGATGCCATGATCTTTGTTTTCTGAATGTTGAGCTCAAAGCCAACTTTTTCACTCTCCTCTTTTACTTTCATCAAGAGGCTTTTTAGCTCCTCTTCACTTTCTGTCATAAGGGTGGTGTCATCTGCATATCTGAGGTTACTGATATTTCTCCTGGCAATCTTGATTCCAGCTTGTGCTTTTTCCAGCCCAGCGTTTCTCATATGTGTAATAAAATTCAAAAAATTTATAATCCTCCTTGGAAACCATGTTAGATCTGAAATAATATCAAGACCATGAGAAAAGTACCTTACCTTATTTTTTAAATTGTACATCATTTGTAAATCATCAAAAACAAATATGAGTCAAGTATGTTTCATCAAGAAAAATAATAAAACAATAGAAAACTATGTAATTCACTTTATGGATGGGACAAAATGGATAGGTTTAATGTATGAAATTCATACTTTGGAAAAAATGATATGGTCATAAAATGTCCATGGCTAAGGATATAAAAATAGAGGGAAAATGGCTAATGCATGTAATAATGAAAATCCATTTTTTCCCATTATTGAAAAAGAAGATGAATATGTGCGTCTAGGAACATACATTTCACATTACTAGAATGACTAGTGTGAATGTGAATTGTTTTTTCTTCACTTCTGTATTTGCTACTTTGTGTTTAAATTGGCAGGACAGCTCACTGTTCTTTGATTTCTAATTTCCTGCCTTCTTCCCAGCTGGAGTTCAGAGGAAACCAATATAGCCAATCTCTAAACTCAATATGCCAGGAAATTTGGAAAACTCAGCAGTGGCCACGGGACTGGAAAAGCTCAGTTTTCATTCCAGTCCCTAAGAAAGGCAATGCCAAAAATGCTCAAACTACCACACAATTGCATTCATCTTACACACTAGCAAAGGAATGCTCAAAATTCTCGAAGCCAGGCGTCAACAATACATGAACTGTGAACTTCCAGATGTTCGAGCTGGTTTTAGAAAAGACAGAGGAACCAGAGAATAAATTGGCAACATCCGCTGGATCATCGAAAAAGCAAGAGAGTTCCAGAAAAACATCTATTTCTGCATTATTGACTATGCTAAAGCCTTTGACTATGTGGACCACAATAAACTGTGGAAACTTCTGAAAGAGATGGTAATCCCAGACCACCTGACTGCCTCTTGAGAAATCTGTATGGAGGTCAGGAAGCAACAGTTAGAACTGGACATGGAACAACAGACAGGTTCCAAATAGGAAAAGGAGTACGTGAAGGCTGTATATTATCACCCTGCTTATTTAACTTATATATAGAGTACATCATGAGAAACACTGGGCCAGATGAAGCACAAGCTGGAATCAAGATTGCGGGGAGAAAGATCAATAACCTCAGATATGCAGATAACACCACCCTTAAGGCAGAAAGTGAAGAACAAAAGAATCTCTTGAGAACATGAAAAAGGGAAGAGTCCACTTAAACCTCAACTTTCAGAAAACTAAGATCATGGCATCCAGTCTCATCACTTCATGGCACATAGTGGAGAAACAGTGGAAACTGTGGCAGACTTTATTTTCTGGGGCTCCAAAACCACTGCAGATGGTGACTGCAGACATGGAATAAAAAGCTTACTCCTTGGAAGAAAAGTTATGACCAACCTAGACAGCATATTAAAAAGTAGAGACATACTTTGGCAACAATGGTCCATCTAGTCAAAGCTATGGTTTTTCCAGTAGTCATGTATGAATGTGAGAGTTGGACTATAAAGAAAGCTGAGCGCTGAAGAACTGATGTGCTTGAACTGTGGTGTTGGAGAAGATTCTTGAGTCCCTTGGGCTGCAAGGAGATGAAACCAGTCCATCCTAAAGGAAATCAGTTGAATGTTCATTGGAAGGACTGACATTGAAGCTGAAACGCGAATGCTTTGGCCACTTGATTCGAAGAGTTGACTAATTTGAAAAGACCTTGATGCTGGGAAAGATTTATGGAGGGAGGAGAAGGGGACCACAGAAGATGAGATGGTTGGATGGCATCACCAACTCAATGGACATGAGTTTGCGTAAACTCCGGGAGTTGGTGATGGACAGGAAGCCTGGAATGCTGCAATCCATGGGATCGCAAAAAGCAGAATAAGACTGAGCTGAGCCACTGAACTGAACTGAACTGAAGCCAGTATTTGACTACAGCCCATAGATGGAAGTGTAACTCCAGTTCCTGTTTGTTCATGAATGCATCACTCAGTAGTCAACCAAGACTACAAGGCTGAGGACCTAGAACACAGAGATGGAGGTTGCCTCAGCTCTTCATTCTCTCAGTACTGTAGCTTGCTCCTTGCTCTAGTCCAATGCTCGATAACGGATCCCTGAAGAAAGGCCATCAAAGACTTCCAGGGACAGATGGAGAGCCTGGTGTGACGAAGTAACCCCTGCCGCTTAAACTCTCCTCTCAGACCTCACCTGGTTCACCTGCTTTCTTGGTTAAAGCTTGCGGGGTAGTTTTATGAGAGAGTCTATGTGACACTGAATGTAGATTTCCCCGTGCTTTCCTTAGTTGTACATGTACCTGGATGCAGTCTCTATAGACGTGTTGAAGAACAGGTCAGGAGACCTGATGTCTAATGATGGCAGGAGCATCATCATCATTCAAAAAGATTTTGACTCGCAGGATGAGAACTGCCTTCACAGCAAGTTTACAAGCTAGATAAGAAGATGAAACTCTTTGCTATATTCTCATATGCTTCACCTTAACGTGAGAATTGTTTCATTCAAATTGATTAGGGCCCTAGTAACCACAGGACTCCAAAAAGTGCCAATCATTATATTTGGAATACATGGCACTCATTTTGCAAACTGCATCCACTTTCCACCATTCTAACAGCATTCAAACTTAATGTGTTTTCATTTTCTTAAGTAAACAATGTGTTTTCCTTTAACTTTTAGACATTCCCCTGGGTTTACACTTGACCATAGCTTCACATGCATCTCTAGTCCTATCAAGTCTCTTGTGAGCATTTGCTGTGTTGATGAAAAGCAACAGTGCTAGTAAGAACTACAAGTGAGTAGTCACATGAGTGGAAGGTACTTTAAAGAGTTTGTTATTATTTTGGCTGTGCCACGTGGTTTAAGAGGCATTAGTTTCCTGACTGGGGATCGAACCCAGGCCCACAGCAATGAAAACTTTGAGTCCTAACCACTGACGGCCAAGGAAGTCTCAAATTACTTTAAATTTTGCAGTATTCGTTCTTTAGTTTTTCATTCAAGGATTCAGAGAAAGTCTAAATTGCTTTACCATTACATATTTACTAAAATAAATGACTGTTGGAGAACTGAATGGCGTATGACAAGAGTCAAAACCCATGTAAAAGTCATGTTAAAAGTAAAGCATAAATCCAACACATTTGAGACACAAAATGATAAAAAAGGTTAAAATAATAAAAAATTCATAGAATCTGCTTACACGTTAAAGATGCTATCGATTGATTTAATACACAAACTCCATTATTACTTGGAAGAGGAAGAAAAACCTAAAATCAAATAATCAGATCAGATCAGATCAGTTGCTCAGTCGTGTCCGACTCTTTGCGACCCCATGAATCGAAGCACGCCAGGCCTCCCTGTCCATCACCAACTCCCGGAGTTCACTCAGACTCACGTCCATCGAGTCAGTGATGCCATCCAGCCATCTCATCCTCTGTCTTCCTCTTCTCCTCATGCCCCCAAGCCCTCCCAGCATCAGAGCCTTTTCCAATGAGTCAACTCTTCACATGAGGTGGCCAAAGTACTGGAGTTTCAGCTTTAGCATCATTCCTTCTGATGAACACCCAGGACTGGTCTCCTTTAGGATGGACTGGTTGGATCTCCTTGCAGTCCAAGGGACTCTCAAGAGTCTTCTCCAACACCACAGTTCAAAAGCATCAATTCTTTGGCACTCAGCTTTCTTCACAGTCCAACTCTCACATCCATACATGACCACAGGAAAAACCATAGCCTTGACTAGACGAACATTTGTTGGCAAAGTAATGTCTCTGCTTTGGAATATGCTATCTAGCTTGGTCATAACTTTCCTTCCAAGGAGTAAGCGTCTTTGAATTTCATGGCTGCAGTCACCATCTGTAGTGATTTTGGAGCCGAGAAAAATAAAGTCTGACACTGTTTCCACTGTTTCCCCATCTATTTCCCATGAAGTAATGGGACCGGATGCCATGATCTTCGTTTTCTGAATGTTCAGCTTTAAGCCAACTTTTTCACTCTCCACTTTCACTTTCATCAAGAGGCTTTGAATTCTTCTTCACTTTCTGCCATAAGGGTGGTGTCAGCTGCATACCTGAGGTTATTGATATTTCTCCCGGCAATCTTGATTCCAGTTTGTGTTTCTTCCAGTCCAGCGTTTCTCATGATGTACTCTTCATATTAGTTAAATAAACAGGGTGACAATATACAGCCTTGACATACTCCTTTTCCTGTTTGGAACCAGTCTGTTGTTCCATGTCCAGTTCTAACTGTTCCTTCCTGACCTGCATACAAATTTCTCAAGAGGCAGATCAGGTGGTCTGGGATTCCCATCTTTTTCAGAATTTTCCAAGTTTATTGTTATCCACATAGTCAAAGGCTTTGGCATAGTCAATGAAGCAGAAATAGATGTTTTTCTGGAACTCTCTTGCTTTTTCCATGATCCAGCAGATGTTGGCAATTTGGTCTCTGGTTCCTCTGCCTTTTCTAAAACCAGCTTGAACATCAGAAAGTTCACGGTTCACATATTGCTAAAGCCTGGCTTGGAGAATTTTGAGCATTACTTTACTAGCATGTGAGATGAATGCAATTGTGCGGTAGTTTGAGCATTCTTTGGCATTGCCTTTGTTTGGGATTGGAATGAAAACTGAGCTTTTCCAGTCCTGTGGCCACTGCTGAGTTTTCCAAATTTGCTGGCATATTGAGTGCAGCACTTTCAGAGCATCATCTTTCAGGATTTGGAATAGCTCAACTGGAATTCCATCACCTTCACTAGGTTTGTTTATAGTGATGCTTTCTAAGGCCTACATGACTTCACATTCCAGGATGTCTGGCTCTAGGTCAGTGATCACACCATCGTGATTATCTGGGTCGTGAAGATCTTTTTTGTACAGTTCTTCTGTGTATTCTTGCCATCTCTTCTTAATATCTTCTGCTTCTATTAGGTCCATACCATTTCTGTCCTTTATTGAGCTCATCTTTGCATGAAATGTTCCTTTGGCATCTCTGATTTTCTTGAAGAGATCCCTAGTCTTTCCCATTCTGTTGTTTTCCTCTATTTCTTTGCATTGATCGCTGAAGAAGGCTTTCTTATCTCTTGTTGCTATTCTTTGGAACTCTGCATTCAGATGTTTATATCTTTCCTTTTCTCCTTTGCTTTTCGCTTCTCTTCTTTTCACAGCTATTTGTAAGGCCTCCCCAGACAGGCTTTTTGCTTTTTTGCATTTCTTTTCTATGGGAATGGTCTTCATCCCTGTCTCCTGTACAATGTCACGAACCTCATTCCATAGTTCATCAGGCATTCTATCTATCAGATCTAGGCTCTTAAATCTATTTCTTATTTCCACTGTATAATCATAAGAGATTTGATTTAGGTCATACCTGAATGGTCTAGTGGTTTTCCCTACTTTCTTCAATTTATGTCTGAATTTGGCAATAATACTAAATACTTAATACCAAAACAGGGGCAACACAGAAGGGGGCCAATACACAGCCCGAAAATACAATGTAGGAAATAATTAGAGGTGGCAATGTTAACATCAATGAGATCTTTGTCATTCATATCAATATTCATACACTTGAGAATTCCAGAAACAATCACGTGAGAAAGAAATTATTCTTTGTGAGAAAGAGGTTCAATATACATAGGAAACACATTGAATCTATAATTAAATTTTAAAAATGCTAGAGCTAAATTTCAAATAGTACAAAACAATGAGTAAAAAATATAACGTTATATAGCAATGTGAACAGAAACACCAGAGCGCTGAAGTTTTACCTCAATGCTGTGCTTGGGAGCCTAGTTGCTTCAGTCGTGTCTGACTCTCTGTGACTCTGTGGACCATAGGCTGCCAGGCTCTTCTGTCCATGGGATTCTCCAGGCAAGAATACTGGAGTGGGTTGCCATGCCCTCCTCCAGGGGATCTTCCTGACCCAGGCATCAAACTGGTGTCTCCTCTTGTCTCCTGAATTGGCAGGCAGGTTCTCTACCATTAGCTCCACCTGGGAAGCCCAGTAGAATGCTGCTGCTGCTAAGTCACTTCATTCGTGTCCAACTCTGTGCGACCCCATAGACGGCAGCCCACCAGGCTCCCCTGTCCCTGGGATTCTCTAGGCAAGAACACTGGAGTGGGTTGCCATTTCCTTCTCCAATGCATGAAAGGGAAAAGGGAAAGTGACACAACTCTTACTGACCCCATGGACTGCAGCCTACTAGACTCCTCTGTCCATGGGATTTTCCAGGCAAGAGTACTGGAGTGGGGTGCCAGTACCTTCTCCACAGTACAATGCTACTAGTCTGTAAAACACCATACATAAAGTAGTAAAGAGAAGAATGGAAACTATCATTTAGAGGAGGAAATTAGCAATTAACACTCTTGGGCCCTTAACCTACAATAGCAAATATAACTTGTTTCAAATATCTATAAACCATCCATGAAAATTATCATACATTAGACTTCACAGAAAATATCCATAATTCCTCCAGGGGAAAAATATTGTTTTAAGTTGTGTGCCCAGATCACAATGCCTACAATTAATTTTAATATTATTTTAAAGCATCATTTAAAGATGTAACATCATCCTGATAAATTATGTCAGGTCAAAATTAAACCATAGAATTAGAAATTTTGTAAGTAATGGAAATTAAATCACTACGTGTCAAATTTTCAGAAGCAAAGATACACACTGAGATGAATTCATATCCTGGAGACATGAATAGAAAATAGATTGGCCTCATTCATTAAAGTCAACAAGAATATTCATATAACATTAATAGAAATAGTATAAGAAAGTATCTGTCAAATGTGCACTTCTGAGTGACCATGATTTGACTGTCATTCTGTGGAGTAAAGCTTGCTCTTCTCAAGAGAGTGGTAGTCTAGCTCATAACTCACATAATCATCATCCAAGTGCTTCTCCTTAGAACAATCACCAGGCATGCAGCAGACGTGCCTGTCACACAACATGTTAAAAAGACTACAACGGAGAATATTTTTAAATGTGTACTCCAAAGTTAAGATTTCATAAAATTCCTCATCTTGCTGTTTCACGAAGGATCTTCTTACGTGAAACTGTCCTTTTTTCCAACTTCAAGTATATGATACGTAAAAGCATGACAATGACTAGGCACTGAGGTGCCCCTGCTCAGATCCACACTGCAGCTCTGTAGTCTTGCCCAGCGCTGTATTTGCACCACCAGCAGAAGTTGTTATTGTGGTGGAAAAGACAGATAAGATCTTGATATCACTATAGGAATTATTTTTCCTCATGAATCCCTGTAGAGTGTCCTGGGGATCTGCAGGGGCCCACAGACCACACTTTGAGAACTGTTGGTTTCATGAATTTCCCTGCATCTGCTTTGGTCCGAGTGGCTCTGTAGCTTTAAATTCGCAAGTAATTTCCTTGGTTCTTAAGATAAAATCTAACATCATTCAAAAGTCTATCTCTGGGCCCTTTTCCATATCTCCAGGCTCATGCCATGATAGCCCCTACATGCATGAATACAGTCTACCGACTTCGGTCTTGTTCACGTCTCTAAAAGTACCAGAACCATTCCTGTGCAGGGACACTCTATATGCTATGCTTTGTTTTGTATTATTAGTTTTTTTTTATTCTGGGAAATTTTGCTCTTCATGAGTTACTTAACAAATTCATGCTCATTCTTCAAGTCTCATACATCGGATTACTTCCCTGGGGAGACTGCTGCTGCTGCTGCTAAGTCATTTAAAGGTGGTCTAAATGAGCTTCCCAGGATACTCACTGCCATCAACATCTGATACTTCTGTGTAGCCCAGGGCCCAAATGTAAATACCTAATTATCTTATAACTACTTCTTTCGTGGCAATGTCCTTGCTTCAGTGTGAGCTCTGTAAGGTCAGGACCTCTGCCTCTCATACTGAAGACTCTCCACAAGGCCAGCAAATAAAGGAACACACTGCACAACATCTTTCTATATGTAGTTTTACAGCATTAGGCCTCTGGGAAAAGATTCAAAAGGAAGAGGAAGAAACATGTCTTCAAATACATTTCATGAGTAAATAAAAGGTATGTTTGTATTAAAGAAAATTCTATATTCTTATGGAATAAATTGGAGAAGGAAATGGCAACCCACTCCAGTATTCTTGCCTCAAGAATCCTGTGGACAGAGGAGCCTGGGGGGCTGCTGTCCATAGGATCGCATAGAGTCGGACACGACTGAAGTGACTTAGCATGAATAGCACGAGTGCATGTAATAAATATAACATAAATGCAAGTACCATAAAAGTAAATAAATTAATATAAATAAATGAGTTCAGTCAGTTCAGTTCAGTCGCTCAGTCGTGACCGACTCTTTGCGATACCATGAATCGCAGCATGCCAGGCCTCCCTGTCCATCACCATCTCCCGAAGTTCACTCAGACTCACATCCATCGAGTCAGTGATGCCATCCAGCCATCTCATCCTCTGTCGGTCCCCTTCTCCAATAAATGAGGTACATTCATAGAAAAACATGTTATTCCATAACATTCAGCCACAGGGCATCAGATATATTTCCTCTAATTCTAAAAGCAGATGGATATTGATATTCTCAATATTAATGCCAATATCAAATGTCACTCAAACTATTTCATAGCTAAGGCAGAAATCAGAGTTTTGGAAATGACTGAAAATGAAGAGTCTGAGCTAGGACACGAGTCACTGAGAATCAGGTTCCTTCTTACTTCCTGAGTTTTCTTAGGAAACAGTTAACACAGAAAGCGCCTCGTGATTTCCACTCTGACAGTTTCCCAGCCCCAGTCACTGTGTTCGTTCTCTTTCAGGTAGACATGAATGCCCTGGAAGTACCTCTTCTCGGCCAGTGTGGGGCCCGTCCTTCCCAGGGCAGGGTCTTCCTCTTCCATCACCTGCCCCAGGCAGGCGTCAAGGTCGTCCAGCTGCTGATGGAGTCCAGTGCAGAGCTGCTCCAGGAGGGTGGTGTCCCAGGCAGCAGAGGCGTGCTCTGTGTGGAAGAGGTTGAAGCTCTGCTGGAGCATCTCGTGGAGCACAGAAAAGGCCTGGGCCTCTGGAGCTGGCCGCCACTCACCTGCTCCTGAGGGAATCTGAAGTCTTTCCTGTAGCCCAGACAGGAAAGAGAGAGATTGTGTTTATTTGATGCAAATGTGAAGGTCTCCTGCTTTTCCAAGTCAAGACTCTGAGGCAGTTCATGGATTCAGAGGAAGAGATGGGGTTAGAGATGAGCATCATCAGTATCATCATTGAGGAGATGAAGAACCATTGGTCAATTCCTCAAGGAAGCATTCCAGTTGAGATGAGCAATTGTGAGCATTGCTTCATCTTCATTTCATCTAAGGATCTTCTGTTGTGTGCCTCTTAAATATTAAGTCCAAAATGTTCATATTCTGAGTTTACCCAGATACATGTACTACCTCATTTTGGGCTTGCCTTTCACTTCAACAGCCTGGAAATCAGTCATGAGTTTCTGCTCTTCTGTATCCTTACATTGAAGTAAAATGTATTCATTAAAAAAGTAGATGTTCTAATTCCATGGAATGCTTACTATGTCAGTAACTTGGAACTAATGATATATTAAGAGCTATTGGATCTTTCTTCCTGATGCTAAGATCAACTTTTAAGGAAACTTTGTTAGACTTCTTTTTCAAATCTTCTTTTGCTGCCTCTGCATATTCCTCTTGAAAGACTTGATCAGACGTGAAAAATATCTGAGCTTTATATGCATGGATCTCACCTTATTCTCCTCAGCAGAACTTTTAATTTGTCAATTTTGGTTTTATTTACTCTCCATAACTGAGGAAATTACTAAACATTTATTATGTGCCAATCCAAATGCTGAGCTTGTTACAGAGTCCAAGTTGCTCTGCTTGCAGCTGGGTAAATCAATGAATCCAAGACGAGGTGTTGGGAGCAGGAAAGGGCTTTATTCGGGAACTGGCTGACTGAGAAGAGGAAAGGCTAGTGCCTCAAAATAACCATCTTGTGGGGGTCCTGGGTACCAGACTCTTTTATGAATCAGATATGGGGGGAGGTGAGGAAACAAAGTAAAGGAGGTTTAATTCCTGAAAATATCTCCCAGAACAGCCAGCAAGCCTCAGGTAGGCGGATGTGTTAGTTGTACTTCCTGATAGTCATTTCATGGGTGGTGTGAAATGGAATATCTCATGTCATGTCAACAAACAAAGATGTCATATCGATCTGTGATTCTGGCCTTCCCAAATGTGAATTTCTGGGACAAAAACAATTGAAGTCACAGAAGCAGATCCAGTGTAAATTCAAAATTAACCCTTCCTGGTTACAAACTAAGCCTATAACCAAGATGATGAATCCTCCAAAGTCACTCTCATGAAAGTAAAGTGTAACCACCGCTCCTGTCCAAGTGTTCAAGTGGTGAGAATGTCCCTTTTTTATCCCAGGTCCTTGTCCTTGCCATGTCCAAGCAACCCACTTTTTTATTAGGTCCTTTTATACGGTTTTCATATTGCTACCTCTTCTTTGTCATGTGTATTTCAGTTTGTAAAAGCTGTGCTAATGCTCCTACAATCTTTTCAATTTCCACTTTGACGTTTATGGCAAAAAAAGGAACAGAAATGTAAATGAATAGAATAGTTAATGTATTTCCTTCGCGATTTTTCAAGAGATCAAAACTTCCCACTCATTGAACATTCCTAGAAAGTAAAAGGAAGCAGTGAGTGAAGAAGTAACCCACAAAGGTCAAGTAAATGATGTAATGAAAAAACTATAGTGACGTCTCTGTCCAAATGACAAATGTCACTTAACTACACAAACAGGGATGAAGAGCTCTACAGAGTGACAGATTTCAGACCAGCTTATGTGAAATGGCACGCATGATTTGATGTCCCCCACCTAGGCATTCATGGCAAAAATTAGCACTTTTATTGATTTCATTACAAAGAGTAGGAAAAGAAAGGAAAGGGCAAACTGTGGAAAAACCCAGAAAATGAAAGTTTCTCTACTCACTCTTTAAGAGCCACCCATCACCCCAAGCCCTCAGAATTTGCCTAGACCTCCCCTGCAGGCAGTCCTGCGAGCCCCCAGCGTCCCAATGGCCCTCCCTGTCACTGTGCTGCTGGCCCTGGTGATGCTCTGCTCCAGCCCCATGTGCTCCCTGGGCTGTGAGCTGCCTGCGAGCCACCACAGCAATCTGGAAAGCTTCACACGTTGGAGTCAGATGGAGAGAGTGCCCATTGTGTCCTGTCTGAGGGACAGGACTGACTTCAGATTTCCTCAGACCCTGGTGCATGGGACCAGGCTTGAGAAGACAGAAGCCATAGCTGTTGTGCACGAGTTGCTCCAGCAGATCTTCCACCTCTTCAGCACCATGAGCTCTTCTGCAGGTCGGGACGAAAGCCTCCTACAGATTCCTCGTGGGACTTGATCAGCAGCTGGAGGACCTGGACACGTGACTGAGGGAAGGAAGGACACCAGAACAGTCACCTCTAGGGAGTGAGAACTCCAGATTGGCTGTGAAGAGTTACTTCCAGCGAATCAGTGTGTATCTCAAAGAGAAAGAATACAGCCGCTGTGCCTGGGAGGTTCTCAGCGTGGAAATCAGAAGGTGCTTGGTCTTTGCCAGCAAGCTCATTGGAAAACTCAGGAAATAAAGAAGGTGTTGAATGTGAAAACGGTTCATCTGGTCAACTAAATGGCTATTTTCTAAGACTCAAAGTGCAACCTTTAACTCTAGTTTTGTGTCAGATGACATATAAGTAATAGCTAATATATGGGATTATTTAAATGTATGTTAAATGTTTTGTTACCATAACTTTTCAAAACAGATGTAAGTATCCATTTTCCATATCTTAAAAAGTTGTAATATTTATTTATTTATTTAAATTATCGGAAATATTTACGCCATTCATAGCATTTAAACTTTATCATTCACATTTGCTTTGTTTATATTTTGTATAAGACTACTCTTGTTTTTCAGTAGAGAAAATAAAAGTAATTTGAAAAAAACAAATGGACTAGCACACATCTTTGAATAAAATCTAACCCAAAGCCTGATCCTACAAGATAAACCTATACTGAAGTCACCTGAATAAAAAGGGAATGGGGTTACCCACCTAGGGTCATAGAAAGAACAATGGACAATGTGAGGAGGGGTGAATGTGATTCTTGAGACATAGATTAGAAGTGGGAGGGAGATGAGTGGAGAAAAGCCCAGGTCATGGACACAGTTTCCTGCTGGGGGCCTGTAAGAATTGGAGCGCCTTCAAGGATTAGTGGAGAACCATATACATCATGTGGAGAAGGCACTGGCGACCCACTCCAGGACTCTTGCCTGGAGAATCCCAGTAATGGGGGAGCCTGGTAGGTGCAGTCCATGGGGTCTCTAGGAGTTGGACACGACTGAGTGACTTCACTTTCATTTTTCATTTTCATGCATTGGAGAAGGAAATGGCAACCCACTCCATTGTTCTTGCCTGAAGAATCCCAGTGACGGGGGAGCCTGGTGGCCTGCCGTGTATGGGGTCACACGGAGTCGGACACGACTGAAGCAACTTAGCAGCAGCAGCACATCCATCATGGGAGGTCAATCTGCATATGTGGAATCTAGGGTCCTGGAGTAGGATGTGGAAGGGACAGTAAGTTTTCTATACTTGGTCACTCCTGAGAAAAGAGTCTTCCTAAATTGTTCAAATGGAGGCAAGAAGAACAAGGCAGCCTGGGGATTGCAGAGACAGCTAAGAGATGTGAGAACCAGTAGCTGTCATGATAAATGTGACTCTAAAGAAGTAAAGAGGGTTTCTTAAGCTTATTTATATATATTAAACACACACATGTCATCGCTAAACTTTTAAATAACTCATACAAAGGAATGCCTACCCTTGACTTCTTGGAGGATGCATCATGATCCTATACTGTTAACAATTTAATGGGTATCCTTCTAGACATTTTCATATGTAGTTAATAAATCTGTACATATGGACAGATATGGACTAATGTATATCACATAAATATCCATTTTTCATATATTTCAGATTCTCATTTATTTATATTTCCTTGCAAATAGATCTTTGAGATTTTTCTTCATTTATACATAAAAATAGATTGCCTAGTTATAAATTGCTGCATTATGTCTTAACTGCAAAACTAAGATAATCATAAAGGCTTATCTTGAAAGTGTGATAAGATTAATTGCCTTAATTTATAGCACATGCTCACAATGGTACCAGACACTTCCTAAGTGCTCCAGACGTAATAACTTTTGGGTTTGAATCTGGTTAGAAGATTATTTCCTGATGTTCTGGGTCTGTGCTCAGGAAGATGAGGCAGTTCGCAGAGAGCTGTTCAGAGACAGATTCCTGCAGCTCACCCACCACTCAGTGAGAGGGGAAATAGCCATTCACTGTGATGACGAGGCCAAGCCTGTTGCAACAATACCCAGAGTTCTAGACGGAAACATTCCTACCTGGCACACAGGCCAGCTGTCTACAAGGACTCACCTCCACCCTCACTGGATTCTTTTGTTTTCCCTGGAGTTTAGGAGCTCAGAGTTTCAGCCAGGAAGACACAGGCATCTGGCAGGCAGTCAGGAGGATCCTCTGCTCTGTACACTCAACTCAGTCAGGAGGCCAGGCCAGAGGGGATTCCCAGGCAGGATCCTGAAATCCCGTTTGGCAGCTTGCATTGACTTTCCTTTTCACTTGTTGCATCAATTTCGTTGCTATTTTTGCCTTCTGGGGTTCATTATGCAATCTCTGATGCTGTAACAAAACTCAAGTCACTTGTCAGATTTGAGTATGTAGATGGCTTTGCTTTGGGCTGTTTCACTTTAAGGAAGATTCAGAAACTGCCTCAGAGACAGGAAACTAACCCAGACCCACACAGTGGGACCTGCTAACCTGTCAGCAGAGGGGGGCCTCTGAGGCTTGTTCAGCAGCTGCAGCCAATGTGTTGTCCCTTTTAACCGTTTTCTCAACCTTGGGTTAGCCTGACTCACTGCACTCCCGACAGTGATTGTGAGAATTAAAGTCCAGCTGAGAGAACGGCCTGGGATCTGAAGTAAAAGCAGGCTTGATGCTGACGGGCACGTTCTGAAAGGGCAGCAGCAGCGGGTCCTGGCAACAAACAGTGAAAACAAGGCCTGGGCTGCTCCTGCCTGTTCCTGGGCCATCGACCCTCTGATGGGCGCATTCTGAGAGTGACAGGGGAGCACAGTGTGGGATCCTCTGGTTGGATATGTTCTGGAGGAGTTAGGAGAGCTAGCCAGAGAGGCCTTCAGCCAAGTACCTAGTTCCAGCTGCGTCCTGAAGTGAGCTAGAAAAAAAGTGCACAATGAGTCTATCCAAGGCCTGTGACAAGACGTGCAGGGTGTGAGAAAAGGGAAGAAAGAAGACTGCAACCAGGGGCACTTAGATCTCTCTGCATATTGTCCCTCTCCACACCAGGTGGGAGGCCTGAGCAGGGGCTCTGGGCCTACCACCAGTTGTTGGCTGTGAGCACAGGGCAACCCCAGCCTGGGCAGAGTCAGCCTCAGGTGCTGAGAGAGGGCGAGAGCGAGGCCGCAGCTGGAAGGTGGGAAGACACGCTCTTCCCTCAAGCTGGAGACAGACTCTCCATTGTGGTCCTGAAGCTTCACAGGAGCTCTCTAGGTTGCCAAGCAAAATGTCTCCAGTTAGGTTGGCCCATTTTTAATTTTGTATATTTATACAAATGATTGGTTTTCTTTTGAGTTGAGTTTCTCTTACTCACTACTATGTTTGTGGGTTTATTGTGCTTCTTACATCTTGTTATTAACAACCCTATTATAAGCCTAGACAACAACTTCTTTATTTATGCCATTTTAAGGGATTTTACGTCATTTCGTGTTTGGTACTGTTATCAATAGTGCTGGTATAGGTATTCTTTACTTATATCCTGATGCATATGCACTTGATTTTTTTTCCAGGCTGATTGCTGCAGTTACTAGATCATAGGCTATGCATATTTCAACTATGCTACAAAATGTTTTTAATTTATGATTTATACACCAAGTAGCAGTTGCTCTATATGAACATCACCCTTGACATTTTCAATCCTTTAAAATTTTTATTTGCAGACAATATACATTCATTTAAACATTTGAAAATCCAACCAAGTACTTTTAGATATAGCATTTGTAAACTTAGCCAGATTAAAAACCAAAATTATTTTGTTATGTGTTTGTGTATGAAAATGCAAGGAAAACCCAGTCCATTAAAAAGTAGAAAATAATGAAAAAACTGTTTCATTCATTCTTGCAAAAACACTAAATAATAAATATGTTGGGGAAAAAAAACACCCCAGAAAGAATGTGAAAAATATATAATCCAGCCATTAGTTAAGGTTTATTGAGAGACATTTTAAAAATAGTCCAATAAGTTGGCAGCATTTGCTTCTTTTGTTATGAAGTGGTTAAGAAACATTTCTAAATAAATATTTGCTCATTAAATGACAGTGTGAGTCTCAGTAGGAGGTGGCCTTGGCAGTCTCCTATTGTAGACTCTGTATTCCCTTCTCACTGATGCTGACCACCTCATCACATGCTTACATATCTTTTGCTCTCTCAGAAAAGAATTAGTTGGACAAGTTGCTTAATGCTTATTGATCATCAGGATTGAAAAAATAAGACAATCTCAATGGAACAGAGAAACCTTCTATTTTTCATTAGTTTCTGGCCATCTAGTTTGAATCAAATTTCAATTATAGACTTGTATTTAGAGGTCAAAAGTGAAGGTAATTGGGCCTGTCAATGCTACATTCAAAAGGATTAAAGTCTGGGACTTCCCTGGTGGGCCAGTGGTTAAGAATCCACCTGCCAATGCAGGGGACATGGGTTCCATCCCTGGTCAGGGAGGATTACATGTGCTGTGAGGCAACTAAGTCTGTGCACCCCAACTACTGAGCCCGTGCCCTAGAGTCTGTGCTCTGCAGCAAGAGAAAGCTCCACAGTGAGAAGCCTGAGCTCCTCAACTAGAGATCAGCCCACGCTTGCTCCAACTAGAGAAAGCCCACCTGCTGCAACAAAGAGCCAGTCCAGTCATAAATTAATTAATTAAAAATTACCTAGTCTACACTTTATTAAGAACTCCTTAATGCCTCTCCCCCATCCCCCACCCCCTCACACACACTGTCTGGTTGGAGCAACTTTTTATTTATTTTCTTATTTTTGGTTGTGAGACTTGTGGGATCTTAGTTCTCTGACCAGGGCTGGAACTCGGGCCTGCTGCCCTGAAAGCATAGAGTCCCAACCACTAGATCTCCGGGGAATTCCCAGATCTCCTTCGTTTTTTTACCTAATGTTCTTTTTCTGTTCTGGGATGTCATTTAGGATGCCCCATTACCTTTAATTGCCATGTCTTCTTAGGCACCTCTGGCTATGACAGTTTCTCAGTAGTAGACATTTTATGTTATTGTCAATGGTATCATTTTTAAATGTCGTTTTCCAACTTTAAGCTCATATAAAACGAAGTGGTTGATTTTTAATATTGATCTTGTTTTCCTACTGCTCCCTCCATCTTGAGCTGTGTTGGTCACCATGGAGCTGACAACCCCATGTGGCCAACTGAGCGCTTGCCTAGTCCAGCCTGAGCTGTACTGTGACTAACAGCATGCACTGTATTTTGAAGGCACTATGAAAAAGAAGAATGTAACTATCTCATTGCTAGTTTTGTATTGTTTTATGTTGAAATGATAACATTTAGATATATTGTTAAAGAAAATATACTGTTCAAATTAACTTTTTTCTTTTTACTCTTTTGATGTGGCCTCCAGAAAAATTTAAATTGCACATTCATATAAAAAGAAGTAGTTTTTTAATTTCCTAGCTGCAGTCACCATCTGCACTGGTTTTGGAGCCCTGGCACATAAAGTCTGTCACTGTTTCCATTGTTTCCCCATCTATTTACCATGAAGTGATAATGAGTTTGAACAAACTCCGGGAGGTACTGAAGGACAGGGAAGCCTGGCATTCTGCCTTCCATGGGGTCGCAAAAAGTCGGACCTGACCTAGCAACTGAAAAACAACAACAAGGTTGATAAAGTTATGTGATGTCTTGCTCCTTATGGCTAAGGCCTCCAAAAAAATTCAGAACAACTTAGTTCAACGGCATTCTATTTTGTTTTCTATATACATTATTTTTTCTTTTACTTAAATATATTTATTTTTAGTTGAATGATAATTGCTTTACAATATTGTGTTGGTTTCTGCCATATATCAACATGAATCAGCCATAGGTATACGTATATCCCCTCCCTCTGGAACCTCCCTGCCCCCACCCCCGCCTCTAGGAACATCACTCTATTTTAGATAGAAAAAAATAGGTATCTTTTTGAAAATCACAAACTGCAAGTATTATTGTTTGGTAATAGCAGATTTCTGAATTAAACCTAATTCTTATGAAAAAGAAAAGTCTTACAAACAAGGCCCCCTCTCCCCAAATCTCATAATATGAAAAGAAAAAAAGAACAATCTTTTCAAAATGAAAGAATCCTGTAATAATCTAGTTATTTGGCTTATATTTTTCTTTAAGATTCAGCAATTCATTGAAATTTTAAAAAACATTTGAAATTCTTGGTTTCTATATTTTTTTTCCCCATGGTATATATACATTAAAATAGCAAGGTGCTTAAAGAAAAGAGTTTTAGAGGCAACTAATAATTTAAATGACATGGGGAAAATGAAAGGGAGAACTGAAAGTGGGAAATTCCTCTCAAATAGAAAGAATGGAGGGCCATGCTGTATAAGTAGCCCACACTCAAGGACGAAGGACATTCACTCTGCAAACCCTTGAAGACTCAGCTTCAGCACCTACTAGCAGAACAGGCAGCCCTGTGCCTGATTTCATCATGACCTACCGGTGCCTCCTCCAGATGGTTCTCCTGCTGTGTTTCTCCACCACAGCTCTTTCCAGGAGCTACAGCTTGCTTCGATTCCAACAAAGTCAGAGCCTTAAAGAGTGTCAGAAACTCCTGGGGCAGTTACCTTCAACTCCTCAACATTGCCTCGAGGCCAGGATGGACTTCCAGATGCCTGAGGAGATGAAGCAAGAACAGCAGTTCCAGAAGGAAGATGCCATATTGGTCATGTATGAGATGCTCCAGCAGATCTTTGGCATTCTCACCAGAGACTTCTCCAGCACTGGCTGGTCTGAGACCATCATCGAGGACCTCCTTAAGGAACTCTATTGGCAGATGAATCGTCTGCAGCCAATCCAGAAGGAAATAATGCAGAAGCAAAACACCACAGCGGGAGACACAATCGTTCCCCACCTAGGGAAATATTACTTCAACCTCATGCAGTACCTGGAGTCCAAGGAGTACGACAGGTGTGCCTGGACAGTCGTGCAAGTGCAAATACTCACGAACTTTTCTTTCCTGATGAGACTAACAGGTTACGTCCGTGACTGAACATCTCCCACCTGTGGCTCTGGGAAGGGACAATGTGACTTTGAGGTGAGACTCTTCAGCCAGCAGAGGCTCTTAAAGTAACTGACAATGGAATGCACTGGACTTCAATGGACAGTTAAAGACTAAGCTATTTTAAATTGATTTATGCATTATTTATTTATTTAAACTTTTATATGAGAAATAAATTATTTATGAAACAAAAGTCAACGTGGCAGTTTCAATCTCAACTTGATTTATGTGACAACACATATTAAAAATTGCAGAGCACCTTGGAGACATTCATTGCAGAACAAGCCTGCAGAGTAGTAGAGTTTCTGGCCCTGCCTTTGAGGCATTTAAAATACAAGGAAGCTGTGTGGAATGTCCAAGTTACATGCATGCTCTCCATGTACCCATTCAGTCTACCTGCGCTTGTCTTGTTCACTTCTTTAAATGTACCAGATAGCTCATGCCAGAGGGCCCCTCTATATGATGTGGGGGTTATTTCCTCTCTCTTTTTTCCTTCATTTTGGGGAAAATGTAGACCACGTTACATTTGAGAGTCTTACAAAGTAAGCCTTCTTTATGCCAATAAAATTTGGGCAAATGCCACTTAATTTATAAAATTCTTACTCAAGTAAATGAAAAATTCAGACCTTCTAAATGTTCTCAGTTGCTTGTACACTCCAGCGCTTATTTCCAACAACGTAGTCCTGACAAAGAGGTTTCAGGAACATGAGTCGAATTACTTAAGACTGTCTTTGGGGGTCATTAGAAATTGTAAAAAATGCTAAGTCACTCCATTAAAAATAAGTGAAAGGTCATCTTGAAAATATTAAGTTTACATCCATGAAAGATAGAAAAGTAAAATGATATTAAATACTTGTTTTAGTACACAGAAAATATAGTTTAAATAAAGTTTAATAAAATGCTACTGTTATATACAAAATATATTTTAATATTCTATGCTTAGTATTTACAATACTTTCTATAAATTTATTATAAAATTGGAAACGTGAGATATTTCATTTAAAATAAGTATATAATTCAATATAAAATTCGAAAAAAGAAAGTGCTGTGTGCTTTTTAAAATATTCCTAGTTTTCAGCTATTCCACACTTACTCCCCCCACTTCAAGGCCGAATCCTTGAAAGACCCTGAAAATTCCAGAGCATTCCAGGGGCGCACAGTTCTTTGGTCCCTGACCCAGGTGGTGGCCGCGTTCCGTCTCACCCCCAGAAAGTCCCCCAAACCGTCCCATGGTTATTTGTCCCCTGGCCACCGCTGAGTTCTCCTCTGTCTGCAACGCACTCCCAGGGTCCCCTAGCCAGTCTCGTCGCCTTGGCTGTTTCTCACGTTGTCCAAAATGGCTCCAAGCCTGTAGTCTCACTGACTCCACCTGGCTCCGCTTTGTGCTCAAGGTCCTCCCATCGTCCCATCTCTCACAGTCTCACCCCCACCGCCGGGTTTTCTTGGTCCACACCGCGGTGCTACCACCCCAAGACGATTGTCTCATCACCTATGCGCGCTTTCACTCTGTCCGCAAAGCCGTCCCATCAACTCGAAGCCAAAAGCCTCAGCTCTGCCACCGTGTTTCATTTTGTGCCCAATGCCTTACCGTCTTGCCACAGCGAATAGTCTCGTCGCCACTTCCAGGTTCCCCTGTGTGGACCACACCCATCCATCGTCCGGTAGTCTCATCCCTTCGCCGGGTTTAACTTTGTCGCAAAGCTGTCCAATCGTCCCACCACCAGTAGTTTTTCGCCACCGTCACGTTTCACTGTGTCCGCAACGCGGACTCAGCGTCTCAAAGCCAAGCAGGTTCCCAGTATGAGAAACGCCCTCCCATCACCCCATAGCCAATAGTCTCCTCGCTTCCGCTGTGCTTCACTTTGAGCACCAAGCCCGCCCATCGTCCGACAGCGAATAATCTTAGCCACCGCGGCATCTAGAGTGAGCGCAACACCGCCCCCAGTGCCCCACAGCCTCTGGTCTCCTGGCGACATCGGCTTTCACTCTGTCCGCAACACTTTGCAACCGTCTTAACCGCAACAGCCTCACCCACCCGCCACCCGCGCCGGATTTCACGTGGTGCAGGACTCTGTCCCAGCGTCCTCTCGCCAATATTCTCATCGCCTGCGCTGTTTTACACTTGCCTCAAGCCCTCCGACTTCTCAGCGCCTCATCTCGCTCAGAACCCCCGCCTTGGGGGTTCTTTTCTTCAAACATGGCCAGTTCGGGTTGACGTGTGGAAAGAAAGCCCACTACTCAGGCGATCTTTCCGAACATGCAATATTCTGGCTCCCTACTCAGGACAGCGGAAACCAGCCCTTTTCCATCAAAGGGCTAATGATATGCGCACCCTTGAATCAGTGCTCCTATAAAAAGCTCTGTGGAAACTGCGTTCTGTCTCTCCAGCACCACCACGAGAGTCATCTGCTAATTCTCAAGACTGCGATTCGAAAGCAAAAACGATGGAACCACAGCGTGCGCGCTCTCGCGGTCGCCGGGAGAAACAGGCTGTCTGCGGTTCCATCTCAGCGCTCTTTGCTCATCGTTTCGCGGTGCTCGCGCGCCCCCTCCCGGCCATCTGCAGAATCACTGACATTCTCTAGGGCCCACATCCACTTGCTGGTGGAAGGAGTGATACTCTGCTGCATCCCTGCTTGCTCTCTTCGCTGGACTGGGATCCACTGCCAGAAAGACAAGGAAATCTTCAAACACTTGAAATAGATGCAAAGGATCCGCCATCAGTCGCGCCTAAAGGACAAAGCCGACTTCAGATTTCCTTGGAAAAGAGAGATGATCACTCCAATGCAGATGACTCAGGGCCCCAGCAACCACTATCTGAGGCTCCAGCAGAGCTTCCAATTCTTCACCACGGAGGACAGCCGTGCTACTCGGCAGCCCGGATCAGAGTCTGAAACAACTGGAGCAGATGCAAGGAGACATTCTGTGCTGTTCTCGTTGGAACTTGGTGCCCGGGAGTATTTCCATGACACCCATCTCTACCTCAGGGAGCTGGAATACAGCCACTTTGCCTGAGACGCTGTCACAGTGGAAATTAAAAGTGCTTTTCCCTCATGTAAGAATCCTCAAAGAAATGGCAACAATGAAAGTGTTTATATTTGTAACTCTCGCTAATGAATTCCATTTCGTTTCTTCCTGTTCTAAAGCAATTGCAGCTCCTATTTCCTCAGGCACTGAAAACTGAAATGAAAATCATGATTTTTCAGAAACAGGTGTGGACAGCAGAAGAGAATGTCTTTTCTTCTATGAAGATCTTTTGATCATCCTTTAAAAGATCTCTTGATGTCTGCGGGACTATATTTTCTATACTCAGAGTTCAGAGTTTCTTTCTCATGGACAGGTCTTCAGGATCCTCTGTTCTTAAAAATCTTTCTCAGTTAATTCTAGGTGCTATGGAGATAAAGAATAAACTGTGTGGATTTTCCTCATAATAGAAACTTATCTTTTCTTCCTGAAGAGCACCTTCTGGATCAGGTGAGTCTTCTGGTTTGCTTACATTCAAAGGGTGATTCAGGGACATGGGTACCTTCTGTTTTGTGGCTTTTTCCATCATCAATATGTGACTCCAAGGTTGTCTGTGGTACTTGGATCTAGTAGACTCGGCAGTAAAGGGATGAAGTCTGGTGGCTCACAGGGGATGTTTCCAAGGGCCAGGACTACACAGGGTGAGAGCACTTCCTCTCACGTTCCACAGCCTGGATTTATCCTCATGGGAATCTCATTGCAAGCAAGTTGGGAAACTATTGGGTGATGAATGGATGAAGAGATAAGTTCAGGGTGCTGACTTTCAAAAATGCACAACATGATAGTTGAAAGTTAAGTGTCTGGGGGGCAAAATGAGGACTGCAGCCCAGGAGACAGCACCTCAGATAGCTCTGAGAAGCTGTTCCAAAGACACACAGAGGGATACATGTGATTTTGGTGAAGGGGCAATACATGTAATCATGTGCCTATTTTTTGTGGAAGTTTTCTGCCAGTGTCATGAAGGTTTCCTGGAGTCACAAGAAGCAGTCATCACCATGAAGGATTTCCATGCTTTTCTAGATATGAGGAGATAGAAGAACAATTGAGTTCTTAAAATGGGCTCCTGAAAATCGCTAACCTTCTGAAGACTTGTTCTGCCAGTTTTCCCTGCACACAGCATGCCTCACTTCTGCTTTCCACCTTAGATTCCTTTCCAGGGGTGTTAAAAATCAGCAGCTGCAAGAACACGTGATTGAATCCTTGTAGGTAGATGGCAAGTGCCAATGGCACGTGCTAGTTTGTACTTGACAGGGCATGAGACCGCGTTCACGTTTGCACTATTTGTTCAAATGAAGTTCTGATGGGGGTCGAGGGGAATAAGTATTGTTGTTGCTTCCACACACTTCCTTAAGATACAATCTGACCCAAATGCTTTTTCTCCAAGTTCAGCTTTGGGGAGAACGACAAGAATGCCAGTCATAGTTCACAGTATCATCCACTGTTTGAAAGAAACATTCAAGCTGATCCCCAAAGGCATTGCCTACAGGAAAATATCCACAGTGTAGACACATTACAGGCTGTTTCCTTACTACCTGAGGGAGACAAGAAAAGAAGAATCAGGCAGTTCCTTGCAACTACTTGAGGATGACTGAAGAAAACGTGATGAGTGAGTCTTCCATTTGGGTCCAGGCCCAAGAACCTCATCCTGATCTTCTAAATATTGGAAATGGAAAGTTGAAGTCAGTCTTCCTA
This sequence comes from Bos indicus, assembly GCF_029378745.1. Taxonomy (NCBI): domain Eukaryota; kingdom Metazoa; phylum Chordata; class Mammalia; order Artiodactyla; family Bovidae; genus Bos; species Bos indicus. The sequence continues at coordinate 23,189,146 of NC_091767.1, forward strand.
AAAATGAGCTTCAAAAAATATCTCACATATGCTCTGTGAGAGGACAAAAAAACAAAAACAAATTTTTGTATCCACAAAGAGTTAAGAGAGAAAATTAATCGCAATTGATGAAACACTTTATAAAATATTTGACACATTACTATGCTTAGTCTATTAATACCGCTACCAGTCACCTAATTAGTCTTGCTGTTATCCTGCTGATGAGGTAACATTTATGGTGCAGGAGAATAAATAATAGAGGATAAGATAGCAATTCAAGTAAACATTTGCTGTTCACCCTTTTATGTTAAAGTAGCAAGACACATGTATATACTTATTTAATATATATTGTACACGTGTGTGTATTTATATATGTGTATGTATTTTTGTTCAGTCGCTTAGTTATATCTGACTGTCTGTGACCCCATGAACTGTAGCATGCCAGGCTTCCCTGTCCTTCACTATCTCCCAAGTTTGCTCAAACTCATGTCCATTGAGTCAGTGATGCCAAGCAACCAACTCATCCTCTGTCACCCCCTTCTCCTCCTGCCCTCAATCTTCCACAGCATCAGGGTCATTTTCAAAGGGTCGGTTTCTTCTCAGCAGGTGGCCAAAGCATTAGAGCTGCAGCTTCAGCACCCGTGCTTTCAATGCATATTCAGGGTTGATCTCTTTTAGGATTGACTGGTTTGATGTCCTTGCAGTCCAAGAGACTCTCAAGAATCTTCTTCAGTACCACAGTTCAAAAACATGAATTCTTCGGCGCTCAGCTTTCTTTTTGGTCCAAATGACATCCATACATGACTACTGGAAAAACCATAACTTTGACTACATGGACGTTTGTTGGCAACATGGTATCTCTGCTTTTTAACACACTGTCTATATTTCTCATAAAATTTCTTCCGAGGAGAAAGAGTCTTTTAATTTTGTGGCTGCATTCACCATCTGTCCATAGTAATTTTGGACCCCAAGAAAATAAAATCTGACAGTGTTGCCAATTTTTCTGCATCTATTTGCCATGAAGTGAAGGGACTGTATGCCATGATCCTCATTTTTTGAATGTTGATACAACTATATATGTATAGGTATTTTTTGGGGGGGTCTGATTTAGCTGTACCTCAAACTGGTTCTCTAGAAACGTGGTTAATTTAGGTCAGGGAAACCATAGATGTTATAGAGATTCTGTTTTACATGATGGCTGAAGATTTTCAAAATTTGAATTTTTGAAATTGCTATTATGGTGGAAAATTTATGTACTGCGATTGGCATATTCATTCCAAAAAATCCTCTCTGTTTTGTTTTCCATGCGTGCAATCTGAATTGTGATACACAGAATGAAATATTCTAAATACAAAAGAAATGTTTCAACAATTAGAACATTTAAATAGAATTTGTGACTACAACAGTTCCATGTGAAATCCTGATGCTTTTCTAAGTTAAAATTAATGAAACTCTATGTGAACTTACAATTTAACAGATGAGATGGCACTAGTGGTAAAGAATCTGCCTGCCACTGCAGGAGACAGGCGATGCGGGTTCCATCCCTAGGGTGGGAAGATCCCCTCTATAAGGAAATGACAACCCACTCCAGTATTCTTGTCAGAGGACGCTGGCAGGCTACTGTTCATGGGGACACAAACAGTCAGAAGCAACTGATGGACCAAACAACAACAACCATGTATAAAATTAGAGCAACACAAAGGAAAGTTTGTGTGTGATTTTCGATGTTATCATGGTTCACATAAGAAAACAATATACATCCTGGAGTTCCCAAGTTATCACTGGAAGTCCCAATGCTGGAATGTTTCTACATTTAGTTAAAATATAATAATGAAAATGATTCAGTGTCTTATATGTGTTCAAGTCAGTTCAGTCGCTCACTCGTGTCCGACTACAGTTCAGTCGCTCAGTCGTGTCTGACTCTATACGACCCCATGAACTGCCGAACACCAGGCCTTGCTGTCCATCACCAAATCTTGGAGTTCACTAAAATCATGTCCATCAAGTCAGTGATGCCATCCAGCCATCTCATCCTCTGTCATCCCCTTCTCCTCCTGCCCCCAATCCATCCTGCATCAGAGTCTTTTCCAATGAGTCAACACTTCACATGAGGTGGCCAAAGTACTGGAGTTTCAGCGTTAGCATCATTCTCTCCAAAGAACTCCCAGGGCTGATCTCCTTCAGAATGGACTGGTTGGATCTCCCTGCAGTCCAGGGGACTCTCAGGAGTCTTCTCCAACACTACAGTTCAAAAGCATCAATTCTTCGGCGCTCAGCTTCCTTCACAAACCTACTCTCACATCCATAATGACCAATGGAAAAACCATAGCCTTGACTAGACGGACCTTTGTTGACAAAGTAATGTCTCTGCTTTGGAATATGCTATCTAGGCTGGTCATAACTTTTCTTCCAAGGAGTAAGTGTCTTTTAATTTCATGATTGCAGTCACCATCTGCAGTGATTTTGGAGCCGAGAAAAATAAAGTCTGACACTGTTTCCACTGTTTCCCCATCTGTTTGCCATGAAGTGATGGGACCAGATGCCATGATCTTTGTTTTCTGAATGTTGAGCTCAAAGCCAACTTTTTCACTCTCCTCTTTTACTTTCATCAAGAGGCTTTTTAGCTCCTCTTCACTTTCTGTCATAAGGGTGGTGTCATCTGCATATCTGAGGTTACTGATATTTCTCCTGGCAATCTTGATTCCAGCTTGTGCTTTTTCCAGCCCAGCGTTTCTCATATGTGTAATAAAATTCAAAAAATTTATAATCCTCCTTGGAAACCATGTTAGATCTGAAATAATATCAAGACCATGAGAAAAGTACCTTACCTTATTTTTTAAATTGTACATCATTTGTAAATCATCAAAAACAAATATGAGTCAAGTATGTTTCATCAAGAAAAATAATAAAACAATAGAAAACTATGTAATTCACTTTATGGATGGGACAAAATGGATAGGTTTAATGTATGAAATTCATACTTTGGAAAAAATGATATGGTCATAAAATGTCCATGGCTAAGGATATAAAAATAGAGGGAAAATGGCTAATGCATGTAATAATGAAAATCCATTTTTTCCCATTATTGAAAAAGAAGATGAATATGTGCGTCTAGGAACATACATTTCACATTACTAGAATGACTAGTGTGAATGTGAATTGTTTTTTCTTCACTTCTGTATTTGCTACTTTGTGTTTAAATTGGCAGGACAGCTCACTGTTCTTTGATTTCTAATTTCCTGCCTTCTTCCCAGCTGGAGTTCAGAGGAAACCAATATAGCCAATCTCTAAACTCAATATGCCAGGAAATTTGGAAAACTCAGCAGTGGCCACGGGACTGGAAAAGCTCAGTTTTCATTCCAGTCCCTAAGAAAGGCAATGCCAAAAATGCTCAAACTACCACACAATTGCATTCATCTTACACACTAGCAAAGGAATGCTCAAAATTCTCGAAGCCAGGCATCAACAATACATGAACTGTGAACTTCCAGATGTTCGAGCTGGTTTTAGAAAAGACAGAGGAACCAGAGAATAAATTGGCAACGTCCGCTGGATCATCGAAAAAGCAAGAGAGTTCCAGAAAAACATCTATTTCTGCATTATTGACTATGCTAAAGCCTTTGACTATGTGGACCACAATAAACTGTGGAAACTTCTGAAAGAGATGGTAATCCCAGACCACCTGACTGCTCTTGAGAAATCTGTATGGAGGTCAGGAAGCAACAGTTAGAACTGGATATGGAACAACAGACAGGTTCCAAATAGGAAAAGGAGTACGTGAAGGCTGTATATTATCACCCTGCTTATTTAACTTATATATAGAGTACATCATGAGAAACACTGGGCCAGATGAAGCACAAGCTGGAATCAAGATTGCGGGGAGAAAGATCAATAACCTCAGATATGCAGATAACACCACCCTTAAGGCAGAAAGTGAAGAACAAAAGAATCTCTTGAGAACATGAAAAAGGGAAGAGTCCACTTAAACCTCAACTTTCAGAAAACTAAGATCATGGCATCCAGTCTCATCACTTCATGGCACATAGTGGAGAAACAGTGGAAACTGTGGCAGACTTTATTTTCTGGGGCTCCAAAACCACTGCAGATGGTGCCTGCAGAAATGGAATAAAAAGCTTACTCCTTGGAAGAAAAGTTATGACCAACCTAGACAGCATATTAAAAAGTAGAGACATACTTTGGCAACAATGGTCCATCTAGTCAAAGCTATGGTTTTTCCAGTAGTCATGTATGAATGTGAGAGTTGGACTATAAAGAAAGCTGAGCGCTGAAGAACTGATGTGCTTGAACTGTGGTGTTGGAGAAGATTCTTGAGTCCCTTGGGCTGCAAGGAGATGAAACCAGTCCATCCTAAAGGAAATCAGTTGAATGCTCATTGGAAGGACTGACATTGAAGCTGAAACGCGAATGCTTTGGCCACTTGATTCGAAGAGTTGACTAATTTGAAAAGACCTTGATGCTGGGAAAGATTTATGGAGGGAGGAGAAGGGGACCACAGAAGATGAGATGGTTGGATGGCATCACCAACTCAATGGACATGAGTTTGCGTAAACTCCGGGAGTTGGTGATGGACAGGGAAGCCTGGCATGCTGCAATCCATGGGATCGCAACAAGCAGAATAAGACTGAGCTGAGCCACTGAACTGAACTGAACTGAAGCCAGTATTTGACTACAGCCCATAGATGGAAGTGTAACTCCAGTTCCTGTTTGTTCATGAATGCATCACTCAGTAGTCAACCAAGACTACAAGGCTGAGGACCTAGAACACAGAGATGGAGGTTGCCTCAGCTCTTCATTCTCTCAGTACTGTAGCTTGCTCCTTGCTCTAGTCCAATGCTCGATAACGGATCCCTGAAGAAAGGCCATCAAAGACTTCCAGGGACAGATGGAGAGCCTGGTGTGACGAAGTAACCCCTGCCGCTTAAACTCTCCTCTCAGACCTCACCTGGTTCACCTGCTTTCTTGGTTAAAGCTTGCGGGGTAGTTTTATGAGAGAGTCTATGTGACACTGAATGTAGATTTCCCCGTGCTTTCCTTAGTTGTACATGTACCTGGATGCAGTCTCTATAGACGTGTTGAAGAACAGGTCAGGAGACCTGATGTCTAATGATGGCAGGAGCATCATCATCATTCAAAAAGATTTTGACTCGCAGGATGAGAACTGCCTTCACAGCTAGTTTACAAGCTAGATAAGAAGATGAAACTCTTTGCTATATTCTCATATGCTTCACCTTAAAGTGAGAATTGTTTCATTCAAATTGATTAGGGCCCTAGTAACCACAGGACTCCAAAAAGTGCCAATCATTATATTTGGAATACATGGCACTCATTTTGCAAACTGCATCCACTTTCCACCATTCTAACAGCATTCAAACTTAATGTGTTTTCATTTTCTTAAGTAAACAATGTGTTTTCCTTTAACTTTTAGACATTCCCCTGGGTTTACACTTGACCATAGCTTCACATGCATCTCTAGTCCTATCAAGTCTCTTGTGAGCATTTGCTGTGTTGATGAAAAGCAACAGTGCTAGTAAGAACTACAAGTGAGTAGTCACATGAGTGGAAGGTACTTTAAAGAGTTTGTTATTATTTTGGCTGTGCCACGTGGTTTAAGAGGCATTAGTTTCCTGACTGGGGATCGAACCCAGGCCCACAGCAATGAAAACTTTGAGTCCTAACCACTGACGGCCAAGGAAGTCTCAAATTACTTTAAATTTTGCAGTATTCGTTCTTTAGTTTTTCATTCAAGGATTCAGAGAAAGTCTAAATTGCTTTACCATTACATATTTACTAAAATAAATGACTGTTGGAGAACTGAATGGCGTATGACAAGAGTCAAAACCCATGTAAAAGTCATGTTAAAAGTAAAGCATAAATCCAACACATTTGAGACACAAAATGATAAAAAAGGTTAAAATAATAAAAAATTCATAGAATCTGCTTACACGTTAAAGATGCTATCGATTGATTTAATACACAAACTCCATTATTACTTGGAAGAGGAAGAAAAACCTAAAATCAAATAATCAGATCAGATCAGATCAGTCGCTCAGTCGTGTCCGACTCTTTGCGACCCCATGAATCGAAGCACGCCAGGCCTCCCTGTCCATCACCAACTCCCGGAGTTCACTCAGACTCACGTCCATCGAGTCAGTGATGCCATCCAGCCATCTCATCCTCTGTCTTCCTCTTCTCCTCATGCCCCCAAGCCCTCCCAGCATCAGAGCCTTTTCCAATGAGTCAACTCTTCACATGAGGTGGCCAAAGTACTGGAGTTTCAGCTTTAGCATCATTCCTTCTGATGAACACCCAGGACTGGTCTCCTTTAGGATGGACTGGTTGGATCTCCTTGCAGTCCAAGGGACTCTCAAGAGTCTTCTCCAACACCACAGTTCAAAAGCATCAATTCTTTGGCGCTCAGCTTTCTTCACAGTCCAACTCTCACATCCATACATGACCACAGGAAAAACCATAGCCTTGACTAGACGAACATTTGTTGGCAAAGTAATGTCTCTGCTTTGGAATATGCTATCTAGCTTGGTCATAACTTTCCTTCCAAGGAGTAAGCGTCTTTGAATTTCATGGCTGCAGTCACCATCTGTAGTGATTTTGGAGCCGAGAAAAATAAAGTCTGACACTGTTTCCACTGTTTCCCCATCTATTTCCCATGAAGTAATGGGACCGGATGCCATGATCTTCGTTTTCTGAATGTTCAGCTTTAAGCCAACTTTTTCACTCTCCACTTTCACTTTCATCAAGAGGCTTTGAATTCTTCTTCACTTTCTGCCATAAGGGTGGTGTCAGCTGCATACCTGAGGTTATTGATATTTCTCCCGGCAATCTTGATTCCAGTTTGTGTTTCTTCCAGTCCAGCGTTTCTCATGATGTACTCTTCATATTAGTTAAATAAACAGGGTGACAATATACAGCCTTGACATACTCCTTTTCCTGTTTGGAACCAGTCTGTTGTTCCATGTCCAGTTCTAACTGTTCCTTCCTGACCTGCATACAAATTTCTCAAGAGGCAGATCAGGTGGTCTGGGATTCCCATCTTTTTCAGAATTTTCCAAGTTTATTGTTATCCACATAGTCAAAGGCTTTGGCATAGTCAATGAAGCAGAAATAGATGTTTTTCTGGAACTCTCTTGCTTTTTCCATGATCCAGCGGATGTTGGCAATTTGGTCTCTGGTTCCTCTGCCTTTTCTAAAACCAGCTTGAACATCAGAAAGTTCACGGTTCACATATTGCTAAAGCCTGGCTTGGAGAATTTTGAGCATTACTTTACTAGCATGTGAGATGAATGCAATTGTGCGGTAGTTTGAGCATTCTTTGGCATTGCCTTTGTTTGGGATTGGAATGAAAACTGAGCTTTTCCAGTCCTGTGGCCACTGCTGAGTTTTCCAAATTTGCTGGCATATTGAGTGCAGCACTTTCAGAGCATCATCTTTCAGGATTTGGAATAGCTCAACTGGAATTCCATCACCTTCACTAGGTTTGTTTGTAGTGATGCTTTCTAAGGCCTACATGACTTCACATTCCAGGATGTCTGGCTCTAGGTCAGTGATCACACCATCGTGATTATCTGGGTCGTGAAGATCTTTTTTGTACAGTTCTTCTGTGTATTCTTGCCATCTCTTCTTAATATCTTCTGCTTCTATTAGGTCCATACCATTTCTGTCCTTTATTGAGCTCATCTTTGCATGAAATGTTCCTTTGGCATCTCTGATTTTCTTGAAGAGATCCCTAGTCTTTCCCATTCTGTTGTTTTCCTCTATTTCTTTGCATTGATCGCTGAAGAAAGCTTTCTAATCTCCTCCTGCTGTTCTTTGGAACTCTGAACACAGATGTTTATATCTTTCCTTTTCTCCTTTGCTTTTCGCTTCTCTTCTTTTCACAGCTATTTGTAAGGCCTCCCCAGACAGGCTTTTTGCTTTTTTGCATTTCTTTTCTATGGGAATGGTCTTCATCCCTGTCTCCTGTACAATGTCACGAACCTCATTCCATAGTTCATCAGGCATTCTATCTATCAGATCTAGGCTCTTAAATCTATTTCTTATTTCCACTGTATAATCATAAGAGATTTGATTTAGGTCATACCTGAATGGTCTAGTGGTTTTCCCTACTTTCTTCAATTTATGTCTGAATTTGGCAATAATACTAAATACTTAATACCAAAACAGGGGCAACACAGAAGGGGGCCAATACACAGCCCGAAAATACAATGTAGGAAATAATTAGAGGTGGCAATGTTAACATCAATGAGATCTTTGTCATTCATATCAATATTCATACATTTGAGAATTCCAGAAACAATCACGTGAGAAAGAAATTATTCTTTGTGAGAAAGAAGTTCAATATACATAGGAAACACATTGAATCTATAATTAAATTTTAAAAATGCTTGAGCTAAATTTCAAATAGTATAAAACAATGAGTAAAAAATATAACGTTATATAGCAATGTGAACAGAAACACTGGAGCACTGAAGTTTTACCTCAATGCTGTGCCTGCGAGCCCAGTTGCTTCAGTCGTGTCTGACTCTCTGTGACTCTGTGGACCATAGGGTGCCAGGCTCTTCTGTCCATGGGATTCTCCAGGCAAGAATACTGGAGTGGGTTGCCATGCCCTCCTCCAGGGGATCTTCCTGACCCAGGCATCAAACTGGTGTCTCCTCTTGTCTCCTGAATTGGCAGGCAGGTTCTCTACCATTAGCTCCACCTGGGAAGCCCAGTAGAATGCTGCTGCTGCTAAGTCACTTCATTCGTGTCCAACTCTGTGCGACCCCATAGACGGCAGCCCACCAGGCTCCCCCATCCCTGGGATTCTCTAGGCAAGAACACTGGAGTGGGTTGCCATTTCCTTCTCCAATGCATGAAAGGGAAAAGGGAAAGTGACACGACTCTTACTGACCCCATGGACTGCAGCCTACTAGACTCCTCTGTCCATGGGATTTTCCAGGCAAGAGTACTGGAGTGGGGTGCCAGTACCTTCTCCACAGTACAATGCTACTAGTCTGTAAAACACCATACATAAAGTAGTAAAGAGAAGAATGGAAACTATCATTTAGAGGAGGAAATTAGCAATTAACACTCTTGGGCCCTTAACCTACAATAGGAAATATAACTTCTTTCAAATATCTATAAACCATCCATGAAAATTATCATACATTAGACTTCACAGAAAATATCCATAATTCCTCCAGGGGAAAAATATTGTTTTAAGTTGTGTGCCCAGATCACAATGCCTACAATTAATTTTAATATTATTTTAAAGCATCATTTAAAGATGTAACATCATCCTGATAAATTATGTCAGGTCAAAATTAAACCATAGAATTAGAAATTTTGTAAGTAATGGAAATTAAATCACTACGTGTCAAATTTTCAGAAGCAAAGATACACACTGAGATGAATTCATATCCTGGAGACATGAATAGAAAATAGATTGGCCTCATTCATTAAAGTCAACAAGAATATTCATATAACATTAATAGAAATAGTATAAGAAAGTATCTGTCAAATGTGCACTTCTGAGTGACCATGATTTGACTGTCATTCTGTGGAGTAAAGCTTGATCTTCTCAAGAGAGTGGTAGTCTAGCTCATAAGTCACATAATCATCATCCAAGTGCTTCTCCTTAGAACAATCACCAGGCATGCAGCAGACGTGCCTGTCACACAACATGTTAAAAAGACTACAACGGAGAATATTTGTAAATGTGTACTCCAAAGTTAAGATTTCATAAAATTCCTCATCTTGCTGTTTCACGAAGGATCTTCTTACGTAAAACTGTCCTTTTTTCGAACTTCAAGTATATGATACGTAAAAGCATGACAATGACTAGGCACTGAGGTGCCCCTGCTCAGATCCACACTGCAGCTCTGTAGTCTTGCCCAGCGCTGTATTTGCACCACCAGCAGAAGTTGTTACTGTGGTGGAAAAGACAGATAAGATCTTGATATCACTATAGTAATTATTTTTCCTCATGAATCCCTGTAGAGTGTCCTGGGGATCTGCAGGGGCCCACAGACCACACTTTGAGAACTGCTGGTTTCATGAATTTCCCTGCATCTGCTTTGGTCCGAGTGGCTCTGTAGCTTTAAATTCGCAAGTAATTTCCTTGGTTCTTAAGATAAAATCTAACATCATTCAAAAGTCTATCTCTGGGCCCTTTTCCATATCTCCAGGCTCATGTCATGATAGCCCCTACATGCATGAATACAGTCTACCGACTTCGGTCTTGTTCACGTCTCTAAAAGTACCAGAACCATTCCTGTGCAGGGACACTCTATATGCTATGCTTTGTTTTGTATTATTAGTTTTTTTTTTATTCTGGTAAATTTTGCTCTTCATGAGTTACTTAACAAATTTCATGCTCATTCTTCAAGTCTCATACATCGGATTACTTCCCTGGGGAGACTGCTGCTGCTGCTGCTAAGTCATTTAAAGGTGGTCTAAATGAGCTTCCCAGGATACTCACTGCCATCAGCATCTGATACTTCTGTGTAGCCCAGGGCCCAAATGTAAATACCTAATTATCTTATAACTACTTCTTTCGTGGCAATGTCCTTGCTTCAGTGTGAGCTCTGTAAGGTCAGGACCTCTGCCTCTCATACTGAAAACTCTCCACAAGGCCAGCAAATAAAGGAACACACTGCACAACATCTTTCTATATGTAGTTTTACAGCATTAGGCCTCTGGGAAAAGATTCAAAAGGAAGAGGAAGAAACATGTCTTCAAATACATTTCATGAGTAAATAAAAGGTACGTTTGTATTAAAGAAAATTCTATATTCTTATGGAATAAATTGGAGAAGGAAATGGCAACCCACTCCAGTATTCTTGCCTCAAGAATCCTGTGGACAGAGGAGCCTGGGGGGCTGCTGTCCATAGGATCGCATAGAGTCGGACACGACTGAAGTGACTTAGCATGAATAGCACGCGTGCATGTAATAAATATAACATAAATGCAAGTACCATAAAAGTAAATAAATTAATATAAATAAATGAGTTCAGTCAGTTCAGTTCAGTCGCTCAGTCGTGACCGACTCTTTGCAATCCCATGAATCGCAGCATGCCAGGCCTCCCTGTCCATCACCAACTCCCGAAGTTCACTCAGACTCACCTCCATCGAGTCAGTGATGCCATCCAGCCATCTCATCCTCTGTCGGTCCCCTTCTCCAATAAATGAGGTACATTCATAGAAAAACATGTTATTCCATAACATTCAGCCACAGGGCATCAGATATATTTCCTCTAATTCTAAAAGCAGATGGATATTGATATTCTCAATATTAATGCCAATATCAAATGTCACTCAAACTATTTCATAGCTAAGGCAGAAATCAGAGTTTTGGAAATGACTGAAAATGAAGAGTCTGTGCTAGGACACGAGTCACTGAGAATCAGGTTCCTTCTTACTTCCTGAGTTTTCTTAGGAAACAGTTAACACAGAAAGCGCCTCGTGATTTCCACTCTGACAGTTTCCCAGCCCCAGTCACTGTGTTCGTTCTCTTTCAGGTAGACATGAATGCCCTGGAAGTACCTCTTCACGGCCAGTGTGGGGCCCGTCCTTCCCAGGGCAGGGTCTTCCTCTTCCATCACCTGCCCCAGGCAGGCGTCAAGGTCGTCCAGCTGCTGATGGAGTCCAGTGCAGAGCTGCTCCAGGAGGGTGGTGTCCCAGGCAGCAGAGGCGTGCTCTGTGTGGAAGAGGTTGAAGCTCTGCTGGAGCATCTCGTGGAGCACAGAAAAGGCCTGGGCCTCTGGAGCTGGCCGCCACTCACCTGCTCCTGAGGGAATCTGAAGTCTTTCCTGTAGCCCAGACAGGAAAGAGAGAGATTGTGTTTATTTGATGCAAATGTGAAGGTCTCCTGCTTTTCCAAGTCAAGGCTCTGAGGCAGTTCGTGGATTCAGAGGAAGAGATGGGGTTAGAGATGAGCATCATCAGTATCATCATTGAGGAGATGAAGAACCATTGGTCAATTCCTCAAGGAAGCATTCCAGTTGAGATGAGCAATTGTGAGCATTGCTTCATCTTCATCTAAGGATCTTCTGTTGTGTGCCTCTTAAATATTAAGTCCAAAATGTTCATATTCTGAGTTTACCCAGATACATGTACTACCTCATTTTGGGCTTGCCTTTCACTTCAACAGCCTGGAAATCTGTCATGAGTTTCTGCTCTTCTGTATCCTTACATTGAAGTAAAATGTATTCATTAAAAACGTAGATGTTCTAATTCCATGGAATGCTTACTATGTCAGTAACTTGGAACTAATGATATATTAAGAGCTATTGGATCTTTCTCCCTGATGCTAAGATCAACTTTTAAGGAAACTTTGTTAGACTTCTTTTTCAAATCTTCTTTTGCTGCCTCTGCATATTCCTCTTGAAAGACTTGATCAGACGTGAAAAATATCTGAGCTTTATATGCATGGATCTCACCTTATTCTCCTCAGCAGAACTTTTAATTTGTCAATTTTGGTTTTATTTACTCTCCATAACTGAGGAAATTACTAAACATTTATTATGTGCCAGTCAAAATGCTGAGCTTGTTACAGAGTCCAAGTTGCTCTGCTTGCAGCTGGGTAAATCAATGAATCCAAGACGAGGTGTTGGGAGCAGGAAAGGGCTTTATTCGGGAACTGGCTGACTGAGAAGAGGAAAGGCTAGTGCCTCAAAATAACCGTCTTGTGGGGGTCCTGGGTATCAGACTCTTTTATGAATCAGATATGGGGGGAGGTGAGGAAACAAAGTAAAGGAGGTTTAATTCCTGAAAATATCTCCCAGAACAGCCAGCAAGCCTCAGGTAGGCGGATGTGTTAGTTGTACTTCCTGATAGTCATTTCATGGGTGGTGTGAAATGGAATATCTCATGTCATGTCAACAAACAAAGATGTCGTATCGATCTGTGATTCTGGCCTTCCCAAATGTGAATTTCTGGGACAAAAACAATTGAAGTCACAGAAGCAGATCCAGTGTAAATTCAAAATTGACCCTTCCTGGTTACAAACTAAGCCTATAACCAAGATGATGAATCCTCCAAAGTCACTCTCATGAAAGTAAAGTGTAACCACCGCTCCTGTCCAAGTGTTCAAGTGGTGAGAATGTCCCTTTTTTTATCCCAGGTCCTTGTCCTTGCCATGTCCAAGCAACCCACTTTTTTATTAGGTCCTTTTATACGGTTTTCATATTGCTACCTCTTCTTTGTCATGTGTATTTCAGTTTGTAAAAGCTGTGCTAATGCTCCTACAATCTTTTCAATTTCCACTTTGACGTTTATGGCAAAAAAAGGAACAGAAATGTAAATGAATAGAATAGTTAATGTATTTCCTTCGCGATTTCAAGAGATCAAAACTTTCCACTCAATGAACATTCCTAGAAAGTAAAAGGAAGCAGTGAGTGAAGAAGTAACCCACAAAGGTCAAATAAATGATGTAATGAAAAAACTATAGTGACGTCTCTGTCCAAATGACAAATGTCACTTAACTACACAAACAGGGATGAAGAGCTCTACAGAGTGACAGATTTCAGACCAGCTTATGTGAAATGGCTTAGCTGCAGACAGAGCCAGGGGAGGGTAGCAGGCTCTTAGGCACAGTGTTACCTAAAAGGATAGTGGACAGCTTTGCTGACTCCCAGTGTCTATTTATCTTTATTTGTCTGTTTACATTTCTCACTCTTCGTGGATGGTATTGGATTCTGAGGATGTAAACCTATTAACTCACCCTGAAAAGAGACTGGGGTACAGACTGGACGGTCATTTTATTCATGTGTGAGGGGTCAGCTGTTAGCTGGAAGCTACTAGATGTAGTGTTTGGACAGCACATCATGTTCCCACAAGAGATGAGATTAGATGTTATAATGCTGACCAGTGAGCTGAGCATTAAGGGGAGGGAAGCAGGTCATCTCAGGGAAATTCTATCCCGTTTCCATAGTTGGATGTGTATATTTTCTGCCTCGTGGGAACAGTAAACAGATACTGAAATCTTATGTGTCCAAGCATTGTCAGAAGTACGTTCTGTCCTACAATCTTCAGAAAAATCCAGAGAAACTTATATGATTATCAGTTCCATATAAGAGGAGGCAACCGTAGTGCCGAAGGTCACACAGGCAGCGCAGGCTGCAGCTGTGACATCAACCCAGGAGTCTTGCCCCCATGTCCACTGTCTCATGCACCGGACCGAGCTGTCTGCTCTGACAATGTGCTTCCTATTTTAGAGGAACACTTAGTAAGGTCTTCCTTTCCAGTTCCTATTCGTCATTGTCACAAAAGTGCCATTCGCTCATTCCAGGGACATGACAGTCAGTAGATGACAGCTGAGTACACAGTTCCCTTTGCACCTCATAAGTTCCAATCCTATATTTCAAGTGGTGTTACGTTGAGATCTACAGAGGAGCCTGGCAGATTATGGCAATTAAACAACAACTCTGAGAGTCTCTGCTTCCACCTGAGATAATATTTTGAGAAATTATCCAGAAAGTTAAAAAATCCATTTAAATTTACTCTTACTCTGTTTGCAGATTATCATTTTCTGAAACAGTCTTCAAATACTAGGTCTACTCAAACTTTGGTGTGTATAGTTCTCTTAGAACTACTTCTGGGACAGAGCTGAAGCTCCAATACTTCAGCCGCCTGATGGGAAGAGCCCACTCACTGGAAAAGACCCTGATGCTGGGAAAGATTGAGGGCAGGACGAGAAGGAGTCATCAGAGGATGAGATGTTTCGATTGCATTGGATCGACTCAATGAACATGAATTTTAACAATCTCTGAGAGATAGAGAAGGACAGGGAAGCCTGGCGTGCTGTAGTCCATGGGATCAAAGAGAGTGGACACGCCTTAGTGACCAACAACAATGGGACAGAGACCCCTTGGTGCACTTCCTCTGGGACAGACACCTTCCTGGATTCCCCACATGTGCCATTACTGCCTTTAGGGAGCTTACAATCTATCAGGGCAGTCAAATGTTACATAATTAAAGGGATTACTTAGTTCACTTCCTAGTGAAATATTTAAGGAGATGAGATTATCTGTACTATCTCACAAAGACTGAAGCAAAGTATCCTGTGAAATATTGTAGTGGTAGAGGAGAAAGAGAAATAAGCACAGGCAAACATGAATGTTTTAGGACAACCAACACCTTAAAAGGTGACTTGTGGATTATAGTTGCAAAATAACTCATTTTTAACAAATGATATTAGTGATAGTGTTCCCTATAATGTCTCCAGGGAGCTTAAGGCCTACTCAGGTGATGTCGTAAAGGTACAATCACAACTGAAATTTTTTAAAGAAGGGAGAAAAGGGTAAATGAGGAAAACATGAGAAAAATCAATAGCTTCTCTCATAAGCTCTTTTCGTACTGAGCATTTCTTGGTGACCTGGAAAAGCCACGTTTTGTATGAATATTTCTTCCTTCTCTGACTTTGACCAGACTCTTCTCCCAGGAACAACTAAGGAGGTATAAAAAGCATAACATACGGCTGTGTAGCTATGAACCACAGTGGCACGCATGATTTGATGTCCCCCACCTAGGCATTCATGGCAAAAATTAGCACTTTTATTGATTTCATTACAAAGAGTAGGAAAAGAAAGGAAAGGGCAAACTGTGGAAAAACCCAGAAAATGAAAGTTTCTCTACTCACTCTTTAAGAGCCACCCATCACCCCAAGCCCTCAGAATTTGCCTAGACCTCCCCTGCAGGCAGTCCTGCGAGCCCCCAGCGTCCCAATGGCCCTCCCTGTCACTGTGCTGCTGGCCCTGGTGATGCTCTGCTCCAGCCCCATGTGCTCCCTGGGCTGTGAGCTGCCTGCGAGCCACCACAGCAATCTGGAAAGCTTCACACGTTGGAGTCAGATGGAGAGAGTGCCCATTGTGTCCTGTCTGAGGGACAGGACTGACTTCAGATTTCCTCAGACCCTGGTGCATGGGACCAGGCTTGAGGAGACAGAAGCCACAGCTGTTGTGCACGAGTTGCTCCAGCAGACCTTCCAGCTCTTCAGCACCACAGGCTCTTCTGCAGGTCGGGACAAGAGCCTCCTGGACAGATTCCTCGTGGGACTTGATCAGCAGTTGGAGGACCTGGACACGTGTCTGAGGGAGGGAAGGACACCGGAACAGTCACCTCCTGGGAGTGAGAACTCCAGATTGGCTGTGAAGAGTTACTTCCAGCGAATCAGTGTGTATCTCAAAGAGAAAGAATACAGCCACTGTGCCTGGGAGGTTGTCAGTGTGGAAATCAGAAGGTGCTTGGTCTTTGCCAATGAGCTCATTGGAAAACTCAGGAAATAAAGAAGGTGTTGAATGTGAAAACAGTTCATCTGGTCAACTAAATGGCTATTTTCTAAGACTCAAAGTGCAACCTTTAACTCTAGTTTTGTGTCAGATGACATATAAGTAATAGCTAATATATGGGATTATTTAAATGTATGTTAAATGTTTTGTTACCATAACTTTTCAAAACAGATGTAAGTATCCATTTTCCATATCTTAAAAAGTTGTAATGTTTATTTATTTATTTAAATTATCGGAAATATTTACGCCATTCATAGCATTTAAACTTTATCATTCACATTTGCTTTGTTTATATTTTGTATAAGACTACTCTTGTTTTTCAGTAGAGAAAATAAAAGTAATTTGAAAAAAACAAATGGACTAGCACACATCTTTGAATAAAATCTAACCCAAAGCCTGATCCTACAAGATAAACCTATACTGAAGTCACCTGAATAAAAAGGGAATGGGGTTACCCACCTAGGGTCATAGAAAGAACAATGGACAATGTGAGGAGGGATGAATGTGATTCTTGAGACATAGATTAGAAGTGGGAGGGAGATGAGTGGAGAAAAGCCCAGGTCATGGACACAGTTTCCTGCTGGGGGCCTGTAAGAATTGGAGCGCCTTCAAGGATTAGTGGAGAACCATATACATCATGTGGAGAAGGCACTGGCGACCCACTCCAGGACTCTTGCCTGGAGAATCCCAGTAATGGGGGAGCCTGGTAGGTGCAGTCCATGGGGTCTCTAGGAGTTGGACACGACTGAGTGACTTCACTTTCATTTTTCATTTTCATGCATTGAAGAAGGAAATGGCAACCCACTCCATTGTTCTTGCCTGAAGAATCCCAGTGACGGGGGAGCCTGGTGGCCTGCCGTGTATGGGGTCACACGGAGTCGGACACGACTGAAGCAACTTAGCAGCAGCAGCACATCCATCATGGGAGGTCAATCTGCATATGTGGAATCTAGGGTCCTGGAGTAGGATGTGGAAGGGACAGTAAGTTTTCTATACTTGGTCACTCCTGAGAAAAGAGTCTTCCTAAATTGTTCAAATGGAGGCAAGAAGAACAAGGCAGCCTGGGGATTGCAGAGACAGCTAAGAGATGTGAGAACCAGTAGCTGTCATGATAAATGTGACTCTAAAGAAGTAAAGAGGGTTTCTTAAGCTTATTTATATATATTAAACACACACATGTCATCGCTAAACTTTTAAATAACTCATACAAAGGAATGCCTACCCTTGACTTCTTGGAGGATGCATCATGATCCTATACTGTTAACAATTTAATGGGTATCCTTCTAGACATTTTCATATGTAGTTAATAAATCTGTACATATGGACAGATATGGACTAATGTATATCACATAAATATCCATTTTTCATATATTTCAGATTCTCATTTATTTATATTTCCTTGCAAATAGATCTTTGAGATTTTTCTTCATTTATACATAAAAATAGATTGCCTAGTTATAAATTGCTGCATTATGTCTTAACTGCAAAACTAAGATAATCATAAAGGCTTATCTTGAAAGTGTGATAAGATTAATTGCCTTAATTTATAGCACATGCTCACAATGGTACCAGACACTTCCTAAGTGCTCCAGACGTAATAACTTTTGGGTTTGAATCTGGTTAGAAGATTATTTCCTGATGTTCTGGGTCTGTGCTCAGGAAGATGAGGCAGTTCGCAGAGAGCTGTTCAGAGACAGATTCCTGCAGCTCACCCACCACTCAGTGAGAGGGGAAATAGCCATTCACTGTGATGACGAGGCCAAGCCTGTTGCAACAATACCCAGAGTTCTAGACGGAAACATTCCTACCTGGCACACAGGCCAGCTTACTACAAGGACTCACCTCCACCCTCACTGGATTCTTTTGTTTTCCCTGGAGTTTAGGAGCTCAGAGTTTCAGCCAGGAAGCCACAGGCATCTGGCAGGCAGTCAGGAGGATCCTCTGCTCTGTACACTCAACTCAGTCAGGAGGCCAGGCCAGAGGGGATTCCCAGGCTGGATCCTGAAATCCCGTTTGGCAGCTTGCATTAAATTTCCTTTTCACTTGTTGCATCAACTTCGTTGCTATTTTTGCCTTCTGGGGTTCATTATGCAATCTCTGATGATGTAACAAAACTCAAGTCACTTGTCGGATTTGAGTATGTAGATGGCTTTGCTTTGGGCTGTTTCACTTTAAGGAAGATTCAGAAACTGCCTCAGAGACAGGAAACTAACCCAGAACCCACACAGTGGGACCTGCTAACCTGTCAGCAGAGGGGGGCCTCTGAGGCTTGTTCAGCAGCTGCAGCCAATGTGTTGTCCCTTTTAACCGTTTTCTCAACCTTGGGTTAGCCTGACTCACTGCACTCCCGACAGTGATTCTGAGAATTAAAGTCCAGCTGAGAGAACGGCCTGGGATCTGAAGTAAAAGCAGGCTTGATGCTGACGGGCACGTTCTGAAAGGGCAGCAGCAGCGGGTCCTGGCAGCAAACAGTGACAACAAGGCCTGGGCTGCTCCTGCCTGTTCCTGGGCCATCGACCCTCTGATGGGCGCATTCTGAGAGTGACAGGGGAGCACAGTGTGGGATCCTCTGGTTGGGTATGTTCTGGAGGAGTTAGGAGAGCTAGCCAGAGAGGCCTTCAGCCAAGTACCTAGTTCCAGCTGCGTCCTGAAGTGAGCTAGAAAAAAAGTGCACAATGAGTCTATCCAAGGCCTGTGACAAGACGTGCAGGGTGTGAGAAAAGGGAAGAAAGAAGACTGCAACCAGGGGCACTTAGATCTCTCTGCATATTGTCCCTCTCCACACCAGGTGGGAGGCCTGAGCAGGGGCTCTGGGCCTACCACCAGTTGTTGGCTGTGAGCACAGGGCAACCCCAGCCTGGGCAGAGTCAGCCTCAGGCGCTGAGAGAGGGCGAGAGCGAGGCCGCAGCTGGAAGGTGGGAAGACACGCTCTTCCCTCAAGCTGGAGACAGACTCTCCATTGTGGTCCTGAAGCTTCACAGGAGCTCTCTAGGTTGCCAAGCAAAATGTCTCCAGTTAGGTTGGCCCATTTTTAATTTTGTATACACTTATACAAATGGTTGGTTTTCTTTTGAGTTGAGTTTCTCTTACTCACTACTATGTTTCTGGGTTTATTGTGCTTCTTACATCTTGTTATTAACAACCCTATTATAAGCCTAGACAACAACTTCTTTATTTATGTCATTTTAAGGGATTTTACGTCATTTCGTGTTTGGTACTGTTATCAATAGTGCTGGTATAGGTATTCTTTACTTATATCCTGATGCATATGCACTTGATTTTTTTTCCAGGCTGATTGCTGCAGTTACTAGATCATAGGCTATGCATATTTCAACTATGCTACAAAATGTTTTTAATTTATGATTTATACACCAAGTAGCAGTTGCTCTATATGAACATCACCCTTGACATTTTCAATCCTTTAAAATTTTTATTTGCAGACAATATACATTCATTTAAACATTTGAAAATCCAACCAAATACTTTTAGATATAGCATTTGTAAACTTAGCCAGATTAAAAACCAAAATTATTTTGTTATGTGTTTGTGTATGAAAATGCAAGGAAAACCCAGTCCATTAAAAAGTCGAAAATAATGAAAAAACTGTTTCATTCATTCTTGCAAAAACACTAAATAATAAATATGTTGGGAAAAAAAAACACCCCAGAAAGAATGTGAAAAATATATAATCCAGCCATTAGTTAAGGTTTATTGAGAGACATTTTAAAAATAGTCCAATAAGTTGGCAGCATTTGCTTCTTTTATGAAGTGGTTAAGAAACATTTCTAAATAAATATTTGCTCATTAAATGACAGTGTGAGTCTCAGTAGGAGGTGGCCTTGGCAGTCTCCTATTGTAGACTCTGTATTCCCTTCTCACTGATGCTGACCACCTCATCACATGCTTACATATCTTTTGCTCTCTCAGAAAAGAATTAGTTGGACAAGTTGCTTAATGTTTATTGATCATCAAGATTGAAAAAATAAGACAATCTGAATGTAACAGAAAAAGCTTCTATTCTTCATTAGTTTCTGGCCATCTAATTTGAATCAAATTTCAATTATAGACTTGTACTTAGAGGCCAAAAGTGAAGGTAATTGTGCCTGTCAATGCCACATTCAAAGGATTAAAGTCTGGGACTTCCCTGGTGGGCCAGTGGTTAGGAATCCACCTGCCAATGCAGGGGACATGGGTTCCACCCCCGGCCAGGGAGGATTACCTGTGCTGTGAGGCAACTAAGCCTGTGCACCCCAACTACTGAGCCCGTGCCCTAGAGTCTGTGCTCTGCAGCAAGAGAAAGCTCCACAGTGAGAAGCCTGAGCACCTCAACTAGAGATCAGCCCACGCTTGCTCCAACTAGAGAAAGCCCACCTGCTGCAACAAAGAACCAGTCCAGTCATAAATTAATTAATTAAAAATTACCTAGTCTAGACTTTATTAAGAACTCCTTAATGCCTCTCCCCCATCCCCCACCCCCTCACACACACAGTCTGGTTGGAGCAACTTTTTATTTATTTTCTTATTTTTGGTTGTGAGACTTGTGGGATCTTAGTTCTCTGACCAGGGCTGGAACTCGGGCCTGCTGCCCTGAAAGCATAGAGTCCCAACCACTAGATCTCCGGGGAATTCCCAGATCTCCTTCGTTTTTTTACCTAATGTTCTTTTTCTGTTCTGGGATGTCATTTAGGATGCCCCATTACCTTTAATTGCCATGTCTTCTTAGGCACCTCTGGCTATGACAGTTTCTCAGTAGTAGACATTTTATGTTATTGTCAATGGTATCATTTTTAAATGTCGTTTTCCAATTTTAAGCTCATATAAAACGAAGTGGTTGATTTTTAATATTGATCTTGTTTTCCTACTGCTCCCTCCATCTTGAGCTGTGTTGGTCACCATGGAGCCGACAACCCCATGTGGCCAACTGAGCGCTTGCCTAGTCCAGCCTGAGCTGTACTGTGACTAACAGCATGCACTGTATTTTGAAGGCACTATGAAAAAGAAGAATGTAACTATCTCATTGCTAGTTTTGTATTGTTTTATGTTGAAATGATAACATTTAGATATATTGTTAAAGAAAATATACTGTTCAAATTAACTTTTTTCTTTTTACTCTTTTGATGTGGCCTTCAGAAAAATTTAAATTGCACATTCATATAAAAAGAAGTGGTCTTTTAATTTCCTAGCTGCAGTCACCATCTGCACTGGTTTGGCAGCCCTAGCAAATAAAGTCTGTCACTGTTTCCATTGTTTCCCCATCTATTTACCATGAAGTGATAATGAGTTTGAACAAACTCCGGGAGGTACTGAAGGACAGGGAAGCCTGGCATTCTGCCTTCCATGGGGTCGCAAAAAGTCGGACCTGACCTAGCAACTGAAAAACAACAACAAGGTTGATAAAGTTATGTGATGTCTTGCTCCTTATGGCTAAGGCCTCCAAAAAAATTCAGAACAACTTAGTTCAACGGCATTCTATTTTGTTTTCTATATACATTATTTTTTCTTTTACTTAAATATATTTATTTTTAGTTGAATGATAATTGCTTTACAATATTGTGTTGGTTTCTGCCATATATCAACATGAATCAGCCATAGGTATACGTATATCCCCTCCCTCTGGAACCTCCCTGCCCCCACCCCCGCCTCTAGGAACATCACTCTATTTTAGATAGAAAAAAATAGGTATCTTTTTGAAAATCACAAACTGCAAGTATTATTGTTTGGTAATAGCAGATTTCTGAATTAAACCTAATTCTTATGAAAAAGAAAAGTCTTACAAACAAGGCCCCCTCTCCCCAAATCTCATAATATGAAAAGAAAAAAAGAACAATCTTTTCAAAATGAAAGAATCCTGTAATAATCTAGTTATTTGGCTTATATTTTTCTTTAAGATTCAGCAATTCATTGAAATTTTACAAAACATTAGATATTCTCGGTTTCTATATCTTTTTTCCCCATGGTATATATACATTAAAATAGCAAGGAGCTTAAAGAAAAGAGTTTTATAGGCAACTAATAATTTAAATGACATGGGGAAAATGAAAGGGAGAACTGAAAGTGGGAAATTCCTCTCAAATAGAAAGAATGGAGGGCCATGCTGTATAAGTAGACCACACTCAAGGACGAAGGACATTCACTCTGCAAACCCTTGAAGACTCAGCTTCAGCACCTACTAGCAGAACAGGTAGCCCTGTGCCTGATTTCATCATGACCTACCGATGCCTCCTCCAGATGGTTCTCCTGCTGTGTTTCTCCACCACAGCTCTTTCCAGGAGCTACAGCTTGCTTCGATTCCAACAAAGTCAGAGTCTTAAAGAGTGTCAGAAACTCCTGGGGCAGTTACCTTCAACTCCTCAACATTGCCTCGAGGCCAGGATGGACTTCCAGATGCCTGAGGAGATGAAGCAAGAACAGCAGTTCCAGAAGGAAGATGCCATATTGGTCATGTATGAGATGCTCCAGCACATCTTCGGCATTCTCACCAGAGACTTCTCCAGCACTGGCTGGTCTGAGACCATCATCGAGGACCTCCTTAAGGAACTCTATTGGCAGATGAATCGTCTGCAGCCAATCCAGAAGGAAATAATGCAGAAGCAAAACACCACAGCGGGAGACACAATCGTTCCCCACCTAGGGAAATATTACTTCAACCTCATGCAGTACCTGGAGTCCAAGGAGTACGACAGGTGTGCCTGGACAGTCGTGCAAGTGCAAATACTCACGAACTTTTCTTTCCTGATGAGACTAACAGGTTACGTCCGTGACTGAACATCTCCCACCTGTGGCTCTGGGAAGGGACAATGTGACTTTGAGGTGAGACTCTTCAGCCAGCAGAGGCTCTTAAAGTAACTGACAATGGAATGCACTGGATTTCAATGGACAGTTAAAGACTAAGCTATTTTAAATTGATTTATGCATTATTTATTTATTTAAACTTTTATATGAGAAATAAATTATTTATGAAACAAAAGTCAACGTGGCAGTTTCAATCTCAACTTGATTTATGTGACAACACATATTAAAAATTGCAGAGCACCTTGGAGACATTCATTGCAGAACAAGCCTGCAGAGTAGTAGAGTTTCTGGCCCTGCCTTTGAGGCATTTAAAATACAAGGAAGCTGTGTGGAATGTCCAAGTTATACGCATGCTCTCCATGTACCCATTCAGTCTACCTGCGCTTGTCTTGTTCACTTCTTTAAATGTACCAGATAGCTCATGCCAGAGGGCCCCTCTATATGATGTGGGGGTTATTTCCTCTCTCTTTTTTCCTTCATTTTGGGGAAAATGTAGACCACGTTACATTTGAGAGTCTTACAAAGTAAGCCTTCTTTATGCCAATAAAATTTGGGCAAATGCCACTTAATTTATAAAATTCTTACTCAAGTAAATGAAAAATTCAGACCTTCTAAATGTTCTCAGTTGCTTGTACACTCCAGCGCTTATTTCCAACAACGTAGTCCTGACAAAGAGGTTTCAGGAACATGAGTCGAATTACTTAAGACTGTCTTTGGGGGTCATTAGAAATTGTAAAAAATGCTAAGTCACTCCATTAAAAATAAGTGAAAGGTCATCTTGAAAATATTAAGTTTACATCCATGAAAGATAGAAAAGTAAAATGATATTAAATACTTGTTTTAGTACACAGAAAATATA
Organism: Bos indicus; assembly: GCF_029378745.1. Classification (NCBI taxonomy): domain Eukaryota; kingdom Metazoa; phylum Chordata; class Mammalia; order Artiodactyla; family Bovidae; genus Bos; species Bos indicus. Next base: position 23,213,083 of record NC_091767.1, read on the forward strand.
GTTTAAATAAAGTTTAATAAAATGCTACTGTTATATACAAAATATATTTTAATATTCTATGCTTAGTATTTACAATACTTTCTATAAATTTATTATAAAATTGGAAACGTGAGATATTTCATTTAAAATAAGTATATAATTCAATATAAAATTCGAAAAAAGAAAGTGCTGTGTGCTTTTTAAAATATTCCTAGTTTTCAGCTATTCCACACTTACTCCCCCCACTTCAAGGCCGAATCCTTGAAAGACCCTGAAAATTCCAGAGCATTCCAGGGGCGCACAGTTCTTTGCTCCCTGACCCAGGTGGTGGCCGCGTTCCGTCTCACCCCCAGAAAGTCCCCCAAACCGTCCCATGGTTATTTGTCCCCTGGCCACCGCTGAGTTCTCCTCTGTCTGCAACGCACTCCCAGGGTCCCCTAGCCAGTCTCGTCGCCTTGGCTGTTTCTCACGTTGTCCAAAATAGCTCCAAGCCTGTGGTTTCACTGACTCCACCTGGCTCCGCTTTGTGCTCAAGGTCCTCCCACCGTCCCATCTCTCACAGTCTCACCCCCAACGCCGGGTTTTCTTGGTCCACACCGCGGTGCCACCACCCCAAGACGATTGTCTCATCACCTATGCGCGCTTTCACTCTGTCCGCAAAGCCGTCCCATCAACTCTAAGCCAAAAGCCTCAGCTCTGCCACCGTGTTTCATTTTGTGCCCAACGCCTTACCGTCTTGCCACAGCGAATAGTCTCGTCGCCACTTCCAGGTTCCCCTGTGTGGACCACACCCATCCATCGTCCGGCAGTCTCATCCCTTCGCCGGGTTTAACTTTGTCGCAAAGCTGTCCAATCGTCCCACCACCAGTAGTTTTTCGCCACCGTCACGTTTCACTGTGTCCGCAACGCGGACTCAGCGTCTCAAAGCCAAGCAGGTTCCCAGTATGAGAAACGCCCTCCCATCACCCCATAGCCAAGAGTCTCCTTGCTTCCGCTGTGCTTCACTTTGAGCACCAAGCCGGCCCATCGTCCGACAGCGAATAATCTTAGCCACCGCGGCATCTAGAGTGAGCGCAACACCGCCCCCAGTGCCCCACAGCCTCTGGTCGTGGCGACATCGGCTTTCACTGTGTCCGCAGCACTTTGCAACCGTCTTAACCGCACCAGCCTCACCCACCCGCCAACCCCGCCGGATTTCACGTGGTGCAGGACTCTGTCCCAGCGTCCTCTCGCCAATATTATCGCCTGCGCTGTTTTACACTTGCCTCAAGCCCTCCAACTTCTCAGCGCCTCATCTCTCTCAGAAACCCCGCCTTGGGGGTTCTTTTCTTCAAACATGGCCAGTTCGGGTTGACGTGTGGAAAGAAAGCCCACTACTCAGGCGATCTTTCCGAACATGCAATATTCTGGCTCCCTACTCAGGACAGCGGAAACCAGCCCTTTTCCATCAAAGGGCTAATGATATGCGCACCCTTGAATCAGTGCTCCTATAAAAAGCTCTGTGGAAACTGCGTTCTGTCTCTCCAGCGCCACCACGAGAGTCATCTGCTAATTCTCAAGACTGCGATTCGAAAGCAAAAACGATGGAACCACAGCGTGCGCGCTCTCGCGGTGGCCGGGAGAAACAGGCTGTCTGCGGTTCCATCTCAGCGCTCTTTGCTCTTCGTTTCGCGGTGCTCGCGCGCCCCCTCCGGCCATCTGCAGAATCACTGACATTCTCTAGGGCCCACATCCACTTGCTGGTGGAAGGAGTGATACTCTGCTGCATCCCTGCTTGCTCTCTTCGCTGGACTGGGATCCACTGCCAGAAAGACAAGGAAATCTTCAAACACTTGAAATAGATGCAAAGGATCCGCCATCAGTCGCGCCTAAAGGACAAAGCCGACTTCAGATTTCCTTGGAAAAGAGAGATGATCACTCCAATGCAGACGACTCAGGGCCCCAGCAACCACTATCTGAGGCTCCAGCAGAGCTTCCAATTCTTCACCACGGAGGACAGCCGTGCTACTCTGTAGCCCGGATCAGAGTCTGAAACAACTGGAGCAGCTGCAAGGAGACATTCTGTGCCGTTCTCATTGGAACTTGGTGCCCGGGAGTATTTCCATGACATCCATCTCTACCTCAGGGAGCTGGAATACAGCCACTTTGCCTGAGACGCTGTCACAGTGGAAATTAAAAGTGCTTTTCCCTCATGTAAGAATCCTCAAAGAAATGGCAACAATGCAAGTGTTTATATTTGTAACTCTCGCTAATGAATTCCATTTCGTTTCTTCCTGTTCTAAAGCAATTGCAGCTCCTATTTCCTCAGGCACTGAAAACTGAAATGAAAATCATGATTTTTCAGAAACAGGTGTGGACAGCAGAAGAGAATGTCTTTTCTTCTGTAAAGATCTTTTGATCATCCTTTAAAAGATCTCTTGATGTCTGTGGGACTAGTATTTTCTATACTCAGAGTTCAGAGTTTCTTTCTCATGGACAGGTCTTCAGGATCCTCTGTTCTTAAAAATCTTTCTCAGTTAATTCTAGGTGCTATGGAGATAAAGAATAAACTGTGTGGATTTTCCTCATAATAGAAACTTATCTTTTCTTCCTGAAGAGCACCTTCTGGATCAGGTGAGTCTTCTGGTTTGCTCACATTCAAAGGGTGATTCAGGGACATGGGTGCCTTCTGTTTTGTGGCTTTTTCCATCATCAATATGTGACTCCAAGTTTGTCTGTGGTACTTGGATCTAATACACCCGGCAGTAAAGGGATGAAGTCTGGTGGCTCACAGGGGATGTTTCCAAGTGCCAGGACTACACAGGGTGACAGCACTTCCTCTCACGTTCCATGGCCTGGATTTATCCTCATGGGAATCTCATTGCAAGCAAGTTGGGAAACTATTGGGTGATGAATGGATGAAAAGATAAGTTCAGGGTGCTGACTTTGAAAAATGCACAACATGATAGTTGAAAGTTAAGTGTCTGGGGGGCAAAATGAGGACTGCAGCCCAGGAGACAGCGCATCAGATAGCTCTGAGAAGCTGTTCCAAAGACACACAGAGGGATACATGTGATTTTGGTGAAGGGGCAATACATGTAATCATGTGCCTATTTTTTTGTGGAAGTTTTCTGCCAGTGTCATGAAGGTTTCCTGGAGTCACAAGAAGCAGTCATCACCATGAAGGATTTCCATGCTTTTCTAGATATGAGGAGATAGAGGAACAATTGAGTTCTTAAAATGGGCTCCTGAAAATCGCTAACCTTCTGAAGATTTGTTCTGTCAGTTTTCGCTGCACACAGCATGCCTCACTTCTGCTTTCCACCTTAGATTCCTTTCCAGGGGTGTTAAAAATCAGCAGCTGCAAGAACACGTGATTGAATCCTTGTAGGTAGATGGCAAGTGCCAATGGCACGTGCTAGTTTGTACTTGACAGGGCATGAGACCATGTTCACGTTTGCACTGTTTGTTCAAATGAAGTTCTGATGGGGGTCGAGGGGAATAAGTATTGTTGTTGCTTCCACACACTTCGTTAAAATACAATCTGACCCAAATGCTTTTTCTCCAAGTTCAGCTTTGGGGAGAACGACAAGAATGCCAGTCATAGTTCACAGTATCATCCACTGTTTGAAAGAAACATTCAAGCTGATCCCCAAAGTCATTGCCTACTGGAAAATATCCACAGTGTAGACACATTACGGGCTGTTTCCTTACTACCTGAGGGAGACAAGAAAAGAAGAATCAGGCAGTTCCTTGCAACTACTTGAGGATGACTGAAGAAAACGTGATGAGTGAGTCTTCCATTTGGGTCCAGGCCCAAGAGCCTCATCCTGATCTTCTAAATATTGGAAATGGAAAGTTGAAGACAGTCTTCCTAAAAATGAGCTTCAAAAAATATCTCACATATGCTGTGTGCAGAGTACAAAAACAAAACAAAACAAAACAAATTTTTGTGTCCACAAAGAGTTAAGAGATAAAATTAATTGCAATTGATGAACAACTTTATAAAATATTTGACACATTACTATGCTTAGCCTATTAATACCACTACCAGTCACCTAATTAGTCTTGCTGTTATCCTGCTGATGAGGTAACATTTATGGTGCAGGAGAATAAATAATAGAGGATAAGATAGCAATTCAAGTAAACATTTGCTGTTCACCCTTTTATGTTAAAGTAGCAAGACACATGTGTATACTTATTTAATATATATTGTACAAGTGTGTGTATTTATATATGTGTATGTATTTTTGTTCAGTCGCTTAGTTATATCTGACTGTCTGTGACCCCATGAACTGTAGCATGCCAGGCTTCCCTGTCCTTCACTATCTCCCAAGTTTGCTCAAACTCATGTCCATTGAGTCAGTGATGCCAAGCAACCAACTCATCCTCTGTCACCCCCTTCTCCTCCTGCCCTCAATCTTCCACAGCATCAGGGTCATTTTCAAAGGGTCGGTTTCTTCTCAGCAGGTGGCCAAAGCATTAGAGCTGCAGCTTCAGCACCCGTGCTTTCAATGCATATTCAGGGTTGATCTCTTTTAGGATTGACTGGTTTGATGTCCTTGCAGTCCAAGAGACTCTCAAGAATCTTCTTCAGTACCACAGTTCAAAAACATGAATTCTTCGGCGCTCAGCTTTCTTTTTGGTCCAAATGACATCCATACATGACTACTGGAAAAACCATAACTTTGACTACGTGGACGTTTGTTGGCAACATGGTATCTCTGCTTTTTAACACACTGTCTATATTTCTCATAAAATTTCTTCCAAGGAGAAAGAGTCTTTTAATTTTGTGGCTGCATTCACTGTCCGTCCGTAGTAATTTTGGACCCCAAGAAAATAAAATCTGACAGTGTTGCCACTTTTTCCCCATCTATTTGCCATGAAGTGAAGGGACTCTATGCCATGATCCTCATTTTTTGAATGTTGATACAACTATATATGTATAGGTATTTTTTGGGGGGGTCTGATTTAGCTGTACCTCAAACTGGTTCTCTAGAAATGTGGTTAATTTAGGTCAGGGAAACCATAGATGTTATAGAGATTCTGTTTTACATGATGGCTGAAGACTTTCAAAATTTGAATTTTTGAAATTGCTATTATGGTGGAAAATTTATGTACTGCGATTGGCAAATTCATTCCAAAAAATCCTCTCTGTTTTGTTTTCCATGCATGCAATCTGAATTGTGATACACAGAATGAAATATTGTAAATACAAAAGAAATGTTTCAACAATTAGAACATTTAAATAGAATTTGTGACTACAACAGTTCCATGTGAAATCCTTAGCTTTTCTAAGTTAAAATTAATGAAACTCTATGTGAACTTACAATTTAACAGATGAGATGGCACTAGTGGTAAAGAATCTGCCTGCCACTGCAGGAGACAGGCGATGCGGGTTCCGTCCCTAGGGTGGGAAGATCCCCTCTATAAGGAAATGACAACCCACTCCAGTATTCTTGTCAGAGGACCCTGGCAGGCTACTGTTCACGGGGACACAAAGAGTCAGAAGCGACTGATGGACCAAACAACAACAACCATGCAGAAAAGTATAAAACTAGAGAAACACAAAGGAAAGTTTGTGTGTGATTTTCGATGTTATCATGGTTCACATAAGAAAACAATATACCTCTGGAGTTCGCAAGTTATCACTGGAAGTCCCAATGCTGGAATGTTTCTACATTTAGTTAAAATATAATAATGAAAATGATTCAGTGTCTTATATGTGTTCAGTTCAGTTCAGTCGCTCACTCGTGTCCGACTACAGTTCAGTCTCTCAGTCGTCTCTGACTCTATACAAACCCATGAACTGCCGCACACCAGGCCTCGCTGTCCATCACCAAATCCCGCGGAGTTCACTAAAATCACCTCCATCAAGTCAGTGATGCCATCCAGCCGTCTCATCCTATGTTGTCCCCTTCTCCTCCTGCCCCCAATCCATCCTGCATCACAGTCTTTTCCAATGAGTCAACACTTCAAATGAGGTGGCCAAAGTACTGGAGTTTCAGCGTTAGCATCATTCCCTCCAAAGAACTCCCAGGGCTGATCTCCTTCAGAATGGACTGGTTGCATCTCCCTGCAGTCCAGGGGACTCTCAGGAGTCTTCTCCAACACTACAGTTCAAAAGCATCAATTCTTTGGTGCTCAGCTTCCTTCACAATCCTACTCTCACATCCATAATGACCAATGGAAAAACCATAGCCTTGACTAGACGGACCTTTGTTGACAAAGTAATGTCTCTGCTTTGGAATATGCTATCTAGGCCGGTCATAACTTTTCTTCCAAGGAGTAAGCATCTTTTAATTTCATGGTTGCAGTCACCATCTGCAGTGATTTTGGAGCCCCCAAAAATAAACTCTGACACTGTTTCCACTGTTTCCCCATCTGTTTGCCATGAAGTGATGGGACCAGATGCCATGATCTTTGTTTTCTGAATGTTGAACTCAAAGCCAACTTTTTCACTCTCCTCTTTTACTTTCATCAAGAGGCTTTTTAGCTCCTCTTCACTTTCTGTCATAAGGGTGGTGTCATCTGCATATCTGAGGTTACTGATATTTCTCCTGGCAATCTTGATTCCAGCTTGTGCTTTTTCCAGCCCAGCATGTCTCATATGTGTAATAAAATTCAAAAAATTTATAATCCTCCTTGGAAACCATGTTAGATCTGAAATAATATCAAGACCATGAGAAAAGTACCTTACCTTATTTTTTAAATTGTACATCATTTGTAGCTCATCAAAAACAAATATATGAGTCACGTATGTTTCATCAAGAAAAATAATAAAACAATAGAAAACTATGTAATTCACTTTATGGAAGTGAAAAAATGGATAGGTTTAATGTATGAAATTGATACTCTGGAAAAAAATGATATGGTCATAAAATGTCCATGGTAAGGATATAAAAATAGAGGGAAAATGGCTAATGCATGTAATAATGAAAATCCATTTTTTCCCATTATTGAAAAAGAAGATGAATATGTGCGTCTAGGAACATACATTTCACATTACTAGAATGACTAGTGTGAATGCGAATTGTTTTTTCTTCACTTCTGTATTTGCTACTTTGTGTTTAAATTGGCAGGACAGCTCACTGTTCTTTGATTTCTAATTTCCTGCCTTCTTCCCAGCTGGAGTTCAGAGGAAACCAATATAGCCAATCTCTAAACTCAATATGCCAGGAAATTTGGAAAACTCAGCAGTGGCCACGGGACTGGAAAAGCTCAGTTTTCATTCCAGTCCCTAAGAAAGGCAATGCCAAAAATGCGCAAACTACCGCACAATTGCATTCATCTTACACGCTAGCAAAGGAATGCTCAAAATTCTCGAAGCCAGGCTTCAACAATACATGAACTGTGAACTTCCAGATGTTCGAGCTGGTTTTAGAAAAGACAGAGGAACCAGAGAATAAATTGGCAACATCCGCTGGATCATCGAAAAAGCAAGAGAGTTCCAGAAAAACATCTATTTCTGCTTTATTGACTATGCCAAAGCCTTTGACTATGTGGACCACAATAAACTGTGGAAACTTCTGAAAGAGATGGGAATCCCAGACCACCTGACTGCCTCTTGAGAAATCTGTATGGAGGTCAGGAAGCAACAGTTAGAACTGGACATGGAACAACAGACAGGTTCCAAATAGGCAAAGGAGTACGCGAAGGCTGTATATTATCACCCTGCTTATTTAACTTATATATAGAGTACATTATGAGAAACACTGGGCCAGATGAAGCACAAGCTGGAATCAAGATTGCCGGGAGAAAGATCAATAACCTCAGATATGCAGATAACACCACCCTTAAGGCAGAAAGTGAAGAACAAAAGAATCTCTTGAGAACATGAAAAAGGAAAGAGTCGGCTTAAACCTCAACTTTCAGAAAACTAAGATCATGGCATCCAGTCTCATCACTTCATGGCACATAGTGGAGAAACAGTGGAAACTGTGGCAGACTTTATTTTCTGGGGCTCCAAAACCACTGCAGATGGTGCCTGCAGACATGGAATAAAAAGCTTACTCCTTGGAAGAAAAGTTATGACCAACCTAGACAGCATATTAAAAAGTAGAGACATACTTTGGCAACAATGGTCCATCTAGTCAAAGCTATGGTTTTTCCAGTAGTCATGTATGAATGTGAGAGTTGGACTATAAAGAAAGCTGAGCGCTGAAGAACTGATGTGCTTGAACTGTGGTGTTGGAGAAGATTCTTGAGAGTCCCTTGGGCTGCAAGGAGATGAAATCAGTCCATCCTAAAGGAAATCAGTTGAATGTTCATTGGAAGGACTGACATTGAAGCTGAAACGCAAATACTTTGGCCACTTGATTTGAAGAGTTGACTAATTTGAAAAGACCTTGATGCTGGGAAAGATTTATGGAGGGAGGAGAAGGGGACGACAGAAGATGAGATGGTTGGATGGCATCACCAACTCAATGGACATGAGTTTGCGTAAACTCCGGGAGTTGGTGATGGACAGGGAAGCCTGGCATGCTGCAGTCCATGGGATCGCAAAGAGCAGGATACGACTGAGCTGAGCCACTGAACTGAACTGAACTGAAGCCAGTATTTGACTACAGCCCATAGATGGAAGTGTAACTCCAGTTCCTGTTTGTTCGTGAATGCATCACTCACTAGTGAACCAAGACTACAAGGCTGAGGACCTAGAACACAGAGATGGAGGTTGCCTCAGCTCTTCATTCTCTCAGTACTGTAGCTTGCTCCTTGCTCTAGTCCAATGCTGGATAACGGATCCCTGAAGAAAGGCCATCAAAGACTTCCAGGGACAGATGGAGAGCCTGGTGTGACGAAGTAACCCCTGCCGCTTAAACTCTCCTCTCAGACCTCACCTGGTTCACCTGCTTTCTTGGTTAAGGCTTGCGGGGTAGTTTTATGAGAGAGTCTGTGTGGCACTGAACGTAGATTTCACCGTGGTTTCCTTAGTTGTACATGTACAGGGATGCAGTCTCTATAGACGTGTTGAAGAACAGGTCAGGAGACCTGATGTCTAATGATGGCAAGAGCATCATCATCATTCAAAAAGATTTTGACTCGCAGGATGAGAACTGCCTTCAGAGCAAGTTTACAAGCTAGATAAGAAGATGAAACTCTTTGCTATATTCTCATATGCTTCACCTTAAAGTGAGAATTGTTTCATTCAAATTGATTAGGGCCTTAGTAACCACAGGACTCCAAAAAGTGCCAATCATCATATTTGGAATACATGGCACTCATTTTGCAAACTGCATCCACTTTCCACCATTCTAACAGCATTCAAACTTAATGTGTTTTCATTTTCTTAAGTAAACAATGTGTTTTCCTTTAACTTTTAGACATTCCCCTGGGTTTACACTTGACCATAGCTTCACATGCATCTCTAGTCCTATCAAGTCTCTTGTGAGCATTTGCTGTGTTGATGAAAAGCAACAGTGCTAGTAAGAACTACAAGTGAGTAGTCACATGAGTGGAAGGTACTTTAAAGAGTTTGTTATTATTTTGGCTGTGCGACGTGGTTTAAGAGGCATTAGTTTCCTGACTGGGGATCGAACCCAGGCCCACAGCAGTGAAAACTTTGAGTCCTAACCACTGACGGCCAAGGAAGTCTCAAATTACTTTAAATTTTGCAGTATTCGTTCTTTAGTTTTTCATTCAAGGATTCAGAGAAAGTCTAAATTGCTTTAACATTACATATTTACTAAAATAAATGACTGTTGGAGAACTGAATGGAGTATGACAAGAGTCAAAACCCATGTAAAAGTCATGTTAAAAGTAAAGCATAAATCCAACACATTTGAGACACAAAATGATAAAAAAGGTTAAAATAATAAAAAATTCATAGAATCTGCTTATATATTAAAGATGCTATCGATTGATTTAATACACAAACTCCATTATTACTTGGAAGAGGAAGAAAAACCTAAAATCAAATAATCAGATCAGATCAGATCAGTCGCTCAGTCGTGTCCGACTCTTTGCGACCCCATGAATCGCAGCACGCCAGGCCTCCCTGTCCATCACCAACTCCCGGAGTTCACTCAGACTCACGTCCATCGAGTCAGTGATGCCATCCAGCCAACTCATCCTCTGTCTTCCTCTTCTCCTCCTGCCCCCAAGCCCTCCCAGCATCAGAGCCTTTTCCAATGAGTCAACTCTTCACATGAGGTGGCCAAAGTACTGGAGTTTCAGCTTTAGCATCATTCCTTCCAAAGAAATCCCAGGGCTGATCTCCTTCAGAATGGACTGGTTGGATCTTCCTGCAGTCCAAGGGACTCTCAAGAGTCTTCTCCAACACCACAGTTCAAAAGCATCAATTCTTCGGTGCTCAGCCTTCTTCACAGTCCAACTCTCACATCCATACATGACCACAGGAAAAACCATAGCCTTGACTAGACAAACCTTTGTTGGCAAAGTAATGTCTCTGCTTTGGAATTTGCTATCTAGGTTGGTCATATCTTTCCTTCCAAGGAGTGAGCGTCTTTTAATTTCATGGCTGCAGTCACCATCTGTAGTGATTTTGGAGCCCAGAAAAATAAAGTCTGACACTATTTCCACTGTTTCCCCATCTATTTCCCATGAAGTGGTGGGACCAGATGCCATGATCTTCGTTTTCTGAATGTTGAGCTTTAAGGCAACTTCTTCAGTCTCCACTTTATGTTTCATAAAGAGGCTTTTTAGTTCCTCTTCACTTTCTGCCATAAGGGTGGTGTCGGCTGCATATCTGAGGTTATTGTTATTTCTCCCGGCAATCTTGATTCCAGCTTTTGATTCTTCCAGTCCAGCATTTCTCATGAATGTACTCTGCATATAAGTTAAATAAAGAGGGTGACAATATACACCCTTGACATACTCCTTTTCCTATTTGGAACCAGTCTGTTGTTCCATGTCCAGTTCTAACTGTTGCTTCCTGACCTGCATACAAATTTCTCAAGAGGAAGATCAGGTGGTCTGGGATTCCCATCTCTTTCAGAATTTTCCAAGTTTATTGTTATCCACACAGTCAAAGGCTTTGGCATAGTCAATAAAGCAGAAGTAGATGTTTTTCTGGAACTCTCTTGCTTTTTCCATGATCCAGCGGATGTTGGCAATTTGGTCTCTGGTTCCTCTGCCTTTTCTAAAACCAGCTTGAACATCAGAAAGTTCACGGTTCACATATTGCTAAAGCCTGGCTTGGAGAATTTTGAGCATTACTTTACTAGCATGTGAGATGAATGCAATTATGCGGTAGTTGGAGCATTCTTTGGCATTGCCTTTCTTTGGGATTGGAATGAAAACTGAGCTTTTCCAGTCCTGTGGCCACGGCTGAGTTTTCCAAATTTGCTGGCATATCGAGTGCAGCACTTTCACAGCATCATCTTTCAGGATTTGGAATAGCTCAACTGGAATTCCATCACCTCCACTAGGTTTGTTTATAGTGATGCTTTCTAAGGCCTACATGACTTCACATTCCAGGATGTCTGGCTCTAGGTCAGTGATCACACCATCGTGATTATCTGGGTCGTGAAGATCTTTTTTGTACAGTTCTTCTGTGTATTCTTGCCATCTCTTCTTAATATATTCTGCTTCTATTAGGTCCATACCATTTCTGTCCTTTATTGAGCTCATCTTTGCATGAAATGTTCCTTTGGCATCTCTGATTTTCTTGAAGAGATCCCTAGTCTTTCCCATTCTGTTGTTTTCCTCTATTTCTTTGCATTGATCGCTGAAGAAAGCTTTCTAATCTCCTCCTGCTGTTCTTTGGAACTCTGAACACAGATGTTTATATCTTTCCTTTTCTCCTTTGCTTTTCGCTTCTCTTCTTTTCACAGCTATTTGTAAGGCCTCCCCAGACAGGCTTTTTGCTTTTTTGCATTTCTTTTCTATGGGAATGGTCTTCATCCCTGTCTCCTGTACAATGTCACGAACCTCATTCCATAGTTCATCAGGCATTCTATCTATCAGATCTAGGCTCTTAAATCTATTTCTTATTTCCACTGTATAATCATAAGAGATTTGATTTAGGTCATACCTGAATGGTCTAGTGGTTTTCCCTACTTTCTTCAATTTATGTCTGAATTTGGCAATAATACTAAATACTTAATACCAAAAAAGGGGCAAACCAGAAGGGGGCCAATACACAGCCCGAAAATACAATGTAGGAAATAATTAGAGGTGGCAATGTTAACATCAATGAGATCTTTGTAATTAATATCAATATTCATACACTTGAGAATTCCAGAAACAATCACGTGAGAAAAAATTATTCTTCGTGAGAAAGAAGTTCAATATACATAGGGAACACATTGAATCTATAATTAAATTTTAACAATGCTTGAGCTAAATTTCAAATAGTATAAAACAATGAGTAAAAAATATAACATTATATAGCAATGTGAACAGAAACACTGGAGCACTGAAGTTTTACCTCAATGCTGTGCTTGGGAGCCTAGTTGCTTCAGTTGTGTCTGACTCTCTGTGACTCTGTGGACCATAGGCTGCCAGGCTCTTCTGTCCATGGGATTCTCCAGGCAAGAATACTGGAGTGGGTTGCCATGCCCTCCTCCAGGGGATCTTCCTGACCCAGGCATCAAACTGGTGTCTCCTCTTGTCTCCTGAATTGGCAGGCAGGTTCTCTACCATTAGCTCCACCTGGGAAGCCCAGTAGAATGCTGCTGCTGCTGCTAAGTCGCTTCAGTCGAGTCCAACTCTGTGCGACCCCATAGACGGCAGCCCACCAGGCTCCCCTGTCCCTGGGATTCTCTAGGCAAGAACACTGGAGTGGGTTGCCATTTCCTTGTCCAATGCATGAAAGGGAAAAGGGAAAGTGACACGACTCTTACTGACCCCATGGACTGCAGCCTACTAGACTCCTCTGTCCATGGGATTTTCCAGGCAAGAGTACTGGAGTGGGGTGCCAGTACCTTCTCCACAGTACAATGCTACTAGTCTGTAAAACACCATATATAAAGTAGTAAAGAGAAGAATGGAAACTATCATTTAGAGGAGGAAATTAGCAATTAACACTCTTGGGCCCTTAACCTACAATAGGAAATATAACTTGTTTCAAATATCTATAAACCATCCATGAAAATTATCATACATTAGACTTCACAGAAAATATCCATAATTCCTCCAGGGGAAAAATATTTTTTAAGTTGTGTGCCCAGATCACAATGCCCACAATTAATTTTAATATTATTTTAAAGCATCATTTAAAGATGTAATATCATCCTGATAAATTATGTCAGGTCAAAATTAAACCATAGAATTAGAAATTTTGTAAGTAATGGAAATTAAATCACTACGTGTCAAATTTTCAGAAGCAAAGATACACACTGAGATGAATTCATATCCTGGAGACATGAATAGAAAATAGATTGGCCTCATTCATTAAAGTCAACAAGAATATTCATATAACATTAATAGAAATAGTATAAGAAAGTATCTGTCAAATGCGTACTTCTGAGTGACCATGATTTGACTGTCATTCTGTGGAGTAAAGCTTGATCTTCTCAAGAGAGTGGTAGTCTAGCTCATAACTCACATAATCATCATCCAAGTGCTTCTCCTCAGAACAATCACCAGGCATGCAGCAGACGTGCCTGTCACACAACATGTTAAAAAGACTACAACGGAGAATATTTTTAAATGTGTACTCCAAAGTTAAGATTTCATAAATTTCCTCATCTTGCTGTTTCACGAAGGATCTTCTTATGTGAAACTGTCCTTTTTTCGAACTTCAAGTATATGATACGTAAAAGCATGACAATGACTAGGCACTGAGGTGCCCCTGCTCAGATCCACACTGCAGCTCTGTAGTCTTGCCCAGCGCTGTATTTGCACCACCAGCAGAAGTTGTTACTGTGGTGGAAAAGACAGATAAGATCTTGATATCACTATAGGAATTATTTTTCCTCATGAATCCCTGTAGAGTGTCCTGGGGATCTGCAGGGGCCCACAGACCACACTTTGAGAACTGCTGGTTTCATGAATTTCCCTGCATCTGCTTTGGTCCGAGTGGCTCTGTAGCTTTAAATTCACAAGTAATTTCCTTGGTTCTTAAGATCAAATCTAACACCAATCAAAAGTCTATCACTGGGCCCTTTTCCATATCTCCAGGCTCATGCCATGATAGCCCCTACATGCATGAGTACAGTCTACCGACTCGGTCTTGGTCACGTCTTTAAAAGTACCAGAACCATTCCTGTGCAGGGACACTCTATATGCTATGCTTTGTTTTGTATTATTAGTTTTTTTTTTTTTTTTTTTTTTTTTTTTATTCTGGGAAATTTTGCTCTTCATGAGTTACTTAACAAATTCATACTCATTCTTCAAGTCTCATACTTCGGATTACTTCCCTGGGGAGACTGCTGCTGCTGCTGCTGCTGCTGCTAAGTCATTTAAAGGTGGTCTAAATGAGCTTCCCAGGATACTCACTGCCATCAACATCTGATATTTCTGTGTAGCCCAGGGCCCAAATGTAAATACCTAATTATCTTATAACTACTTCTTTCATGGAAATGTCCTTGCTCCAGTGTGAGCTTTGTAAGGTCAGGGCCTCTGAGTCTCATACTGAAGACTCTCCACAAGGCCAGCAAATAAAGGAACACACTGCACAACATCTTTCTATATGTAGTTTTACAGCATTAGGCCTCTGGGAAAAGATTCAAAAGGAAGAGGAAGAAACATGTCTTCAAATACATTTCATGAGTAAATAAAAGGTACGTTTGTATTAAAGAAAATTCTATATTCTTATGGAATAAATTGGAGAAGGAAATGGCAACCCACTCCAGTATTCTTGCCTCAAGAATCCTGTGGACAGAGGAGCCTGGGGGGCTGCTGTCCATAGGATCGCATAGAGTCGGACATGACTGAAGTGACTTAGCATGAATGGCACGCGTGCATGTAATAAACATAACATAAATGCAAGTACCATAAAAGTAAATAAATTAATATAAATAAATGAGTTCAGTTAGTTCAGTTCAGTCGCTCAGTCGTGACCGGCTCTTTGCAATCCCATGAATCACAGCATGCCAGGCCTCCCTGTCCATCACCAACTCCCAAAGTTCACTCAGACTCACATCCATCGAGTCAGTGATGCCATCCAGCCATCTCATCCTCTGTCGGTCCCCTTCTCCAATAAATGAGGTACATTCATAGAAAAACATGTTATTCCATAACATTCAGCCACAGGGCATCAGATATATTTCCTCTAATTCTAAAAGCAGATGGATATTGATATTCTCAATATTAATGCCAATATCAAATGTCACTCAAACTATTTCATAGCTAAGGCAGAAATCAGAGTTTTGGAAATGACTGAAAATGAAGAGTCTGAGCTTGGACACGAGTCACTGAGAATCAGGTTCCTTCTTACTCCTGAGTTTTCTTACGAACCAGTTAACACAGAAAGCGCCTCATGATTTCCACACTGACAGTTTCCCAGCCCCAGTCACTGTGTTCATTCTCTTTCAGACATGGATGCTCTGGAAATACCTCTTCACGGCCAGTGTGGGGCCCGTCCTTCCCAGGGCAGAGTCTTCCTCTTCCATCACCTGCCCCAGGCAGGCGTCAAGGTCGTCCAGCTGCTGATGGAGTCCAGTGTGGAGATGCTCCAGGAGGGTGGTGTCCCAGGCAGCAGAGGAGCACTCTGTGTGGAAGAGGTTGAAGCTCTGCTGGAGCATCTCGTGGAGCACAGAGAAGGCCTGGGCCTCTGGAGCTGGCTGCCACTCACCTGCTCCAGAGGGAATCTGAAGTCTTTCCTGTAGCCCAGACAGGAAAGAGAGAGATTGTGTTTATTTGATGCAAATGTGAAGGTCTCCTGCTTTTCCAAGTCAAGGCTCTGAGGCAGTTCATGGATTCAGAGGAAGAGATGGGGTTGGAGACAAGCATCATCAGTATCATCATTGAGGAGATAAAGAACCATTGGTCAATTCCTCAAGGAAGCATTCTGATTGAGATGAGCGGTTGTGAGCTTTGTTTCATCTTCATTTCATCTAAGGATCTTCTGTTGTGTGCCTCTTAAATATTAAGTCCAAAATGTTCATATTCTGAGTTTACCCAGATACATGTACTACCTCATTTTGGGCTTGCCTTTCACTTCAACAGCCTGGAAATCAGTCATGAGTTTCTGCTCTTCTGTATCCTTACATTGAAGTAAAATGTATTCATTAAAAACGTAGATGTTCTAATTCCATGGAATGCTTATTATGTCAGTAACTTGGAACTAATGATATATTAAGAGCTATTGGATCTTTCTTCCTGATGCTAAGATCAACTTTTAAGGAAACTTTGTTAGACTTCTTTTTCAAATCTTCTTTTGCTGCCTCTGCATATTCCTCTTGAAAGACTTGATCAGACGTGAAAAATATCTGAGCTTTATATGCATGGATCTCACCTTATTCTCCTCAGCAGAACTTTTAATTTGTCAATTTTGGTTTTATTTACTCTCCATAACTGAGGAAATTACTAAACATTTATTATGTGCCAATCCAAATGCTGAGCTTGTTACAGAGTCCAAGTTGCTCTGCTTGCAGCAGGGCAAATCAATGAATCCAAGACGAGGTGTTGGGAGCAGGAAAGGGCTTTATTCGGGAACTGGCTGACTGAGAAGAGGAAAGGCTAGTGCCTCAAAATAACCGTCTTGTGGGGGTCCTGGGTATCAGACTCTTTTATGAATCAGATATGGGGGGAGGTGAGGAAACAAAGTAAAGGACGTTTAATTCCTGAAAATATCTCCCAGAACAGCCAGCAAGCCTCAGGTAGGCAAATGTGTTAGTTGCACTTCCTGATAGTCATTTCATGGGTGGTGTGAAATGGAATATCTCATGTCATGTCAACAAACAAAGATGTCATATCTATCTGTGATTCTGGCCTTCCCAAATGTGAATTTCTGGGACAAAAACAATTGAAGTCACAGAAGCAGATCCAGTGTAAATTCAAAATTAACCCTTCCTGGTTACAAACTAAGCCTATAACCAAGATGATGAATCCTCCAAAGTCACTCTCATGAAAGTAAAGTGTAACCACCGCTCCTGTCCAAGTGTTCAAGTGGTTAGAATGTCCCTTTTTTTATCCCAGGCCATTGTCCTTGCCATGTCCAAGCAACCCACTTTTTTATTAGCTCCTTTTATACGGTTTTCATATTGCTACCTCTTCTTTGACATTTGTATTTCAGTTTGTAAAAGCTGTGCTAATGCTCCTACAATCTTTTCGATTTCCACTTGGAGGTTTATGCCAAAAACAGGAACAGAAAATGTAAATGAATAGAACAGTTAATGTATTTCCTCAGCGATTTTTCAAGAGATCAAAACTTTCCACTCAATGAACATTCCTAGAAAGTAAAAGTAAGCAGTGAATGAAGACATAACCCACAAAGGTAAAGTAAATGATGTAATGAATAAACTGTAGTGACTTCTCTGTCCAAATGACAAATGTCACTTAACTACACAAACAGGGATGAAGAGCTCTACAGAGTGACAGATTTCAGAATAGCTTATGTGAAACAGTTTAGCTGCAGACAGAGCCAGGGGAGGGTAGCAGGCTCTTAGGCACAGTGTTACCTAAAAGGATAGTGGACAGCTTTGCTAACTCCCAGTGTCTACTTATTTATCTTTATTTGTCTGTTTACATTTCTCACTCTTCGTGGATGGTATTGGATTCTGAGGATGTAAACCTATTAACTTACCCTGAAAAGAGACAGGGGTACAGACTGGATGGTCATTTTATTCATGTGTGAGGGGTCAGCTATTAGCTGGAAGCTACTAGATGTAGTGTTTGGACAGCACATCATGTTCACGCAAGAGATGAGATTAGATGTTATAATGTTGACCAGTGAGCTGAGCATTAAGGGAAGGGAAGCAGGTCATCTCAGGGAAATTCTATCCAGTTTCCATAGTTGGATGTGTGAATTTTTTGCCTCGTGGGAACAGTTAACAGATACTGAAATCTTATATGTCCAAGCATTGTCAGAAGTACGTTACGTCCTACAATCTTCAGAAAAATCCAGAGAAACTTATATGATTATCAGTTCCATATAAGAGGAGACAACCGTAGTGCCGAAGGTCACACAGGCAGCGCAGGCTGCAGCTGTGACATCAACCCAGGAGTCTTGCCCCCATGTCCACTGTCTCATGCACCGGACCGAGCTGTCTGCTCTGACAATGTGCTTCCTATTTTAGAGGAAGACTTAGTAAGGTCTTCCTTTCCAGTTCCTATTCGTCATTGTCACAAAAGTGCCATTCACTCATTCCAGGGACAGGACAGTCAATAGATGACAGCTGAGTACACAGTTCCCTTTGCACCTCATAAGTTCCAATCCTATATTTCAAGTGGTGTTTTGTTGAGATCTACAGAGGAGCCTGGCCAATTATGGCAACTACACAAGAACTCTGAGAGTCTCTGTTTCTACCTGAGATAATATTTTGAGAAATTATCCAGAAAGTTAAAAAATCCATTTAGATTTACTCTTACTATCTTTGTTTTCAGAAGATTATCATTTTCTGAAACAGTCTTCAAATACTGCTACTGCTGCTGCTACTACTGCACGCTTCAGTCGTGTCCGACTCTGTGCAACCCCAGAGACGGCAGCCCACCAGGCTCCCCCGTCCCTGGGATTCTCAGGCAAGAACACTGGAGTGGGTTGCCATTTCCTTGTCCAATGCATGAAAGTGAAAAGTGAAAGTGAAGTCGCTCAGTCGTGTCCGACTCTTAGAGACCCCATGGACTGCAGCCTACCAGGCTCCTCCATTCATGGGATTTTCCAGGCAAGAATACTGGAGTGGGGTGCCATTGCCGTCAAATACTAGGTCTACTCAAACTTTGGTGTGTATAGTTCTCTTAGAACTAGTCCTGGGACAGAGCTGAAGCTCTGATACTTGGGCCGCCTGATGGGAAGAGCCCACTCTCTGGAAAAGACCCTGATGCTGGGAAAGATTGAGGGCAGGACAAGAAGGGAACAACAGAGGATGAGATGCTTCGATTGCATTGGATCGACTCAATGAACATGAATTTTAGCAAACTCTGAGAGATAGATGACAGGTTGGACATGCCTTAGTGACCAACAACATTGGGACAGAGACCCCTCTGTGCACTTTCTCTGGGACAGACACCTTCCTGGATTCCCCACATGTGGCATTACTGCCTTTAGGGAGCTTACAATCTATCAGGGCGGTCAAATGTTACATAATTAGATGCATTACTTAATTACAACTGTGCACAATGTAGCTAAAGGAGAATGCTTAAGGTTAATCAGGAATCAAGTGGAGGCTGAAGAGTAGAGTGCTCAAGTACCACTTATGCAGTTAATCCTGTTAGCAAGTTAAGTACTCTCTCTGAGTTTTCAGTTTCCTTATTTGCAAACATGTCAATAATTAGAGTAATTATCTCATAAGGAAGGTGTGAAGACGACTGTCATGTTTATTAAAAACACTTTGCTGAGAGGTTGCATGTAAAAATTTCTGTCATTAATATAATTACAAATTATCTGTACCTTATAGAATTGGTAAAGACATGCCATTACCAGGATTGAATGTAATTGCAACCTCAGTATCCCTGAGTGTATGGTAGATTATCACTTCCCAGGGAAATATTTAAGGAGATGAGATTATCTGTACTATCTCACAAAGACTGAAGCAAAGTATCCTGTGAAATATCATAGTGGTAGAGGCGAAAGAGAAATAAACCCAGGCAAACATGAATGTTTTAGGACAACCAGCACCTTAAAAAGTGCCTTGTGAATTATAGTAGCAAAATAACTCATTTTAAACAAATGATATTAGTGATAGTGTTCCCTATAATGTCTCCAGGGAGCTTAAGGCCTACTCAGGTGATATCGTAAAGGTACAATCACAACTGAAATTTTTTAAAGAAGGGAGAAAAGGGTAAATGAGGAAAACATGAGAAAAATCAAAAGCTTCTCTCATAAGCTCTTTCCATACTGAGCATTTCTTGGTGACCTGGAAAAGCCACGTTTTGTATGAGTATTTCGTCCTTCTCTGACATTGACCAGACTCTTCTCCCAGGAACAACTAAGAAGGTGTGAGAAGCATAACATATGGCTGTGTAGCTATCAACCACAGTGGCACGCATGATTTGATGTCCCCCACGTACGCACTCATGGCAAAAATTATCGCTTGTATTGATTTCATTACAAAGAGTAGAAAAAGAAAGGAAAGGGCAAACTGGAAAAACCCAGAAAATGAAAGTTTCTCTACTCACTCTTTAAGAGCCACCCATCACCCCAAGCCCTCAGACCTTGCCTAGACCTCCCCTGCAGGCAGTCCTGTGAGCCCCCAGCGTCCCAATGGCCCTCCTCGTCTCTGTGCTGCTGGCCCTGGTGATGCTCTGCTCCAGCCCCACGTGCTCCCTGGGCTGTGAGCTGCCTTCGAGCCACGGCAATCTGGAAAGCTTCACACGTTGGAGTCAGATGGAGAGACTGCCCATTGTGTCCTGTCTGAGGGACAGGACTGACTTCAGATTTCCTCAGACCCTGGTGCATGGGACCAGGCTTGAGGAGACAGAAGCCACAGCTGTTGTGCACGAGTTGCTCCAGCAGACCTTCCAGCTCTTCAGCACCACGGGCTCTTCTGCAGGTCGGGACAAGAGCCTCCTGGACAGATTCCTCGTGGGACTTGATCAGCAGTTGGAGGACCTGGACACGTGTCTGAGGGAGGGAAGGACACCAGAACAGTCACCTCTAGGGAGTGAGAACTCCAGATTGGCTGTGAAGAGTTACTTCCAGCGAATCAGTGTGTATCTCAAAGAGAAAGAATACAGCCACTGTGCCTGGGAGGTTGTCAGTGTGGAAATCAGAAGGTGCTTGGTCTTTGCCAATGAGCTCATTGGAAAACTCAGGAAATAAAGAAGGTGTTGAATGTGAAAACGGTTCATCTGGTCAACTAAATGGCTATTTTCTAAGACTCAAAGTGCAACCTTTAACTCTAGTTTTGTGTCAGATGACATATAAGTAATAGCTAATATATGGGATTATTTAAATGTATGTTAAATGTTTTGTTACCATAACTGTTTAAAACAGATTTAAGAACTCATTTTTCATATCTTAAAAAGTTGTAATATTTATTTATTTATCTAAATTATTGGAAATATTTACTCTGTTCATAGCATTTAAATCTTTATCATTCATAAGATATTTGCTTTGTACTATATTTTTTATGACTACTCTTGTTTTTCACTTGAGAAAATAAAAGTTATTTGAAAAAACAAATTGACTTGCACATATCTTTGAATAAAATCTAACCCAAAGCCTGATCCTACAAGATAAACCTATACTGAAGTCACCTGAATAAAAAGGGAATGGGGTTACCCACCCTGGGTCATAGAAAGAACAATGGACAATGTGAGGAGGGATTGAATGTGATTCTTGAGACATAGATCAGAGGTGGGAGGGAGATGAGTGGAGAAAAGCCCAGGTCATGGACACAGTTTCCTGCTTGGGGCCTGTAAGAATCGGAGCGCCTTCAAGGATTAGTGGAGAACCACATACATCATGCTGAGAAGGCACTGGCGACCCACTCCAGGACTCTTGCCTGGAGAATCCCAGTAATGGGGGAGCCTGGTAGGTGCAGTCCTTGGGGTCGCTAAGAGTCGGACACCACTGATCGACTTCACTTTCACTTTTCATTTTTATACATTGGAGAAGGAAATGGCAACCCACTCTAGTACTCTTGCCTGGAGAATCCCAGCTACGCGGGAGCCTGGTGGGCTGCCGTCTTTGGGGTCGCACGGAGTCGGACACGACTGAAGCAACTTAGCAGCAGCAGCACATACATCATAGGCCGTCAATCTGCATATGTGGAATGTAGGATCCTGGAGTAGGATGTGGAAGGGAGAGTAAGTTTTCTACACTTGGCCACTCCTGAGAAGAGAGTCTTCCTAAATTGTTCAAATGGAGGCAAGAAGAAAAAGGCAGCCTGGGGATTGCAGAGACAGCTAAGAGATGTGAGACCTGGTAGCTGCCATGTGACTCTAAAGAAGTAAAAGGGTTTCTTAAGCTTATTTATGTATATTAAACACACATCATTGCTAAACTTTTAAATAACTCATACAAAGGAATGCATACCCTTGACTTCTTGGAGGATGCATCCTAATCCTATACTGTTAACAATTTAATGGGTATCCTTCCAGACATTTTTATATATAGTTAATAAATCTATACATATGGACATACTAATGTATATCACATAAATATCCATTTTTCATATACTTCAGTTTCTCATTTATTTATATTTCCTTGCAAATAGATCTTTGAGATTTTTCATTTATACATAAAAATAGATTGCCTAGTTATAAATTGCTGCATTATGTCTTAAATGCAAAACTAAGATAATCATAAAGGCTTATCTTGAAAGTGTGGTAAGATTAATTGCCTTAATTTATAGCACATGCTCACAATGGTACCAGACACTTCCTAAGTGATCCTTACGTATTAACGCCTTGGGTTTGAATCTGGTTAGAAGATTATTTCCTGATGTTCTGGGTCTGTGCTCAGGAAGATGAGGCAGTTTCCAGAGAGCTGTTCAGAGACAGATTCCTGCAGCTCACCCACCACTCGGTGAGAGGGGAAATAGCCATTCATTCACTGGGATGACGAGGCCAAGCCTGTTGCAACAATACCCAGAGTTCTAGACGGAAACATTCCTACCTGGCACACAGGCCAGCTGTCTACAAGGACTCACCCCCACCCTCACTGGATTCTTTGTTTTCCCTGGAGTTTAGGAGCTCAGAGTTTCAGCCAGGAAGCCACAGGCATCTGGCAGGCAGTCAGGACGATTCTCTGCTCTGTGCACTCAACTCAGCCAGGACCCCACGCCAGAGGGGATTCCCAGGCTGGATCCTGAAATCCCGTTTTGGCAGCTTGCATTAAATTTCCTTTTCACTTGTTGCATCAACTTCGTTGCTATTTTTGCCTTCTGGGGTTCATTACACAATCTCTGATGATGTAACAAAACTCAAGTCACTTGTTGGATTTGAGTATGTAGATGGCTTTGCTTTGGGCTGTTTCTCTTTAAGGAAGATTCAGAAACTGCCTCAGAGACAGGAAACTAACCCAGAACCCACACAGTGGAACTTGCTCACATGTCAGCTGAGGGCGGCCTCTGAGGCTTGTTCAGCAGCTGCAGTCAATGTGTTGTCCTTTTAACCATTTTCTCAACCTTGGGTTAGCCTGACTCACTGCACCCCTGATAGTGATTCTGAGGATTAACGTCCAGCTCAGAGAACGGCCTGGGATCTGAAGTAAACGCAGGCTTGATGCAGACGAGCATGTTCTGAAAAGGGCAGGTCTGAGTGTCCAGCAGCAGCGGGTCCTGGCAGCAAACAGTGACAACAAGGCCTGGGCTGCTCCTGCCTGTTCCTGGGCCATCGACCCTCTGATGGGCGCATTCTGAGAGTGACAGGGGAGCACAGTGTGGGATCCTCTGGTTGGGTATGTTCTGGAGGAGTTAGGAGAGCTAACCAGAGAGGCCTTCAGCCAAGTACCTGGTTCCAGCTGCATTCTGAAGTGAGCTAGAAAAAAAGTGCACAATGAGTCTATCCAAGGCCTGTGACAAGATGTCCAGGGTGTGAGAAAAGGGAAGAAAGAAGACTGCAACCAGGGGCACTTAGATCTCTCTGCATATTGTCCCTCTCCACACCAGGTGGGAGGCCTGAGGAGCGGCTCTGGGCCCATCAGCTATTGGCTGTGAGCACAGGGCAACCCCAGCCTGGGCAGAGTCAGCCTCAGGTGCTGAGAGAGGGCGAGAGCGAGGCCGCAGCTGGAAGGTGGGAAGACACGCTCTTCCCTCAAGCTGGAGACAGACTCTCCATTGTGGTCCTGAAACTTCACAGGAGCTCTCTAGGTTGCCAAGCAAAATGTCTCCAGTTAGGTTGGCCCATTTTTAAAATTTGTATACACTTATACAAATGGTTGGTTTTCTTTTGAGTTGAGTTTCTCTTACTCACTACTATGTTTGTGCATTTATTGTGCTTCTTACATCTTGTTATTAACAACCCTATTATAAGCCTAGACAACAACTTATTTATTTACGCCATTTTAAGGGATTTTACGTCATTTCGTGTTTGGTACTGTTATCAATAATGCTGGTATAAGTATTCTTTACTTATATCCTGGTGCATATGCACTTGATTTTTTTCCCACGCGGATTGCTGCAGTTACTAGATCATAGGCTATGCATATTTCAACTATGCTACAAAATGTTTTTAATTTACAATTTAGACACCAAGTAGCAGTTGCTCTATATGAACATCACCCTTGACGTTTTCAATCCTTTAAAATTTTTATTTGCAGACAATATACATTTATTTAAAAATTTGAAAATCCAACCAAATACTTTTAGATATGGCATTTGTAAAGTTAGCCAGATTAAAAACCAAAATTATTTTGTTATGTGTTTGTGTGTGAAAATGCAAGGAAAACCCAGTCCATTAAAAAGTAGAAAATGTAATGAAAAAACTGTTTCTTTCATTCTTGCAACAACAGTAAATAATAAATATGTTGGGGAAAAAACTCAAAAAGAATGTGAAGAATATATAATCAAGCCAGTAGCAAAAGTTTATTGAGAGACATTGTAAAAATAGTTCAATAAATTGGCAGCATTTGCTTCTTTGGTTTATGAAGTAGTTAAGAAACATTTGATAAATATTTGTCACTAAATGACAGTGTCAGTCTCAGTAGGAGGTGGCCTTGGCAGTCCCCTATTGTAGACTCTGTATTCCCTTCTCACTGATGCTGACCACCTCATCACATGCTTACATGTCTTGCTTTCTCAGAAGAAGAATTAGTTGGGCAAATTGCTTAATCCTTATGGATGATCAAGATGAAAAAAAGAGATAATCTGAACGTAACAGAGAAAGCTTCTATTCTTCATTAGTTTCTGGCCATCTAGTTTGGATCAAATTTCAATTATAGACTTGTCCTTAGAGGCCAAAAGTGAAGGTAATTTGCCTGTCAATGCTACATTCAAAAGGATTAAAGTCTGGGACTTCCCTGGTGGGCCAGTGGTTAAGAATCCACCTGCCAATGCAGGGGACATGGGTTCCATCCCTGGCCAGGGAGGATTACATGTGTTGTGAGGCAACTAAGCCTGTGCACCCCAACTACTGAGCCCGTGCCCTAGAGTCTGTGCTCTGCAGCAAGAGAAAGCTCCACAGTGAGAAGCCTGAGCACCTCAACTAGAGATCAGCCCATGCTTGCTCCAACTAGAGAAAGCCCACCTGCTGCAACAAAGAGCCAGTCCAGTCATAAGTTAATTAATTAAGAATTACCTAGTCTACACTTTATTAAGAACTCCTTAATGCCTCTCCCCCACGCCCCCCCCACCCCCCGCCCACACACACACACACTCTGGTTGTAGCAACTTTTTATTTATTTTATTTTTGGTTGTGAGACTTGTGGGATCTTAGTTCTCTGACCAGGGCTGGAACTCGGGCCTCCTGCCCTGAAAGCATAGAGTCCCAACCACTAGATCTTCCGGGAATTCCCAGGATCTCCTTAGTTTTTTACCTAATGTTCTTTTTCTATCCTGGGATGTCATTTAGGATGCCCCATTACCTTTAATTGCCACGTCTTCTTAGGCACCTCTGGCTATGACAGTTTCTCAGTAAGAGACATTTTATGTTATTGTCAATGGTATCATTTTTAAGTGTCATTTTCCAACTTTAAGCTCATATAAAAAGAAGTGGTTGATTTTTAATATTGATCTTGTTTTCCTGCTGCTCCCTCCATCTTGAGCTGTGTTGGTCACCATGGAGCCGACAACCCCATGTGGCCAACTGAGCACTTGCCTAGTCCAGCCTGAGCTGTACTGTGACTAACAGCATGCACTGTATTTTGAAGGCACTATGAAAAAGAAGAATGTAACTATCTCATTGCTAGTTTTGTATTGTTTTATGTTGAAATGATAACATTTAGATATATTGTTAAAGAAAATATACTGTTCAAATTAACTTTTTTCTTTTTACTCTCTTGATGTGGCCTCCAGAAAAATTTAAATTGCACCTTCATATAAAAAGAAGTAGTTTTTTAATTTCCTAGCTGCAGTCACCATCTGCACTGGTTTTGGAGCCCTAGCAAATAAAGTCTGTCACTGTTTCCATTGTTTCCCCATCTATTTACCATGAAGTGATAATGAGTTTGAACAAACTCCGGGAGGTACTGAAGGACAGGGAAGCCTGGTATTCTGCCTTCCATGGGGTCGCAAAAAGTCCGACCCGACCTAGCGACTGAAAAACAACAACAAGGTTGATAAAGTTATGTGATGTCTTGCTCCTTATGGCTAAGGCCTCCAAAAAAATTCAGGACAACTTAGTTTAACATCATTCTGTTTTGTTTTTTATATACATTATTTTTTCTTTTATGTAAATATATTTATTTTTAATTGAGTGATAATTGCTTTACAATATTGTGTTGGTTTCTGCCATATATCAACATGAATCAGCCACAGGTATACATACATCCCCTCCCTGTGGAACCTTCCTGCCCCTTCCCACCCCTCTAGGAACATCACTCTATTTTAGATTGAAAAAAATAGGTGCCTTTTTTAAAATTATAAACTGCATATTTTTATTTTAAATCATACATATATCATGTATTTATTGTTCATCAACTTAGTTTAACATTATTCTCTTATAGATGTAAAAAATAGGTATCTTTTTTAAAATCATAAACTGCAAGTATTATTGTTTGGTAATAGCATATTTGAGAATTAAACCTAATTCTTATGAAAAAGAAACTCTTCCAAACAAGGCCCCCTGTCCACAAATCTCATAATATGAAAACAGAAAAAGAAAAATCTTTTCGAAATGAAAGAATCCTGTAATAATCTAGTTCAAAAGATTTGGCTTATATTTTTCTTTAACATTCAGCAATTCATTGAAACTTTAAAAAACATTAGAAATTCTCAGTTTCTATATCTTTTTTCCATGTGGTATATGTAAATTAAAATAGCAAGGAGCTTAAAGAAAAAGAGTTTTGGAGGCAACTAATAATTTAAATGACACAGGAAAACTGAAAGGGAGAACTGAAAGTGGGAAATTCCTCTCAAATAGAAAGAATGGAGGGCCATCCTGTATAAGTAGCCCACACTCAAGGATGAAGGACATTCACTTTGCAAACCCTTGAAGACTCAGCTTCAGCACCTAATAGCAGAACAGGTAGCCCTGTGCCTGATTTCACCATGACCCACCGTTGCCTCCTCCCAATGGTTCTCCTGCTGTGTTTCTCCACCACAGCTCTTTC
The DNA here is from genome assembly GCF_029378745.1 of Bos indicus. Lineage (NCBI taxonomy): Eukaryota > Metazoa > Chordata > Mammalia > Artiodactyla > Bovidae > Bos > Bos indicus. The sequence continues at coordinate 23,240,261 of NC_091767.1, forward strand.
CAGGAGCTACAGCTTGCTTCGATTCCAACAAAGGCGGAGCCTTGCAGTGTGTCAGAAACTCCTGTGGCAGTTACCTTCAACTTCTCAACATTGCCTCGAGGCCAGGATGGACTTCCAGATGCCTGAGGAGATGAAGCAAGAACAGCAGTTCCGGAAGGAAGATGCCATATTGGTCATGTATGAGATGCTCCAGCACATCTTCGGCATTCTCACCAGAGACTTCTCCAGCACTGGCTGGTCTGAGACCATCATCGAGGACCTCCTTGAGGAACTCTATGGGCAGATAAATCGTCTGGAGCCAATCCAAAAGGAAATAATGCAGAAGCAAAATTTCACTATGGGAGACACAACTGTTCTTCACCTGAGGAAATATTACTTCAACCTCGTGCAGTACCTGAAGTCCAAGGAGTACAACAGGTGTGCCTGGACAGTCGTGCGAGTGCAAATACTCAGGAACTTTTCTTTCCTGATGAGACTAACAGATTACCTCCGTGACTGAACATCTCCCACCTGTGGCTCTGGGAAGGGACAATGTGACTTTGAGGTGAGACTCTTCAGCCAGCAGAGGCTCTTGAAGTAACTAACAATGGAATGCACTGGATTTCAATGGACAGTTAAAGACTAAGCTATTTTTAAATTGATTTATGCATTATTTATTTATTTAAACTTTTATATGAGAAATAAATTATTTATGAAACAAAAGTTAATGTGGCAGTTTCAATGTCAACTTGATTTATGTGACAACACATATTAAAAATTGCAGAGCACCTTGGAGACATTCATTGCAAAACAAGCCTGCAGAGTAGTAGAGTTTTTGGCCCCTGCCTTTGAGGCATTTAAAATACAAGGAAACCATGTGGAATGTCTAAGTTATATGCATGCTCTCCATGTATCCATACTGTTTACCTACTCTTGTCTTTTCACTTCTTTAAATGTACCAGACAGCTCATTTTGTAGGGCTTCTTGATATGATGTGGGGTTTTTTTATTATTAATTAGGGAGAAATGTACATCACCTTACATTTGAGAGTCTTACAAAGTAAGCCTTCTTGATGCCAATAAAATCGGGGAAATTCCATTTAGTTTATAAAATTCTTACTAAAGTAAATGAAAAATTCTGACCTTCTAAATGGCCTTAGTTGCTTGTGTACTCCAACCTTTATTTCCAACAATGTTGTCCTCAGAAAGAGATTTCAAGAATATGAGTTAAAAATTACTTAAAACTACCATCGGGTCACTAGAAATTGTCAAACATGGTAATTCTCTCAGTTAAAAGTAAGTGAAAAGTAATCATGAAATTATTAACAAGTTTACATCCACTAAAAACAGAAATGTAAAAGTATATTAAAGACTTGTTTTAATACAAAGAAAATTTAATTTAAATAATGTTTATTAAAATGCTATTGTTAAAATTATACTTTAAATACCTTATATATATTTATTATAAAACTGGAAACTTGAAATATTTCATTTAAAATAAGTATATTAATTAAATAGGAAATTAATTTAAAAATAAATTGCTGTGTTTTAAAAATATTCCTACTTTTTAGCTACTGAATACTTAACACCCCCAATTCACGGCTGAATCCTTGAAAGACACTCTGAAAGTTCCAGAGCATTCCAGGAGCTCACTGTTTTCTGGTCACTTGCCCAGGTGGTGGCCGCAGTCTGTCTCAGCCCTAGGAAGTCCCCTCAAACCGTCCCATGGTTATTTGTCCCCTGGCCACCGCTGAGTTCTCCTCTGTCTGCAACGCACTGCCAGGGTCCCATAGCCAGTCTCATCGCCTTGGCTGTTTCTCACGTTGTCCAAAATAGCTCTAAGCCTATAGTCTCACAGACTCCACCTGGCCTCTCTTTGTGTTCAAGGCCCTCCCATCGTCCCATCGCCCATAGTCTCACCCCCACCGCCGGGTTTAACTTTGTCCACACCGCAGTTCTATCGTCCCATCGCAATGTTCTCACCGCCTCCGCTGTTTTACACGTGTCCGCGATGCCCTCTGACTTCCCAGGGCAAACACTGACAGTCTCATCGCCACCGCAGGTTCTCCTGTGCGCGCATCGCCTTCGCGTGGTCCCATTCCCTATAGGCTCATCGCCGCCGCCGGGTTTCATTTTTTTTCAATGCAGTCCCAGTCTTCCCACCGCCCAAGGTCTCATCCCACCGCCGTGTTTCACTTTCTGCACAACGCCTTCCCATTGCGCCTTAGCGAAGAGTGTCCTCGCCAGCGCCAGGTTCCCCTTTGTGCGCAACGCCCTTGCATCGTCCAGTAGCCAATTGTCTCATCGCTGCCACAGTTTCACACTGTGCACAACACCCTCTCAGCGTCCCATAGACAAATGTCTCATCGCTGTGGCTGGCTTTCACTTTGTCCGCATCGCCATCCACGCTTCTCAAAGCCAAAAGTCTCAAAGCCACCGCCGATTACCCCTTGGTGTCCAGCTCCCGCCCACGGTCTCATCACCTATAGGCTCACGGCCGCCGCCGGTTTCCCCTTTGTGCACAACAATGCTGTCCTGTCTTCCCATCGCCAATAATCCCATCTCCACCGTGGTGTTTCACTTTTCTTCAAAGCTGCCCCATACTCCCATCGCCCAAGGTCTCATCTCCACAGCCTGGTTTAACTTTGACCTCTACTCTGTCCCATTGTCCCATAGCAAATAGTCTCATCGCCACCGCAGGTCCTCCTGTGCGCGCATCCCCTCCGGTCGTCCCATAACCAATGGTCTCCTCGCTGATCCCTAGCCTCACTTTGTCCTCAACGCTGTCATAAGGTCACATCGGCTGTACTCCCATCGCCACCGCCGGGTATCGCCCTCCCATCGCCCCGTAGCAGATAGTATCATCGCGGCCACCATGTTCCATTTTGTGCTCAACGCCCTCCCACAGTCCCACAGTGAATAGTCTCATAGCGGCCACTGTGTTACACTTTGTTCTCCAAAAGCTCTCCCATCATCCCACAGCAAATCGTCTCCTAGCCACCGCGAGATTCGACCTGTGAGCAACACTCCAGCAGGGTGCCACAGTGAATAGTCTCTTAGCTGCTGTGCTCCATCTGCGCAATGCCCAACCCCCCACCCCCGCCCCTCCCCGTGGCAGCAGAGCCAGTAGTGTCATCACTGCCACTGTGTTTCTCTTGGTACACAACGCCCTCCCATTGTTCCACAGCCAATAGTCTCCTCACCACCACGGGACTCCACCGTGATTGCAACGCAAGCCGCCACCACCCCCCACCCCAAATCATTAGGGACAGCCAATATCTCATCGCCGCACAGCCAATAATCTCATGGCGGCTACAATGTTTCACTTTGTCAGCAACGCCCCCTACATCGCCCTGTAACCAATTGTCTTATGCCCACCCTGTAGAATGCAAAAGTAGGAAGTCAAGAGATAACTGGAATAACAGGCAAATTTAGACTTAAGTACAAAATGAAGCAGGGCAAAGGCTAACAGTTTTGCCAAGGGAATGCACTGGTCATACAAACACCCTTTGCCAACAACACAAGAGACCACTCTACACATGGACAAAACCAGATGGTCAATACTGAAATCAGTTTGATTATATTCTTTGCAGTCAAAGATGGAGAAGCTCTACACAGTCAGCAAAAATAAGACCAGGAGCAGACTGTGGCTCAGATCATGAACTCCTTATTGCCAAAGTGAAGTAAAGTGAAGTGAGGTCACCCAGTCCTTCCTGTTTGACTCTTTATGACCCGATATACTGTAGCCTACCAGGCTCCTCCGTCCGCAGAATTTTCCAGGCAGGAGTACTGGAGTGGGTTGCCATTTCTTTCTCCAGGGGATCTTCCTGATCCAGGGATTGAATTCAGTCTCCCACATTGCAGGCAGACACTTTACCATCTGAGCCACCTGGGAAGCCCAAATTCACCCTTAAAATGAAGAAAGTAGGGAAAAACACTAGATCATTCTGGTATGACCTAAATCAAATCCCTTGTGATTACACAGTGGAAGTGACAAATAGATTCAAGGGATTAAATCTGATAGACAGAGTGCCTGAAGAACTATGGATGGAAGTTCATGACATTGTACAGGAGGCAGGGATCAAGACCATCCCCAAGAAAAAGAAATGCAAAAAGGCAAAATGGTTGTCTGAGGAGGCCTTACAAATAGTTGAGAAAAGAAGAGAAATGAAAGGCAAAGGAGAAAAGGAAAGATATACCCATTGAAATGCAGCATTCCAAAGGATAGCAAGGACAGAAAAGAAAGCCTTCCTCAGTGATCAATGCAAAGAAACAGAGGAAAACAGTAGAATGGGAAAGACTAGAGATCTCTTCAAGAATCTTTGTATCTTAGAGATACCAAGAGAATATTTAATGCAAAGACAGGCAACAAAAAATGGACAGAAATGGTATGGACCATTTTTCTAACAGAAACACAAGATATTAAGAAGAGGTGGCAAGAATACATAGAACTACACAAGAAAGATCTTCATCACCCAGATAACCATGATGGTGTGATCACTCACCTAGAGCCAGACATCCTGGAATGCAAAGTCAAGTGGGCCTTAGGCAGCATCACTACGAACAAAGCTAGTGGAGGTGATGGAATTCCAGTTGAGCTATTTCAAATCCTAAAAGATGATGCTGTGAAAGTGCTGCACTTAATATGCCAGCATATTTGGAAAACTCAGCAGTGGCCACAGGACTGGAAAAGGTCAGTTTTCACTCCAGTCCCTAAGAAAGGCAATGCCAAAGAATGCTCAAAATACCGCACAATTGCACTCATCTCACACGCTAGTAAAGTAATGCTCAAAATTCTCCAAGTCAGGCTTCAGCAACACGTGAACCGTGAACTTCCAGATGTTCAAGCTGGTTTTAGAAAAGGCAGAGGAATCAGAGATCAAATGGCCAATATCTGTTGGATCATAGAAAAGCAAGAGAATTCCAGAAAAACATGTATTTCTGCTTTATTGATTAAGCCAAAGCCTTTGACTGTGAAGATCACAACAAACTGTGGAATATTCTTGAAGGGTTGGGAATATCAGACCACCTGACCTGTCTCCTGAGAAACCTGTATACAGGTCAAGAAGAAACAGTTAGAACCGGACATGGAACAACGGGCTGGCTCCAAACTGGGAAAAGAAGTATAGCAAGGCTGTATATTGTCACCCTGCTTATTTAACTTATATGCAGAGTACATCATGCAAAATGCTAGGCTGTATGAAGCACAAGCTGGAATCAAGAATGCCAGGAGAAATATCAATAACGTTAGATATGCAGGTGATACCACCCTTATGCAGAAAGTGAAGAAGAACTAAAGAGCCTCTTGATGAAAGTGAAAGAAGAGAGTGAAAAACCTGGCTTAAAACTCAACATTCAAAAACTAAGATCATGGCATCTCGTTCTACCACTTCATGGAAAATAGATAGCGAACAATGGAAACAGTGACAGACTTTATTATCTTGGGCTCCAAAATCACTGCAGATGGTGAGTGTAGCCATGAAATTAAAAGACACTTTCTCCTTGGAAGAAATGCTATGACCAACCTAGACAGCATATTAAAAAGCAAAGACATTACTTTGCCAACAAAGGTCTGTCTAGTCAAAGCAATGGTTTTTTTAGTAGTCATGTGTGGATGTGAGATTTGGTCTATAAAGAAAGCTGAGTGCCGAAGAATTGATGCTTTTGAACTGTGGTGTTGGAGACGAACTTTGCGAGCCCCTTGGACTGCACCAAGATCAAACCAGTCCATCCTAGAGGAAATCAGTCCTGAATATTAATTGGAAGGACTGATGCTGAAGCTGAAAAGCCAGTAATTTGGCCACCTGATGTGAAGAACTGACTCACTGGTAAAGACCCTGATGCTGGGAAAGATTGAAGGCAGGAGGAGAAGGGGTGACAGAAGATGAGATGGTTGTATGGCATCACTGACTCGATGGACATGAGTTTGAGCAAGCTGTGGGAGTTGGTGATGGACCAAGGGAAGCCAGGGGTGCTGCAGTCCATGGGGTTGCAAAAAGTCGGACATGACTGACCAACTGAAATGAATGAATGATTCGGGGACACAGGTACCTTTTGTTCAGTGGCTTTTTCCATCATCAGCTCATGTGACTCCAAATTGAATGTGGTACTTGAATTACTACACTCGCCAGTAAAGGGATGAAGTCTGGTGGTTCACAGGGGATGTTTCCAAACACCAGGACTACACAGGGCAAGAGCACTTCCTCTCACATTCCATGGCCTGGATTTATCCTCATGTGAATCTCACTGCAATCAAGTTGTGAAATTATTGGGTGAGGAATGCATGAAAAAATAAGTTCAGGGTGCTGACTTTCAAAAATGCACAACATGAAAGTTGAAAGTTTTTGAGGGGGCAAAAAGAGGACTGTAGCCCAGGAGACAGCACATCAGATAGCTCTGAGAAGCTGTTCCAAAAAGGCACAGAGGGATATATGTGATTTTGGTGAAGGGAGAGTACATGTAATCATGTGCCTATTTTTTGTAGAAGTTTTCCGCCAGTTCCGTGAAGGTTTCTTGGAGTCACAAGAAGCAGTCATCACCATGAAGGATGTTCCTACTTTCTAGATATGAGGAGATAGAAGAATCAGGTTCATAAAATGGGCTCCTGAAAACATCTAACCTTCTGAAGACTTGTTCTGCCAGTTTTCCCTGCTCACAGCATGCCTCACTTCTGCTTTCCACCCTGAATTCCTTTCCAGGGGTGTTAAAAATCAGCAGCTGCAAGAGCACATGATTAAATCCTTGTAGGTAGATGGCAAGTGCCGATGGCACGTGCTAGTTTGTACTTGACAGGACATGAGACCACGTTCACGTTTGCACTATTTGTCCAAATGAAGTTCTGGGTAGGGGTCGAGGGGAACAAGTAATGTTCTTGCTTGCACACACTTTGTTAAAATACAATCTGACCCGAATGCTTTTTCTCCAAGTTCAGCTTTGGGGAGAACGACAAGAATGCCAGTCATAGTTCACAGTATCATCGACTGTTTGAAAGAAACGTCCAAGCTGATCCCCAAAGGCATTGCCTACAGGAAAATATCCACAGTGTAGACAGGTTACTTGCTGTTTCCTTACTACCCAAAGGAGACAAGAAAAGAAGAATCAGGCAATTCCTTGCAAGTACTTGAGGATGACTGAAGAAAAACTGATGAGTGAGTCCTCCATTTGGGTCCACAATCACGAGTCTCATTCTGATCTAAATATAGGAAATGGAAAGTTGAACTCAGTCTTCCTGAAAATGATCTTCAAAAAATATCACACACGTGCTGTGGGCAAGGACCAAAGAAGACTAAAACAAAATTTTTGTAGCAATGAAGAGTTAACCGTTAAAACTAATTGCAACTTATGAAACACTATATAAAATATTTGACAGATTATTACGCTTAGTCTATTAATTACCACTGCTGCTGCTGCTGCTGCTAAGTCTCTTCAGTCGTGTCCGACTCTGTGCGACCCCATAGACGGCAGCCCATCAGGCTCCCCCGTCCCTGAGATTCTCCAGACAAGAACACTGGAGTGGGTTGCCATTTCCTTTTCCAATGCATGAAAGTGAAAAGTCAAAGTGAAGTCGCTCAGTCGTGTCCGACTCTTAGCGACCCCATGAACTGCAGCCCACTAGGCTCCTCCATCCATGGGATTTTCCAGGCAAGAGTACTGGAGTGGGGTGCCATTGCCTTCTCTGATTAATTACCACTAACAGTCATTTGCCTGGAGAATCCCAGGGATCGGGGAGCCTGGTGGGCTGCCGTCTATGGGTTGCACTTCAGTCGGACACGACTGAAGTGACTTAGCAGCAGCAACAGCCACTTAATTAGTTTTCCTGTTACCCTGCTGATGAGATAGCATTTATGTTGCAGGAAGGTAAATAATACAGGATAAGATAACAATTCAAGTAAACATCTGTTTTCCACCCTTTTATGTTAAAGTGGCAACACACATGTGTATACTTATTTAATATAAATTGTACATGTGTGTGTATATATATACACACATATTGTTCAGTTGCTAAGTTGTATCCGAGTCTTTGTGACACCATGAACTGCAGTAAGCCAGGCTTCCCTGTCCTTCACCATCTACTGGAGCTTGCTCAAACTCATGTCCATTTAGTCAGTGATGCCAAGCAACCATCTCATCCTCTGTTACCCTCTTCTCCTTCTGCCCTCAGTCTTTCCCAGCAACAGGGTCTTTTTCAATGAGTTGTTTTCTTCTCAGCAGGTGGCCAAAGTATTAAAGCTTCAGCACCAGTCCTTCCGATGATTATTCAGGGTTGATTTCCTTTAGGATTGACTGAATTAATCTCCTTGCTGTCCAAGAGACTCTCAAGAGTGTTCTCCAGCACCACAGTTCGAAAGCACCAATTCTTCAGCACTCAACCTTCTTTTTTTTTTTTTTTATCATTTACCTCCCCTTTCTTTTTCTTTTTTAAATTTTATTTTATTTTTAAACCTTACAATATTGTATTGGTTTTGCCAAATATCGAAATGAATCCGCCACAGGTATACATGTGTTCCCCATCCTGAACCCTCCTCCCTCCTGCCTCCCCATACCATCCCTCTGGGTCGTCCCAGTGCACCAGCCCCAAGCATCCAGTATCGTGCATCGAACCTGGACTGGCGACTCGTTCCATATGTGATATTATACGTATTTCAATGCCATTCTCCCAAATCATCCCACCCTCTCCCTCTCCCACAGAGGCCAAAAGACTGTTTTATACATCAGTGTCTCTTTTGCTGTCTTGTATACAGGGTTATTGTTACCATCTTTCTAAATTCCATATATATGCATTAGTATACTGTATTGGTGCTTTTCTTTCTGGCTTACTTCACTCTGTATAATAGGCCTTCTTTCTGGTCCAACTCTCACATCCCTACAACTACTGGAAAAACCATAGCTTTGACTACATGGACCTTATGGCAAAGTGATGTCTCTGCTTAACACACTGTCTAGGTTAGTCATAGCTTTTCTTTCCAGGAGCAAGCATCTTTTGATCTGTGGCTGCAGTCACCCTCTGTAGTGATTTTGGACTCCAAGATAATGAAATCTGACAGTTTCCACTTTTTCCTCATCTATTTTCCATAAAGTAATGGGACTGGATGCCATGATCTTCAATTTTTGAATGTTGATACACCTATACACGAATAGGTAGATAGATAGATATCGGGGGGGGGGGTCTGTTTTAGCTATGCCTCACATTGGTTCTCTAAAAAGGTGGTTACTTCAGAGCAGGGGAAAAAAATAGATCTTATATGTCATTTACTTGATGGCTGAAGATTTCAAATTTGAATTTTGAAATTAATATTATAATGGAAAATTTATTTATTGAGATTGGCATATTCATTCCAAAAATCCTTCTCTCTGTTTTGTTTTCCATGCAAACAATCTAAATTATGATAACACAGAATGAAATATTCTAAATGCAAAAGAGATGTTTCAAAGATTAGAACATTTAAAAAGAATTTGAAACTACAACATTTCCATGTTTAATCCTGATGCTTCTCTATGTTAAAACTAATTAAACTCTATTTGAACTTACAATATAACAGATGAGGTGGCACTACTGGTACAGAATATGCCTGTAAATGCAGAAGACACAAGAGATGTGGGTTCCATCCCTGGCTTGGGAAGATCCTCTGGAGAAGGAAATGACAACCACTTCAGTATTCTTGCCTGAACTATCCTTTGGACAGAGGAGCCTGGCATGCTACAGTCTATGGGGTCACAAAGAGTCAGACATGACATAGCGACTAAACAACAATAATCATGCAGAAAGCTATACAACCAGAGAAACAAAAAAGGAAAGTTTGTGTTTGATTTTAGATGTGATTATGTTTCACATAAGAAAACAATTCACGTCTTGGAGTTCACAGATATCACTGGAAGTCCCAATGCTGGAATGGTTCTATATTTAGTTAAAATCTGAGGATAAAAGGTCTATTTTGTGTAATAAAATTTAAAAAACTTATAACCCTGATAGGAAACCATGTCAGATCTGAAATACTATCAAGAACATAAGAAAAGTACTTTACCTTATTTTTTAAATTACATACCATTTGTAGCTCATCATGAACAAATATATCAGCGTCAAGTATGTTTCATCAAGAAAAATAGTAAAACAATAGAAAAATAATTAATTCACTTTATGGAAGTGAAAAAATAGATAGGTTTAATGTATGAAATTGATACACTGGAAAACATGATATTGACACGAAAATGTCCATGGCTAAGAGTATAAAAATAGAGGAAAAATGGCAAATGCATGTAATAATGAAAATCCATTTTTTTCCTTTATTGAAAAAGATGAATATGTGTATCTGAAAGACATATATTTCACATTATAGAATCACTACGGTGAATGATCATTTATTTTGCTTCACTTCTGTATTTGTTACTTTGTGTTTAAATTGGTAGGACAGCAAAATGTTCTTTGATTTCCAATTTTCTGTCTTCTTTCCAGCTGGAGTTCAGAGACCAATATAGCCAGTCTCTAAGCCAGTGTTTGATGGCAGCGTAACTCCAGTTCATGTATCATTTGTTTCGACTGCATCATTCACTAGTCAAGAAAGACTCCAAAGCTGAGGACCTGGAACACAGAAAAGGAAGGCTGCCTCAGATATTCATTCTCTCAGTGCTTTAGCTTGCTCCTTGCTCCAGTCCAACGCTGGATAACAGATCCCTGAAGAAAGATCATGAGGGACTTCCAGGAACACATGGAGAGCCTGGTGTGATGAAGTAACCCCTGCTGCTTAAACTCTCCTCTCAGACCTAACCTGGGTCAGCTGCTTTCTTGGTTAAAGCTCCTGGGGTAGCCAACAAAGTGGAAGAATCCATGTGACACTCAACACAGATTTTCCCGTTGTTTCCTTAGTTGTATATGTACCTAGATATAGTTTCAACATGTCTTGAAAAATAGGTCAGGAGACATGATGTCTAATGATGGCAACAGTATCATCATCATTCAAAAAGATTTTGACCCCCAGGATGAGAACTGTCTTCAGAACAAGTTTACAAGCTAGATAAGAATACGAAACTCATTGCTATATCCTCATATGCTTCACCTTAAAATGAGAATTGTTTAATTCAAGTTGATTAGGGCCTTATTGACCACAAGACTCCAAAAATTTTCCAGTTATCGCATTTGGAATACATGGCACTCATTTTGCAAACTGCATCCAACTTACCATCATTCTCAGTGCATTCAAAATTAACATTTTTATTTTCTTGAATAAGGAGTCAATTTATTTTCATTTAACTTTTGGATATTCCCCTCTGTTTATACCTGAACAGAACTTCACAAGCATTTCTATTGGTATCATATGTCTTGTGAACCTTTACTATGTTGACTAAAAGCAAAAGTCCTAGTAAGAACTAGAAGTGAATAGTCACATCAGTGGAAGTTACTTTGTAAAGTTTATTATTATTTTTGGCTGTGACAGCCACGTGGCTTATGAGACCTTTGTTCCCTGACTGGGGATTGAACCCAGACCCACGGCAGTGAAAGTACTGAATCCTAACCACTGAATGGCCAAGGAAGTCTCAAATCAAATTTCGCAGTTTTAGTTTTTCAGTTTTTCACTCAAGTATCCAGAGAAACTGAGAGGGTCAGTTCCTAGGCAGGTTGATAGGGAGTCTAGGGGTCCCCAAGGAGAGAGGGGTCTGGAATTCTCCAGGAGGAAGAAAGGACAAACTTTTTTTCTTTCTCCGCATTCCTTAGGATTATATAATAATAATGTATCCTGCCTGAGGACAGTCTTTGGATTAAACCTTCTGGCTAATTCTGTTATCTTAAAATGTAAATTATGGGAGTGGGTCTGATGAGGTCTTTACAACCTCCAGACATTCTTTGGATTATATAACCTCATTGTTAACACTAGCAAGCGGGTACTCTTTCTGCCCTCTTCTGATGCCTATGTCAGAAGCTTTCTCTATCTCCTTTATACTTTAATAGAACTTTATTACACAAAAGCTCTGAGCGATCAAGCCTCATCTCTGGCCCCGGATTGAATTCTTCTCCTACGGGGGCCAAGAATCCTGGTGTCTTCGCGTGATTCAACAACAACCTTTCAAAACTCTAAATTGCTTTAACATTATATATTTGCTCTAAATAAATGACTGTTGGAGAACTGAAGGGAATATGATAAGGGTCATGAAACATGTAAATGTCATGTTAAAAGTAACGCATCAATCCAATATGTTTGAGACCCAAACTGATAAAGGTTAAAATAATAAATATTAATAGAATCCACTTAAACTGTTGATTTATTTAAAACACAAACTCCACTGTAACTTGCAAGAGGAAAAAAACCTAAAGTCAAATAATACCAAATACTTAATACCAAAACAAGGACAACACAGAGGCAGGCCAAAACAGAGCAAGAAAATATAATGAAGGAAATAATTAGAGGTAGCAATTTAATATAAACGAGATCTTTTTCATTAATATAATATTGATATCCTTGAGAGTTAAAACACGTTAAATTTGAGAAAGTAGGTCAACATATATAAGAAACAAATGGAATTTACAATTAAATATAAAAACACTTGAGCTAAATTTCAAATAGTATAAACACTGAGTAAAGAAGGTAACGTTATGTAGTAACGTGAACAGAAACTCGGTGGCACTGAAGTTTTACCTCAATGCTGTGCTTGAGCTGAGTCGCTTCAGTCGTGTCTGACTCTCTGTGAGTCTGTGGACCATAGGCTGCCAGGCTCTTCTGTCCATGGGATTCTCCAGGCAAGAATACTGGAGTGGGTTGCCATGCCCTCCTCCAGGGGATCTTCCTGACCCAGGGATCAAACTGGTGTCTGCTCTGTCTCCTGAATTGGCAGGCAGGTTCTCTACCATTAGTTCCACCTGGGAAGCCCAGCACAATGCTATTAGTCTGTAAAAAACCATATAGAAAAGTAATAAAGAGAAGATTTCAAAATATGATTTAGAAGAGGAAATTAGTGATCAACATGCTTGAGCCCTTAACCTAGAATAGGAAATATAATTTGTTACAAATATTTATAAATCATTCATGAAAATTATCATACATTAGACTTACACTGAAAATATCCATAAAGATGGAAGGCTAACTCCTCAAAATAACCATTTTGTCCTGACCTGGATGTCAGATTCTTTTATGGATCAGAGACTGGGGGGAGGTGAGGAAACAAAGCAAAGTGAGAGTGAAGTCGCTCAGTCGTGTCCGACTCTGCGACCCGTGGACTGTTGTCCACAAAGCTCCTCCGTCCATGGGATTCTCCAGGCAAGAATACTGGAGTGGGTTGCCATTTCCTTCTCCAAAGGACCTTTTAATTCCTGTAAATATCTCCCAGAATGTCTAGTAAGCCTCAGGTAGGGGCATGTGTTAATTGTACTTCCTTACAATCATTTCATGGGTGCTGTGAAATGGAATATCTCATGTCACGTCAACAAACCAAGATGTCACATCTATCTGTGATTCTGGCCTTCCCAAATGTGAATTTCTGTTCCACCTGGTAAGTAGCCAAGTAGGGCATCTGTGCCATTGCCACACAAAGAATCACAGTCCTTCACAGGTAGGTGGGGTCAGGTTATCCCCTGAGGCAGGCCATTATGGTTGTTTCAGTTTAGTTCAGTTCAGTTGCTCAGTCGTGTCTGTCTCTTTGCGACCACGTGGACCGCAGCACGCCAGGCCTCCCTGTCTATCACCAACTCCTGGAGCTTACTCAAACTCATGTGCATTGAGTTGGTGATGCCATCCAACCATCTCATCCTCTGTCGTCCCCTTCTCCTCCTGCCCTCAGTCTTTCCCAGCATCAGGGTCTTTTCAAATGAGTCAGTTCTTTGTATCAGGTGTCCAAAGTATTGGAGTTTCAGCTTCAACATAAGTCATTCCAATGAACACTTAGGACTGGTCTCCTTTTAGGATGGACTGGTTGGATCTCCTTGCAGTCCAAGGGACTCTCAAGGGTCTTCTCCAATAACACAAAGAGTTAAAGTCATAGAAGCAGATCCAGTGGAAATTCAAAATTAACCCTTCCCGGTTACAAGCTCAGACTACACCAGGTGATTCATTTCACTTCAGTTCAGTTCAGTTACTCAGTCATGTCCAACTCTCTACAACCCCATGGACTGCAGCACCCCAGGCCCCCCTGTTCATCACCAACTCCAGGAGTTTATTCAAACTCATGTCCATTGAGTCAGTGATGCCATCCAGCCATTTCATCCTCTGTCACCCCCTTCTCCTCCCACTTTCAATCTTTCCCAGCATCAGGGTCTTTTCCAATGAGTCAGTTCTTTGCATCAGGTGTCCAAAGTATTGGAGTTTCAGCTTAGGCATCAGTCCTTTCAATGAATATTCAGGACTGATTTCCTTTAGGACGGATTGGTTGGATCTCCTTGCTGTCCAAGGGACTTTCAGGAGTCTTCTCCAACACCACAGTTCAAAAGCATCAATTCTTTGGTGCTCAGCTTTCTTTATAGTCCAACTCTCACATCCATACATTAATATTGGGAAAAGCATAGCTTTGACTAGATGGACCTGTGTTGGCAAAGTAATGTCTCTGCTTTTTAATAAGCTGTCTAGGTTGGTCATAACTTTTCTTCCAAGGAGCAAGCATCTTTTAATTTCATGGCTGCAGTGACCATCTGCGGTGATTTTGGAGCCTCTAAAAATAAAGTCTGTCACTGTTTCCCCATCACTTTTCCATGAAGTGATGGGACCAGATGCCATGATCTTAGTTTTCTGAATGTTGAGTTTTAAGCCAATGTTTTCACTCTCCTCTTTCAGATGATTGATCCTCCAAAATTCACTTTCAAGAAAATAAAGTGTAACTACCTCTCCCTCCAAGTGTTCAGGTGTTTAGAATGTGTCTTTGCTGCTTTTCAGCAGTGTAAGGCGAGTGCAGAGAAAAAGAGAGTGAGTTGGGCAGTCAGGCAAGAAAAGGGAAATTTACTAGAGGGAAAGGAGAGGGTGACTGGCCCTTAAGGAGAACCAGCTTCCTCCCTTTCTGACAGGGTCCTACTTATACCCCACCAATGAAAAATTTTCTGAAGGGTTGGTTAATTTTTAGCCTGTAGTTGAGTCCTGTGGTCACATAGCTGGAGGTCTAGAATCTGGTGGTCTTGTAGCTTTGAGAAGATAGGCACCAGTGAGAAAGCAGAATGCAATTTGGGCAGTTTGGTCAGTCTCATAGATCACTGTAATTTTATTCTCTGTTTGCAAGGTTGACATAATGAGTCATAGTATCAATGAGACCCCGTGTGGGTCCTATCAGACAGCCGCTCTGTATTAGTCCAGGTAATTGTCCTTGCTATGTCTAAGCAACCCAGTTTTCTTTCCTACTTTTGTATAATTTTCATATTGTTACCTCTTCTTTGTTATTTGTATTTCACTTGGTAAAAGCTGTCCTGATGCTTCTGCAGTCTTTTCTATTTCAATTTTGAGGTTTGTTGCAAAAATAAAGGAAGGGAAAATGTAAGTGAAAAGAAGAGGAAATGTATTTCTTATGTGATTTTTCAAGATATCAAAACTTTCCACTCTCATTGAACATTCCTAGAAAGTAAAAGTGAGCAGTGAATGAAAAAGTGACACACAAAGGTAAAGAGAAACAATGTAATTGAAAAAAAAAAAACTACAGTGACATTTTCTCTGTTCAAATGACAAAATGTCACTTAACTACACAAATGGGGATGAAGAGCTCTACAGAGTGACAGGTTTCAGACCACCCCATGTGAGACGGTTTAGCTGCAGACAGAGCTGGAGGAGGGTAGCAGGCTCTTAGGTGGAGTGTTACCTAAGAGGCAAGTTGTCAGCTTTGCTAACTCCCAGCATCTATTTACTTATTTTTATTTGTCTGTTTACATTACTCACTCTTCATGGACGTTATCTGATTCTGAGGATATAGACCTATTAACTCACCATGAAAGAGACTGGGTCACAGATTAGACAGCCATTTTATTCACGTCTGAGAGGTCAGCTGTTACCTGGAAGCTACTAGGTATAAGTGATTTGGACAGGACGTCATGTTCACATAAGAGATGAGACTAGATGTAATAATGTTGACCACTGAGCTGAGGATTAAAGGAAGGGAAGCAGGTCATCTCAGGGAAATTCGATACAGTTCCCATAGTTAGATGTGTGAATTTTCCCCCTCGTGGGAATGGCTAGTATATACTGAATGCTTCTATGTCTTGTCCAGGCATGGTCAGAAGCATGCTATGTCATTCAATCTTCCCAACAATCCAGTGAAACAAATATGATTATCATTTCCATACAAGAGGAAAACCAGGGTGCTGAAGGTCACATAGCCAGTATAGGATGGAGCTGGGACATCAACCTAGGCAAACTTGCCCCCATGTCCAGTGTCTCAAGCACTGGACTGAGCTATCTCCTCTGACAAAGTGCTTCCTATTTCAGAGGAACTTAGTAAGTTCTTCCTCTCCAATTCCTATTCTTCTTTGTCACAAATGTGTCATTTGTTCATTCCAGGAACATTACAATCATTACATTACAATTAAAGAGGATACAGTTCCCATTGCCCTTGCTAACTTCCAGTCCTATGTTTCAAGTGGTGTTTTGTTGATATCTACAGAGTAGCCTGGCAGACTATGGACCATAGTTTCAAAAAGAGTTGGACACAGCTGAAACAACTTAGCAACAACTGAACTTTGAGAATCCCTGTTTACATCTGAGAAAATATTTTGAGAAATTATCCAGAAAGTTTAAAAATCCATGTAAATTTACTCTTACTATCTTTGTTTTCAGAAGATTATAATTTTCTGAAATAGTCTTCAAATACTAGGTTTGAGTAGTCAAACTTTGGTGTGTATAGTTCTCTTATAACTGGCTCTAAAAAAAAAAAAAAAAAGAACTGGCTCTGTGGCCCACTCACTGGAAAAGACCGTGATGCTGGGAAAGACTGAGGGCAGGATGAGAAGGGGACAACAGAGGATGAGATGACGGGATCGCATCACCAACTCATTGGATATGAACTTGAGCAAATCTGACCAATAGAGAAGGACAGGGAAGCCTGGTGTGCTGTAGTCCATGGGGTAAAAGAGAGTGGACATGCCTTAGTGACGAACAACAATGGGACAGAGACCCCTCTGTGCACTTCCTCTGGGACAGACACCTTCCTGAATTCCCCACATGTACCATTACTGCCTTTAGGGATTTTACAATCTATCAGGGCAGTCAAATGTTACATAATTAGATGGATTACTTAATTACAACTGCATGTAGTGCAGCTAAAGGAGAATGCTTAAGGTTAATGAGGAATAACATGGAGGCAGAATAGTTTAGTGGTCAAGTACCACTTATGCAGTTAATCCTAACTAATCTCTCTGAGTTCTCAGTTTCCTTATTTGCAAACATGTCAATAATTAGAGTAATTATCTCATAAGGAAGCTGTGAAGATTACTGTCATGTTCATTAAAAACACTTTGCTGAGAGGCTGCATGTAAAAATTTCTGTCATTAATATAATTACAAATTATCTGTACCTTACAGAATTGGTAAAGACATGCCATTACAAGGGTTGAATGTAATTGCAACCTCAGTATCCCTGAGTGTATGGTAGATTAGGCACCCCACTCCAGTACTCTTGCCTGGAAAATCCCATGGACAGAGGAGCCTGGTAGGCTGCAGTCTATGGGGTCGCTCAGAGTCGGACACGACTGAGCAACTTCACTTTCACTTTTCACTTTCCTGCATTGGAGAAGGAAATGGCAACCCACTCCAGTGTTCTTGCCTGGAGAATCCCAGGGACGGGGGAGCCTAGTGGGCTGCCATCTCAGGGGTCCCACAGAGTCAGACACGACTGAAGCGACTTAGCAGCAGCAGCAGCAGCAGCCAGTACTCTTGCCTGGAAAACCCCATGGATGGAGGAGCCTGGTAGGCTGCAGTCCATGGGGTCGTTAAGTTGGACACGACTGAGTAACTTCACTTTCACTTTTCACTTTCATGCATTGGAGAAGGAAATGGCAACCTACTCCAGTGTTCTTGCTTGGAGAATCCCAGGGACGGGGGAGCCTGGGGGGCTGAAGTCCATGGGGTCGCACAGAGTCGGACACAACTGAAGCGACTTAGCAGTAGCAGCAGCAGAGGTATAAAGAGAAATAAACACAGGCAAAATTGAATTTTTTAGGACAACTAGCCGGAGAAGGCAATGGCAACCCACTCCAGTACTCTTGCCTGGAGAATCCCAGGGACAGAGGAGCCTGGTGGGCTGCTGTCTATGGGGTCACACAGAGTTGGACACGACTGGAGCATTTTAGCAGCAGCAGCAGCAGGACAACTAGCACCTAAAAAAGTGCCTTGTGGATTACAGTTGCAACATAATTCATTTTTAACAAATGATATCAGTGATATTGTTCCCTATCATGTCTCCAGTGAGCTTAAGGCCTACTCAGATATTGTAAAGGTACACACACAACTGAATTTTTTGAAGAAGGGAAAAAGGGTAAATAAGGAAAAAATGAGAAAAATCAAAAGCTTCTCTTATAAGCTCTTTTTATATTGAATATTTCTTGGTGACCTGGAAAAGTCACCATTTTGCATGAATTTTTCTCCCTTCTCTGACTTTGATCAGACTCTTCTCCCCAGGAACAACTAAGGAGGTGTGAGAAGCATGCTATACAGCTGTGTAGCTATGAACCACAGTGGCATGCATGATTTGATGTCCCCCACATAGGAACTCATTGCAAAAATTAGCACTTGTATAGATTTCATTACAAAGAGTAGAAAAAGAAAGGAAAGGGCAAACTGGAAAAACCCAGAAAATGAAAGTTTCTCTACTCACTCTTTAAGAGCCACCCATCACCCCAAGCCCTCAGAACTTGCCTACACCTCCCCTGCATGCAGTCCTGTGAGCCCCCAGTGTCCCAGTGGCCCTCCCCGTCACTGTGCTGCTGGCCCTTGGTGATGCTCTGCCCCAGCCCCACGTGCTCCCTGGGCTGTGAGCT
Organism: Bos indicus; assembly: GCF_029378745.1. Classification (NCBI taxonomy): domain Eukaryota; kingdom Metazoa; phylum Chordata; class Mammalia; order Artiodactyla; family Bovidae; genus Bos; species Bos indicus. The sequence continues at coordinate 23,259,163 of NC_091767.1, forward strand.
GCCTTCGAGCCACGGCAATCTGGAAAGCTTCACATGTTGGAGTCAGATGGAGAGACTGCCCGCTGTGTCCTGTCTGAGGGACAGGACTGACTTCAGATTTCCTCAGACCCTGGTGCACGGGACCAGGCTTGAGAAGACAGAAGCCACAGCTGCTGTGCACGAGTTGCTCCAGCAGACCTTCCAGCTCTTCAGCACCACGGGCTCTTCTGCAGGTCGGGACGAGAGCCTCCTGGACAGATTCCTCGTGGGACTTGATCAGAAGTTGGAGGACCTGGACACGTGTCTGAGGGAGGGAAGGACACGGGAACAATCACCTCTAGGGAGTGAGAACTCCAGATAGGCTGTGAAGCGTTACTTCCAGTGAATCAGTGTGTATCTCAAAGAGAAAGAATACAGCCGCTGTGCCTGGGAGGTTGTTAGCGTGGAAATCAGAAGGTGCTTGGGTCTTTGCCAGCAAGCTCATCAGAAAACTCAGGAAATAAAAAAGACATTGAATGTGAAAACGGTTCATCTGGTCAACTAAATGGCTATTTTCTAAGACTCAAAGTGCAACCTTTAACTCTATTTTTGTGTCAGATGACATATAAGTAATAGCTAATATATGGGATTATATAAATGTATGTTAAATGCTTTGTTACCATAACTGTTTAAAACAGATTTAAGAATCCATTTTCCATATCTTAAAAACCTATAATATTTATTTATTTATTAAAATTATCAGAAATATTTAGGCTATTTATAGCATTTAAATATTTATTATTCATAAGATAGTTGTTTTGTATTATATTTTGTAGAAGACTACTATTTGTATTTAAGTAGTGGAAAGAAAAGTAGTTTTAAAAAAGCAAGCTGGCTTGCACACACCTTTGAACAAAATCTAACCCAAAGCCTGATCCTACAAGATAAACCTATACTGAAGTCACCTGAAGAAAGAGGGAACGGGGTTACCCACCCTGGGTCATAGAAGGAACAAGGGACAATTTGAGGAGGGAATGAATGGGATTCTTGAGACATAGATTAGAGGTGGGAGGGAGATAAGTGAAGAAAAGCCCAGATCATGCACACAGTTGCCTGCTTGGGGCCTGTAAGAACTGGAGCGCCTTCAAGGATTAGTGGAGAACCACATACATCGTGGGAGGTCAATCGCATATATGGGATCTAGGATCCTGGAGTAGGATGAATAAGGGAGAGCAAGTTTCCTACACTTGGCCACTCCTGAGAAAAGAGTCTTCCTAAATTGTTCAAATGGAGGCAAGAAGAACAAGGCGGGCTGGGGATTGCAGAGACAGCAAAGAGATGTGAGAATCAGTAGCTGCCATGATAAATGTGACTCTAAAGAAGTAAAGAGGGTTTCTTAAGCTTATTTATATATATTAAACACACATGTCATTGCTAAACTTTTAAATAACTCATACAAAGGAATGCCTACCCTTGACCTCTAGGAGGATATACCCTAATCCTATACTGTTAACAATTTAATGGGTATCCTTCTAGACATTTTCATATGTAGTTAATAAATCTATACATAGGGACATATTAATGTATATCACATAAATATCCATTTTTCATATACTTCAGTTTCTCATTTATTTATATTTCCTTGCAAATAGATGTTTGAGATATTTCTTCATTAGTACATAAAAAAGGATTGCCTAGTTATAAATTGCTGCATTATGTCTTAACTGCAAAACTAAGATAATCACAAAAGCTTACCTTGAAAGTGTGGCAAGATTAATTGCCTTAATTTATAGCACATGCTCAGAATGGTACCAGACACTTCCCAAGTGCTCCTTACGTTAAGTCTTCTATTTGAATCTGTCTAGCAGATTATTTCCTCATGTTCTGGGTCTGTGGTCAGGAAGATGAGGCAGTTCCCAGAGAGCTGTTCAGAGATAGATTCCTGCAGCTCACCCACTGCACAGCAAGAGGAGAAATAGCCATTCACTGGGATGACATTCAGAGAAGGCGATGGCACCCCACTCCAGTACTCTTGCCTGGAAAATCCCATGGACGGAGGAGCCTGGTAGGCTGCAGTCCATGGGGACGAGAAGAGTCAGACACGACTGAGTTCACTTTCACTTTCCACTTTAATGCATTGGAGAAGGAAATGGCAACCCACTCCTTTGTTCTTGCTTGGAGAATCCCAGGGACGGGGGAGCCTGGTGGGCTGCCGTCCATGGAGTCGCACAGAGTCGGACACGACTGAAGCGACTTAGCAGCAGCAGCAGGGATGACATTGCCAAGCCTACTGCAACAATTACTCAGAGTTCTAGACAGAAACAGGAAACATTCCTATGTGGCACAGAGGCCAGCTGTCTACAAGACACACCCCCACCCTCACTGGATTCTTTGTTTTCCCTGGACTTTAGGAGCCCAGAGTTTCAGCCAGGAAGACACAGGCGTCTGGCAGGCAGTCAGGACGATACTCTGCTCTGTGACTCAACTCAGCCAGGAGGCCAGGCCAGAGGGGATTCCCAGGCTGGATCCTGAAATTCCTTTTGGCAGCTTGCATTTAGTTTCCTTTTCACTTGTTGCATCAACTTCATTGCTATTTTTGCCTTCTGGGATTCATTACGCAATCTCTGATGATGTAACAAAATTCAAGTCACTTGTCGGTTTTGAGTATGTAGACGGCTTTGCTTTGGGCTGTTTCACTTTAAAGATTCAGAAACTACCTCAGAGACAGGAAACTCACCCAGAACCTACACAGTGCGACCTGCCCTCATGTCAGCAGGGTGGGGCAAGGGGGCCCCCGGAGGCTTGTTCAGCAGCTGCAGCCAATGTGTTGTCCTTTTAACCCTCTTCTCAACCATAGGTTGGCCCGACTCAATGCAGCCCTGATAGTTATTCTGAGAATTCAGAGTCCAGCTCAGAGAACAACCTGGGATCTGAAGGGAAAAGTAAATACAGGCTTGATGCAGACGGGCATGTTCTGAAAGGACCAGTCTGAGTGTCCAGCAGCAGTGGGTCCTGGCAGCAAACAGTGAAAACAAGGCCTGGGCTGCTCCTGCCTGTTCCTGGGCCATCGACCCTCTGATGGGTGCATTCTGAGAGTGACAGGGGTGAAGAGTGTAGGATCCTCTGGTTGGGTACATTCTGGAGGAGTTAGGAGAGTTAGCCAAGGCCCTGACCAAAATACCGAGTCCCAGCTGCATCTGAAGTGAGCAGGAGAAACACGGCAATGATTATTGTCCATGGCCTGTGAATGATGTCCTTAGTGTGAGTAAAGTGAAGAGAGAAGAGGCTGCAACCAGAGGCACTTAGATCTCTCTGCATATTGTCCCTTTTCACACCAGAGGGGAGGCCTGAGGAGGGGGTCTGGGCCCCCTGGCTGTGAGCACAGGGCAACCCCAGCCTGGGCAGAGTCAGCCTCAGGTGCTGAGAGAGGGCGAGAGGGAGGCCGAAGCTGGAAGGTGGGAAGACACGCTCTTCTCTCACGCTGGAGACGGACTTTCCATCGTGGTCCTGAAGTTTACAGGAACTCTCTTTGTCACCAAGCAAAATGTCTCCAGTCTACTCTGGCCTATTTTTAAATTTATATAATAGTATACATTTTCTTCTGAGGTGAGTGTCTTTCAATGACTGCTATATTTGTGCCTTTAGTTGTGGTTCTTTTTATTGTTATTAATAACCCTATTATCAGGATAGATAAAGTATTTATGCAATTTTAATGGGTATTTGGGCTGTTTCTAGTTTGGGACTCTTATGTATATTGCTGATCTGAATATTCTTTACTTCTATACTGATGCATATTTACATGATTCTCTCCCAGGGTAATTGCTAAGAGTGGACTTACTGGGTCATATTGTTGTTCAGTCGCTCAGTCATGTCCGATTCTTTGTGACCCCAATGGACTGCAACAAGACTTCCCAGTCCTTCACCGTCTCCCAGAGCTTGCTCAAACTCATATCCATTGAATCAGAGATGTCATCCAACCATCGTGTCCTCTGTCGTCCCACTCTCTTGCCTTCAGTCTTTCCCAGCATCGGGGTCTTTTCTAATGAGTCAGCTCATTAAAGGATTGCAGTTTCAGTTTCAGCATCAGTCCTTCTAATGAAGTTCAGGATTGATTTCCTTTAGGATTGACTGGTTTAATCTCCCTGCAGTTCAAGGGACTCTCAAGAGTCTTCTCCAACACCACAGTTCAAAAGCATCAATTCGTTAGTGTTCAGCCTTCATTATGGTCCAGCTCTTACATCCACATATTACTGGGTCATAGACCACAGGCTATGCATATTTTCAGCTTTGCTAGATAATGTTTTTGAAAGTAGTTGTACAAATATACACAACAAACATTAGTTGCTCCATATGGTCATCACACTTGCTATTTTCAGACCTTAATTTTTTATTTGCAGGCAATGTATTTATCTAAAAACTTGAAAAATCAACCAAACTTTTATATAGTGTTTGTAAAGCTGATCAGAGAAAAATAACAAAATTAGTTATTGTCATAAGCATATATATATGAAAATTCAAGGAAAACTTAGTTCATTAAAAATTAGCAAATGTCATGAAAAAATTTCATTCATACTTGCAACAATAAGAAAGCATAAATATATTGGAATGAACCTCAGAAAGAATGTGCAAGACACATAATCAAGCCAGCAGCCAAAATTTATTGAGAGATAGTTTTAAAATAGTTCAAGAAAATGGCAATATTTGTTTTACTTTATGACGTGGTTAGGACATGTTTGCTAAGTAAATGTTTGTTCACTAAAAGACCGTGTTTCTCAGGAGGAGGTGACCTTGACAGTCTCCTATTGCACACTCTGATTTCCCTTCTCACTGAGGCTTACTACCTCATCACGTGCTTACATGTCCCTTGCTCACTTACAAAGAGAGAAGTTGCTTAACTTCATTAACGATCAAGATTTAAAACATACTGTCTCAATGTTAGAGAAAAAAATTGTTATTTTTTCTGGCCATCTGAGTCAAAAATGCAATTATAGACTTGTACTTAGAGGTCAAAGGTAAAGACAAATTGTCCTGTCAAAGCTATTTTTAAAAAAACACTTAAATCTACACTTTATTCAAATCTCCTTATTCCTGTACCCACCACCCAGCCCCGCTGGTTGCAGGAATTTCATTTTTATTTATTTATGGCTGTGAGACTTGTGACATCTTATTAAATAGTTCCCCAACCAGGGATCCAAGCAGGATCCTGCAGTGAAAGCATGGAGTCCCAATCAGTGAAACTCAAGGGAATTCCCAGATCTCCTTAGTTTTTACCCAAAGTTGTTTTTCTGTCCTGGGATGCCATTTAGAATGGCACAGTACCTTTAATTTCCATGTTTCCTTAGGCACCTCAAGGCTGTGACAATTTCTCAGTAGTAGACTTTTTATGTTCTTATCAGTGGTATTATTTTGAAATGTCAATTTCCAATTTTTATTACTAATGTCAAAAGATGTGATTGATTTTAATATTGATCTTTTTTCAGTGACCTTGTTAAATTTATTTTAAAATTTCAATAGTTTATATGTCCTTTTGTATTTTGTATGTACACAATTACATCATCTTTAGATAGAAAAAAAATTATCTGAGACAGCAAGGGATTTGAACAGACCTCTTACAAAGAAAATATCTAAATTGTCAATAAGCATATGAAAATGTGCTGAACCTTATTAATAACTAGCAATATGAATTAAAACTCTAATAAGATATCACTCCGATTCACTAGAATGGCTAAAATTAAGAAGACTGGCAATACCAAGTGTTGAAAAGAAAGTAATACAACTGACATCCCATACTCTTGATAGTGAGAATATAAATTGGTGTAAACTTTGAAAAATATGTTTGTCATTATCTACTAAATCTGAACATATGCACATTCTATGAGCCAATTACTTCATCCTAGGCATATATCCAACAGAAGGCTACATAAATGTGCACCAAAAGATGCAAACAAGGATTTTCATAGCCAAAATTAATTATGCCGACATAAAGTCCGTGAAGGCAATCGAAAGAGACCTATTAGGAAGCACCTCATGAACACAATAGCAGGAAGTGGGAGGAGGACAAAGAGAAGAAAGCAGGAGTTCTTGTTTGCAATTCTGCACCCATCCCCTTCTTCCGGTTCCTCACTCTGGTCTTTCTTTCCAGTCTCTACAGCCATGAGAGCGCCTGGGCAGGACTTTTCCCTGCTTCAGTTCCCAATAACATTTGGGCCCATTCTTCTGTCCAGGGCACAACTTAGTGCCCTCTCTGCCTAAAGACTTCTCGAATGAAGTACAAAGCCACACTCTGGCATTCAAAAGCATCCCGAATATATCTTGAGCTGATTTTCCCACCATTGATCCCCTTGGTTCTTCACTCATAACTCATCCACAATTTGAAGCTCCTTCTACGTGGTCCCTGCAAACTCGGCAATTCTCCTGGCTCTGTGTAAGCTGCTCTCTCCATCTTGAGCTGTGCTCGCCACCATGAACCATCACCACAGGAGGCCAAGTGAGCACTTGACTAGCCCAATCTTAGCTGTACTATGACTGCAAAAGTATGCACAGTATTTTGAAGGAACTATGAAAGAGAGGAATGTAACTATCTCATTATTAATTTATATTGGTATATGTTGGAATGATAACATTTGGATATTTTGTGTTCAATAAAACACACTGTTAAAATTAACTTCACTTGTTTCTTTTTAATCTTTTGACATGGCTACTAGAAAAATTTAAATTGCCTGTATGGCTCCCATGATATTTCTTCTGAGCAGTGCTGAATACATTCTCTGGTAGCATATTGGAAAATCACAGAAAGAACAAATAATGTTTAGTTGCACAAATTAAATATAATTGCTATTAAAATGTTAGTATATTTCCTTTAGTTTATTTTTTTTCTATATACTTTTACATAGTGGCATTGTATCTACAATTTTATGCCCTGCTTTTGAATATAACTAGGTGCTTTTTATTTTCTAATGATACCAAAAAATATATTCCTTATAGAAAAAATTTTAATGTGAGAAAAGAAAGGGTAAAAATTTAGTAACATTTAAAAAATTCTTTGACACTAGATTATGAAAATACCTAAGAATCCTATCTCACAGATATTCTTTCATTATGGAGAAATTTTCATGTACAAACAGTTCTAAAGGAACAAAATGAAGAGGAAAGAATTTTCCTACTTGCTGCATCCTTACCTTAATATGCAAAATCAGATATTTAGATTATTCAAAGTATGTACAAAATAAATATACATTGCCCCTCAGTTATGGTCAAAAGGCATCCTACAAGAGAAATCATGAACTTTTATGTGTGGCCTGTATAACATTCATTTGCCTGCACAGAGATAAGACTTAATCTTTACTTTGGTATATTCTGGATAATTTGAGATTGCCAAATAAAGCAATAAATTAAAGTTGATAAAGATATGCAATATCTTGCTGCTTATGGTTAAGGCCTAAAAAAAACTCACGCAAACTTACCTTATACAAAAAAAACTCATGCAAACTTACCTTATACAAAAAATACAAAAATTATTTTCTACAATTGTTAAACTCTTAGAAATAAAGACCCTTTCACAAAAAGAACCCTGTAATAATTCAGTACAAATTGATTAGGCATTTTTTTTTTTTAGCATTTAGCAATTCACTGAAAATTTACAAAAACATTAGAAATTCTCCCAGACTGTATATCTTTTCCCCTAATACATATAAAATCAAAAAACAAGGAGCTAAAAAGAAAAAGAGTTTTAGAGGTAACTAATCAACACAGGAGAACTAAAAAGGAAACTGGAAAGTGGGAAATTCCTCTCCAATAGAAAGAATGGAGGGCCATGCTATATAAGTAGCCCACACTCAAGGAGGAAGGCCATTCACTCTGCAAATCCTTGAAGACTCAGCTTCAGTACCTACTAGCAGAACAGGCAGCCCTGTGCCTGATTTCACCATGACCCACCGGTGCCTCCTCCAGATGGTTCTCCTGCTGTGTTTCTCCACCACAGCTCTTTCCAGGAGCTACAGCTTGCTTCGATTCCAACAAAGGCGGAGCCTTGCGGTATGTCAGAAACTCCTGAGGCAGTTACCTTCAACTCCTCAACATTGCCTCGAGGCCAGGATGGACTTCCAGATGCCTGAGGAGATGAAGCAAGCACAGCAGTTCCGGAAGGAAGATGCCATATTGGTCATCTATGAGATGCTCCAGCAGATCTTCAATATTCTCACCAGAGACTTCTCCAGCACTGGCTGGTCTGAGACCATCATTGAGGACCTCCTTGAGGAACTCTATGAGCAGATGAATCGTCTGGAGCCAATCCAGAAGGAAATCATGCAGAAGCAAAACTCCACTATGGGAGACACGACTGTTCTTCACCTGAGGAAATATTACTTCAACCTCGTGCAGTACCTGAAGTTCAAGGAGTACAACAGGTGTGCCTGGACAGTTGTGCGAGTGCAAATACTCAGGAATTTTTCTTTCCTGACGAGACTAACAGGTTACCTCCGTGACTGAACATCTCCCACCTGTGGCTCTGGGAAGGGACAATGTGACTTTGAGGTGATACTCTTCACCCAGCAGAGGCTCTTGAAGTAACTGACAATGCAATGCACTGGATTTCAATGGATAGTTAAAGACTGTAAGCTATTTTTAAATTGATTTATGCATTATTTATTTATTTAAACTTTTATATAGGAAATAAATTATTTATGAAACAAAATTGAACATGGCAGTTTTAATGTCAACTTGATTGATGTGACAACATATATTAAAAATTGGCGAGCACCCTGGAGACATTTATTGCAAAACAAGCCTGCAGAATAGTAGTTTCCAGCCCCTGCCTTTGAGGAATTTAAAATAGAAGACATGTGGAATGTCCAAGTTACAGGCATATTCTCCATGGATCGGTACAGTTTACCTGCTCTTGTCTCCTTCACTTCTTTAAATGTATCAGACAGCTCATGCTGTAGGGCCCCGCAATATGATGTGGGGTTCTTTTGTCTTTTTTTCAACTGGGGGAAAATGTACACCACCTTACATTTGAGAGTCTTACAAAGTAAGCCTTCTTGATGCCAATAAATCTGGGGCAAATTCCATTCAGTTTATAAAATTCTTAACTACAGAAAATGAAAAATTCTGACCTTCTAAATGTCCTTAGTTTCTTGTACACTTCAACCCTTATTTCTAACAATGTAGTCCTGGGAAAGAGGTTTCAGGAACATGAGTTAAAAATTACTTAAGACGGTCACGGGGTCATTAAAAACTGTCAGATATGGTAATCCCTCAATTAAAAATTAGTGAAAAGTAATTTTGAGGGGTAGCCCTCCCATCGCCCCATAGCGGACAGTGTCATCGCGGCCACTGTGTTCCACTTTGTACCCAACGCCCTCCTATAGTCCCACAGCGAATAGTCTCTGAGCCACCGCGGGATTCGACCGTGTTCGCAACGCCCCTCACCTCCCCACCCCCATCCCCACATCGTGGTAAAGTCAATAGTCTCATCACGGACACTGTGTTCCACTATGCTCCAACTTGTGCGGAACACTCTCCCATCTACTCACTGCAAATCGTCTCCTAGCCGCCGCGGGATTCGACACGTGAGCAACTCCCCAGCAGGTTCCCACAGAGAATAATCTCTTAGCCGCCGCGCTCCTCATGCGCAACGCCCACCCGCCCCCACCACAGAACCAAAACTGTCATCGCTGCCGCTGTGTTTCACTTTGTGCACAACGTCCTCCCACCGTTCCACAGCGAATAGTTTACTAGCCCGCGGGATTCAGCGTGTCCGCAACGCCCGCCGCTCCCCACCTCCCATCATGGTGGTACAGCCAATAGTGTCATCGCAGTTACCTTGTTTCACTTTGTCAGCAACGCCCCCACAGCGTCGGGTAACCAATCGTTTCATGCCCACCTTCTAGTTTCACTTTGGGCACAACGCTGTCCATCCTCGCGTCGCCAATAATCCCATCACCGCTGCCCGGTCCCTTTCTCTGAGCTGTGGGTTCCCTCGCGTCGGAAGTGAGCGCCAGTCTGTAAAATCAGCCTCATCTCGCTCAGAAGCCCCGCCTTGGGGGTTCTTTTCCTCAAACATGGCTTGGTTGTTTGACATTTGGAAAGAAAGCCCACTACTCAGGCGGTCGTTCCGAAAATGCAATATTCTGGCTCCCTACTCAGGACAGCGGAAAACCAGCCCTTTTCCATAAAAGGGCTAATGATATGCGCACCCTTGGATCAGTGCTCCTATAAAAAGCTCTGTGGAAACTTGGCGTCCTGTCTCTCCAGCGCATGTGAGTCAACTGCCAACTCCCCCAATACTGCGATTCGAAAGCAGAAGCGATCGAACCACAGCGTGCGCGCTCTCGCGGTCGCCCGGAGAAGCAGGCGGTCTGCGGTTCCATCTCAGCGCTTTGTTTCGCGGTGCTCGCGCGTCCCCTCCCGGCCGTCTACAGAATCACTGACATTCTCTATGGCCCGCATCCGCTTGCTAGTGGAAGGGGTGATGCTCCGCAGCATCCCTGTTTGCTCTCTTCGCTGGAACGTGCCTGGGATCCACTGCCAGAAAAACAAGGAAATCTTCAAACACTTGAAACAGATGCAAAGGATCCGCTCTCAGTAGCGCCTAAAGGACAGAGCCACTTCAGACTTCCTTGGAAAAGAGAGAAGATCACTCCAATGCAGATGACTCAAGGCCCCTGCAACCACTATCTGATGCTCCTGCAGAGCTTCCAACTCTTCACCACGGAGGACAGCCGTGCTACTTGGAACAACTCTCTGCTGGATAAACTCCTCTCCAGCCCGGATCAGAGCATGAAACAATTGGAGCAGATGGAAGAAGACAATCTGTGCTCTTCTCATTTGGGATTCCCTGCCCAGGAGTATTTCCATGGCATCCATCTCTACCTCAGGGAACAGGAATACAGCCATTTTCCCTGACAGGCTCTCACAGTGGAAATTAAAAGTGCCTTTCCCTCATATAAGAATCCTCAAGAAACCTCCACAAATAAAGATGTTTACATTTGTAACTCTTGCTAATGTATTACATTATTTTTTGCTTCTTGCTCCAGAGCAATTGTACTCATAATTCTTCAGGCATTGAAAAATGTCTGAAATGAAAATCATGATTTTCCAGAAACAGGTGTGGACAGCAGAACAGAATGTCTTTTCTTGTATAAAGATCTTTTGATCATCATTGAAAAGATCTCTAGATGTCTGAGGGGCTGTATTTTCTATACTCAACGTTCAGAGTTTCTTTCTCATGGACAAGTTTTCAGGATCCTCTGTTCTTAAAGATCTTTCTCAGTTAATTCTATGTGCTATAGAGGTAAAGAATAAACTGAGGATTTTCATCATAATAGAAACTTATCTTTCCTTCTCTGAAGCTTGTCTTGTTCACTTCTTTAAATGCACCAGATAGCTCATGCCAGAGGGCCCCTCTATATGATGTGGGGTTTTTTTCCCTCTCTTTTTTTTTTTTCAATTCGGGGACAATGTACATCACCTTACATTTGAGAGTCTTACAAAGTAAGCCTTCTTTACGCCAATTAACATGAACTGGAGTTACACTTCCATCTATGGACTGTAGTCAAATACTGGCTTCAGTTCAGTTCAGTTCAGTCTCACTCTGCTCAGTCGTACCTGATTCTTTGCGACCCCATGGACTGCAGCATGCCAGGCTTCCCTGTCCATCACCAAATCCCGGAGTTTACACAAATTCATGTCCATTGAGTCAGTGATGCCATCCAACCATCTCATCCTCTGTTGACCCCTTCTCCTCCTACCCTCAATCTTTCCCAGTATCAGGGTCATTTTCAATGGGTTGGTTTCTTCTCAGCAGGTGGTCAAAGTATTAGAGCTTCAGCTTCAGCACCTGTCCTTTCAATGCATATTCAGGGTTGATTTCCTTTAGGATTGACTGGTTTGATCTCATTGCTGGCCAAGGGACTCTCAAAGAGTGTTCTCCAGCACCACAGTTAGAAAGAATCAATTCTTCAGCGCTCAGCCTTCTTTATGGTGCTTCTTTATGGTCCTTCTTTATGGTCTCACATCCATACACGACTACTGGAATAACCATAGCTTTGACTACATGGACCTTTATCAGCAACATGATATCTTTGTTTTTTAACACACTGTCTAGGTTTGTCATAAATTTTCTTCCAGGGAGAAAGAATCTTTTAATTTAGTAGCTGCAGTCACCATCCATAGTGATTTCAGACCCCAAGAAAATGAAATCTCACACTGTTTCTACTTTTTCACCATCTATTTTCCATGAAGTAATGGGACTGGATGCCATGATCTTCGTTTTTGGAATGTTGATACATGTATATATATATTTATTTGGGGGGGGTCTGGTTTAGCCATGCCTCAAATTAGTTCTCTAAAAAGGTGGTTACTTTCAACCAGGGAAACAATAGATGTTATAGAGAATCTATTTTATATGATGGATGAAGATTTTAAAAATTTGAATTTTTGAAATTAATATTATAATGGAAAATTTATTTATTGAGATTGGTATATTCATTCCAAAAAATCCTTCTCTCTGCTTTGCTTTCCATGCATACAATCTAAATTGTGATAACACAGAATGAAACATTGTAAAAGCAAAAGAAATATTTCAACAATTAGAACATTTAAATAGAATTTGTGACTACAACATTTCCATGTTAAATCCTGATGCTTTTCTAAGTTAAAATTAATTAAACTCTCTGTGAGCTTTCAATTTAACAGATGAGATGGCACTAGTGGTAAAGAATCTGCCTGCCAATGCAGGAGACAAGAGATCCGGGTTCCATCCGTAGGCTGGGAAGATGCCCTCTATAAGGAATTGACAACTCACTCCAGTATTCTTGTCTGGAGAATTCCATGGACAGAGGAGCCTGGGGGCCTACTGTCCATGGGGTCATAAAAGGACAGAAATGACTTATGGACTAAACAACAACCATGCTGAAAGCTATAAAACTAAAGAAACAAAAAAGGAAAGTTTGTGTGTGATTTTATATGTTATTATGTTTCACATAAGAAAACAATTCACCTCTTGGAGTTCACAAGACATCCCAATGCTGGAATGTTTCTACATTTACTTAAACTATAACAATAAAAATGAATCTGTGTCTTATTTGTGTAATAAAACTTAAAAAGTTTATAATCCCACTTGGAAACCATGTTAGATATGAAATACTATCAAGAACATAAGAAGAGTACTTTACCTTATTTTTTTAATTATACACCATTTGTAGCTCATCATGAACAAATATATCGGAGTCAAGTGTGTTTCATCGAGAAAAATAATAAAACAACAGAAAATTAATTCACTTTATGGAAGTGAAAAAATGGATAGGTTTAATGAAAATTGGAAAAAAATGATATTGTCATTAAAATGTCCATGGCTAAGGATATAAAAATAGAGGAAAATGGCAAATGTATGCAATAATGAACAATCCATTTTTTCCATTATTGAAAACAAAGGTGAATATGTGGATCTAAGAACATACATTTCACATGACTAGACTCGCTACCTATGAATGAGAATTTGTTTTCTCTTCACTTCTGTATTTGTTACTTTGTGTTTAAATTTCAAATTTCCTGCCTTCTTCCCAGGCCAGTCTCTAGCCAGTATTTGACTACAGCCCATAGATGGCAGTGTAACTCCAGTTCATGTATCATTTGTTTCGACTGCATCACTCACTAGTCAAGAAAGACTTCAAAGCTGAGGACCTGGAACACAGAGAAGGAAGGTTGCCTCGGATCTTCATTCTCTCAGTACTTTAGCTTGGTCCTTGCTCCAGTCCATCACTAGGTAACAGATCCCTGAAGCAAGGCCGTGAAAGAATTCCAGGAACACAGGGAGAATCTGGTGTGATGAAGTAACCCCTGCCGCTTAAACTCTGTCCCCTCAGGCCTAGCTTGAGTCACCTGCTTTCTTGGTTAAAGCTTCTAGGGTAGCCAACAAAGTAGAAGCGTCTAAGTGACACTCAAATAGATTTCTCCATGGTTTCCTTAGTTGTACATGTACTTGGATGCAGTCTCGATAGAAGTCTTGAAGAACAGGTCAGGAGACATGATGTCTAATGACGGCAACAGTATCATCATCATTCAAAAATATTTTGACTCCCAGGGTGAGAACTGTCTTCCTAGCAAGTTGACAAGCTAGATAAGAATACGAAACTCATTGCTATATTCTCATATGCTTCACCTTAAAGTGAGAATTGTTTCATTCAAGTTGATTAGGGCCTTATTGATCACAGGACTCCAAAAAATTTGCAATCATCACGTTTGGAATACATGGCACTTGTTTTGCAAACTGCATCCAACTTTCCATCATTCTTAGTGCTTTCAAAATTAATGTATTTTTATTTTCTTAAATAAATAATTTATTTTCATTTAACTTTTAGACATTTCCCTTTGTTTATACTTGAACATAGCTTCACATGCATTTCTATTCCTATCAAATCTCTTGTGAACATTTACTGTGTTGATTAAAGCAACAGTCCTAGTAAGAACTAGAAGTGAATAGTTACATCAGTGGAAGTTGCTTTAAAAAGTTTATTATTATTTTGGCTGTGCCACATGGCTTATGAGACCTTATTTCCCTGACTGGGGATTGAACCCAGGCCCACAGCAGTCAAAGTGCTGAGTCCTAACCACTGAATGGCCAAGGAAGTCTCAAATTACTTTAAATTTTGCAGTTTTAGTTGTTCAGTTTTTCATTCAAGGATTCAGAGAAACTCTAAATTGCTTTAACATTATATATTTGCTTTAAATAAATGACTATTGGAGAACTGAAGGGAGAATGACAAGGGTCAAAAAACATGTAAAAGTTACGTTAAAGGTAAAGCATAAATCCAGTACATTTGAGACCTAACCTCATAAAGGTTAAAATAATAAATATTGATAGAGTCTGTGAAACTTAAAAGAATCTGTTGATTGATTAAAGCACAAACTTCACTATTACTTTGAAGAGGAAAAAAAACTTAAAATCAAATAATACTAAATAATACCAAAACAAGGACAACACAGAGGCAGGCCAAAACAGCAAGAAAATGCAATACAGGAAATAATTAGAGGTGGCAGTGTTAATGTCACCGAGATCTTTGTCATTAATATCAATATTGATATACTTGAGAATTACAGAAATAAAGACGTTAAATTTGAGAAAGAAGCTCAATATACATAAGAAACACATTGAACTTATAATTAAATACAAAAACGCTTGAGCTAAATTTCAAATGGTATAAACACTGAGTAAAGAATGTAACGTTATGTAGCAACGTGAACAGAAACACCGTAGCACTGAAGTTTCACCTCAATTCTGTGCTTGCGCTGAGTCGCTTCAGTCGTGTCTGACTCTTTGTGACCCCATGGAGCATAGGCTGCCTGGCTCTTCTGTCCATGGGATTCTCCAGGAAAGAATACTGGAGTGGGTTGCCATGCCCTCCTCCAGGGGATTTTCCTGACCGGGGATCAAACTGGTCTCTCCTCTTGTCTCCTGAATTGGCAGGCAAGTTCTCTACCATTAGCTCTACCTGGGAAGCCCAGTACAATGTTACTAGTCTGTAAAAAGCCATATAGAAAATTAATAAAGAGAAGAAGAATTGAAAGTATGATTAAAAGAGGAAGTTCATGATTAAAACTCTTGAGTCCTTAACTTAAAATAGGAAATATAACTTGCTTCAAATATTTATAAACCATTCATGAAAATTATCATACCTTAGACTTCACAGAGAATATCCATAATTCTTCCAGGGCAAAAATATTTGTATAAGTTGTGTGCTCAGATCACAATGCCTGCAATTAATTTTAAAATTATTTTAGAGCATCATTTAGAGATTTAACATCGTGCCGATAAATTATATCAGGTCAAAATTAAAACATAAAATAAGACATTTAGTAAGTTATGCAAATTAAATCATTATTCCTCAAACTTCCAGAAGCAAAGTTGCACACCGAGATCAATTCATATCCTGGAAACATGAATTGAAAATAGATTGATGGAAGCAACCTAGATGTCCATCAGCAGATGAATGGTTAAGAAAGCTGTGGTACATATACACAATGGAGTATTACTCGGCCATTAAAAAGAATACATTTGAATCAGTTCTAATGAGGTGGATGAAACTGGAGCCTAAAATACCAATACAGTATACTAATGCATATATATGGAATTTAGAAAGATGGTAACAATAATCCTGTATACGAGACAGCAAAAGAGACACTGATGTATAGAACAGTCTTTTGGACTCTGTGGGAGAGGGAGAGGGTGGGATGACTTGGGAGAATGGCATTGAAACATGTATAATATCATACATGAAACGAGTCGCCAGTCCAGGTTCGATGCATGATACTGGATGCTTGGGGCTGGTGCACTGGGACGACCCGGGGGATGGTACGGGGAGGGAGCAGGGAGGAGGGTTCAGGATGGGGAACATGTGTATACCTGTGGTGGATTCATGTTGATATATGGCAAAACCAATACAATATTGTAAAGTTAAAAAAAAAAGAAAATAGATTGGCCTCATTCATTAATTCAACATGAATATTTAAATACCATTAATAGAAATAAGAAAATATCTGTCAAATGCCCACCTGTGAATAACCATAATCTGACTATCTGTCA
Organism: Bos indicus; assembly: GCF_029378745.1. Taxonomy (NCBI): domain Eukaryota; kingdom Metazoa; phylum Chordata; class Mammalia; order Artiodactyla; family Bovidae; genus Bos; species Bos indicus. The sequence goes on from NC_091767.1 coordinate 23,275,703, forward strand.
TTCTCTAGCGTAAAACTAGGTGTTATAAAGAGAGTGGCTAGTTTAGCTCATAACTCAAATAGTCATCATCCATGTTCTTCCCCTCAGAACAATCACTGTGCCTGCAGCAGAGGTGCTTGTCACATAGCATATTACAGAGACTACAAAGACTACAACAGAGAATATTTTAAAAATGTATACTCCAAAGTTCAGACTTCATAAAATTCATCATCTTGCTGTTTCACTAAGGATCTTCTTAAGTGAAACTGTCCTTTTTTAAAATTTCAAGTATATTCTGGGTAAAAATATGACAATTACTAGGACACTGAGGTGCCACTACTTTGATCGACACGAAGCCTCCAGCAATATTGCTCTAATATAGAATGCATTATTGCTCTATATTAGAGCAATATTGCATAGGAACCTGGAATGTAAGGTCCATGAATCAAGGCAAATTGGAAGTGGTCAAACAGGAGACGGCAAGAGTGAACATCAACATTTTAGGAATCAGCGAACTAAAATGGACTGGAATAGGTGAGTTTAGCTCAGATGACCATTATATCTACTATTGTGGGCAAGAATCCCTTAGAAGAAATGAAGTAGCCATCATCGTCAACAAGAGTCCAAAATGCAGTACTTGGATGCAATCTCAAAAATGACAGAATGATCTCTGTTTGTTTCCAAAACAAATCATTCAATATCATGGTAATTCAAGTCTATGCCTCAACCAGTAATGCTGAAGAAGCTGAAGTTGAACGGTTCTACGAAGACCTACAAGAACTTTTAGAAGTAACACCCACAAAATATGTCCTTTTTATTATAGGGGACTGGAATGCAAAAGTAGGCAATCAAGAAACACCTAGAGTAACAGGCAAATTTGGCCTTGGAGTACATAACGAAGCAGGGTAAAGGCTAATAGAGTTTTGCCAAGAGAACGCACTGGTCATAGCAAACACCCTCTTCCAACAACACAAGAAAAGACTCTACACATGGACATCACCAGATGGCCAACACCAAAATCAGACTGGTTATATTCTTTGCAGCCAGAGATGGAGAAGATCTATACAGTCAGCAAATTCAAGACTGGGAGCAGATTGTGGCTCAGATCATGAATTCCTTATTGCCAAATTCAGACTTCAATTGAAGAAAGCAGGGAAAACCACTAGACCATTCAGGTATGACCTAAATCAAATCCTTTATGATTATATAGTGGAAGTAAGAAATAGATTTAAGGGACTGGATCTGATAGACAGAGTGCCTGAAGTACTATGGACAGAGATTTGTGACATTGTACGGGAGACAGGGAGTAAGACCAGCTCCAAGAAAAAGAAATGCAAAAAAGCAAAATGGCTGTCTGAGGATGCCTTACAAATAGCTGTGAAAAGAAAAGAAGCCAAAAGCAAAGGAGAAAAGGAAAGATATACCCATCTGAATGCAGAGTTCCAAAGGATAGCAAGGCGAGATAGAAAAGCCTTCCTCAGTGATCAGTGCAAAGAAATAGAGGAAAACAATAGAATGGGAACAGCTAGAGATCTCTTCAAGAAAATTAGACATGCCAAGGGAACATTTCATGCAAAGATGGGCTCAAAAGTGGACAGAAATTGTATGATCCTAACAGAAGCAGAAGAGGTGTCAAGAATACACCGAAAAGAAAGAAAGAACGTGAAGTCACTCAGTCGTGTCCGACTCCTTGCGATCCTGTGGACTGTAGCCTACCAGGCTCCTCCATCCATGGGATTCTCCAGGCGAGAATACTGGAGTGGGTTGCCATTTCCTATTCCAGGGAATCTTCCTGACCCAGGGATTGAACCTGGGTCTCCTACCTTGCAGGTAGATGCTTTAATCTCTGAGCCACCAGGGAAGCAGAACTATACAAAAAAGATCTTCATGACCCAGATTAATCACGATGGTGTGATCACTCACCTAGAGCCAGATGTCCTGGAATGTGATGAAGTCAAGTGGGCTTGGAAAGCATCACTATGAACAAAGCTGGTGGAGATGATGGCATTCCAGTTGAGCTATTTCAAATCCTGAAAGATGATGCTTTAAAAGAGCTGCACTCAATATGCCAGCAAATTTGGAAAACTCAGCAGTGGCCACAGGACTGGAAAAGGTCATTTTTCATTCCAATCCCAAAGGAAGGCAATGCCAAAGAATGCTCAAAATACCGCACAATTGCACTCATCTCACACGCCAGTAAAGTAATGCTCAAAATTCTCCAAGCCAGGCTTTAGCAATCAATACATAAAGTCTGAACTTCCAGATGTTCAAGCTGGTTTTAGAAAAGGCAGAGGAACCAGTGATCAAATTGCCAACATCCGCTGGATCATCGAAAAAGCAAGAGAGTTCCAGAAAAACATCTACTTCTGCTTTATTGACTATGCCAAGGCCTTTGACTCTGTGGATCACAATAAACTGTGGGAAATTCTGAAAGAGATGGGAATACTAGACCACTTGACCTGCCTCTTGAGAAACCTGTATGCAGGTCAGGAAACAACAGTTAGAACTGGACATGAAACAACAGACTGGTTCCAAATAGGAAAAGGAGTATGTCAAGGCTGTATATTGTCACCCTGCTTATTTAACTTATATGCAGAGTACATCATGAGAAACACTGGGCTGGAGGAAGCACAAGATGGAATCAAGATTGCATATCAATAAACTTCAGATATGCAGATGACATGACACCACCCTTATGGCAGAAAGTGAAGAGCTAAAGAGCCTCTTGATGAAAGTGAAAGAGGAGAGTGAAAATGTTGGCTTAAAGCTCAACATTCAGAAATCTAAGATCATGGCATCCAGTCCCATTACTTCATGGCAAATAAATGGGGAAACAGTGGAAACAGTGGCTGACTTTATTTTTGGGGGCTCAAAAATCACTGCAGATGGTGACTGCAGCCATTAAATTAAAAGATGCTTACTTCTTGGAAGGAAAATTATAAGCAACCCAGATAGAATATTAATGCAGAGACATTACACTACCAAAAAGGTCTGTCTAGTCAAAGCTATGGTTTTTCCAGTAGTCATGTAAGGATGTTAGACTTGGACTGTAAAGAATTGATGATTTTGAACTGTGGTGTTGGAGAAGACTCTTTAGAGTCCCTTGGCCTGCAAGGAGATCAAACCAGTCCATCCTGGGTGTTCATTGGAAGGACTGATGTTGAAGCTGAAACTCCAGTACTTTGGCCACATGATGCAAAGAGCCGACTCATTTGAAAAGACCCTGATTCTGGGAAAGATTGAGGGCAGGAAGAGAAGGGCACGACAGAGGATGAGATGCTTGGATGGCATCACTGACTCAATGGACATGAGTTTGGGTAAACTCTGGGAGTTGCTGATGGACAGGGAGGCTTGACATGCTGCAGTCCATGGGGTCCCAAAGAGTCGGACACGACTGAGCGACTGAACTGAACTGAAGCCTCCTGAATAAAGAGGGAATGGGGTTACCCACTCTGGGTCATAGAATAAACAAGGGGCAGTTTCAGGAGGGATTGAATGTGATTCTTGAGACACAGATTAGAGGAGGAAGGGAGATGAGTGGAGAAAAGCCCAGGTCATGGATACAGTTCCCTGCTTGGGGCCTAATAAGACCTGGAGCGCTTTCAAGGATTAGTGGAGAACCACATACATCATGGGAGGTCAATCTGCATATGTGGAATCCAGGATCCTGGAGTAGGATGTTGAAAGGAGAGTAAGTTTCTACATTTGGCCACTTTTGCGAAAAGAGCCTTCTGAACTGTTCAAAACGAGGCAAAAATAGCAAGGCAGGCTGGGGATTGCAGAGACAGCTAAGAGATGTGAGAACCAGTAGCTGCCATGATAAATGTGACTCTAAAAAAGTAAAGAGGGCTTCTTAAGCTTATTTGTATTTATAAAACACACGTGTCATTGCTAAACTTTTAAATAACTCATACAAAGGAATGCCTACCCTTGACCTCTAGGAGGATGCACCCTAATCCTATACTGTTAACAATTTAATGGGTATCCTTCTAGACATTTTCATATGTAGTTAATAAATCTATACATATGGACATATTAAAATATATCACAAAAATATCATCTTTTATAGACTTTAGTTTCTCATTTATATTTTCCCGCTAATAGATCTTTGAGATTTTTCTTCATTAGTACTTAAAATTAGATTGCCTAGTTATAAATTCCTGCATTGTGTCTTAACTGCAATAACTAACTACAATAACTGTCTTACTAAGATAATCATAAAAGCTCCTCTTGAAAGTGTGGCAAGATTAATTGCTTTAATTTATAGAACATGCTCAGAATGGTACCAGACACTTCCCAAGTGCTCCTTACGTATTAACTCTTTGGGTTTGAATCTGGTTAGAAGATTATTTCCTGATGTTCTGGGTCTGTGCTCAGGAAGATGAGGCAGTTCGCAGAGAGCTGTTCAGAGACAGATTCCTGCAGCTCACCCACCACTCAGTGAGAGGGGAAATAGCCATTCACTGGGATGACGAGGCCAAGCCTGTTGCAATAATACCCAGAGTTCTAGACAGAAACATTCCTACCTGGCACACAGGCCAGCTGTCTACAAGGACTCACCCCCACCCTCACTGGATTTTTTGTTTTCCCTGGACTTTAGGAGCTCAGAGTCTCAGCCAGGAAGACATAGGCATCTGGCAGGCAGTCAGGAGGATCCTCTGCTCTGTGCACTCAACTCAGCCAGGAGGCCAGGCCAGAGGGGATTCCCAGGCTGGATCCTGAAATTCCTTTTGGCAGCTTGCATTTAGTTTCCTTTTCACTTGTTGCATCAACTTCATTGCCATTTTTGCCTTCTGGGGTTCATTACGCAATCTCTGATGTTGTAACAAAATTCAAGTCACTTGTCGGTTTTGAGTATGTAGATGGCTTTTCTTTGGGCTGTTTCACTTTAAGGAAGATTCAGAAACTGCCTCAGAGACAGGAAACTAACCCAGAACCCACACACTGGGACTTGCTGAAGTGTCAACTGAGGGGGGCCTCTGAGGCTTGTTCAGCAGCTGCAGCCAATGTGTTGTCCTTTTAACTGTTTTCTCAACCTTGGGTTAGCCTGTCTCACTGCACCCCTGATAGTGATTCTGAGGATTAAAGTCCAGCTCAGAGAACGGCCTGGGATCTGAAGTCAACGAAGGCTTGATGCAGATGAGCATGTTCTGAAAGGGCAGGTCTGAGTGTCCAGCAGCAGCGGGTCCTGGCAGCAAACAGTGACAACAAGGCCTGGGCTGCTCCTGCCTGTTCCTGGGCCATCGACCCTCTGATGGGCGCATTCTGAGAGTGACAGGGGAGCACAGTGTGGGATCCTCTGGTTGGATATATTCTGGAGGAGTTAGGAGAGCTAGGCAGAGAGGCCTTCAGCCGAGTACCTAGTTCCAGCTGCATCCTGAAGTGAGCTAGGAAAAAAGTGCACAATGAGTCTATCCAAGGCCTGTGGCAAGATGTCCAGGGTGTGAGAAAGGAGAATAGAGAAGACTGCAACCAGGGGCACTTAGATCTCTCTGCATATTGTCCCTCTCCACACCAGGTGGGAGGCCTGAGCAGGGGCTCTGGGCCTACCACCAGTTGTTGGCTGTGAGCACAGGGCAACCCCAGCCTGGGCAGAGTCAGCCTCAGGTGCTGAGAGAGGGCGAGAGCGAGGCCGCAGCTGGAAGGTGGGAAGACACGCTCTTCCCTCAAGCTGGAGACAGAAATTGTGGTCCTGAAGCTTCACAGGAACGCCCTAGGTTGCTGAGCAAAATGTCTCCTGTCTAGTCAGGCCTATTTTTAAGTTTTGTATACGTTTATATAAATGGTCTATGTTTTCTTTTGAGTTGAGTTTCTCTTACTACTATGTTTGTGTGTTTATTGTGTTTCATACATCTTGTTATTAACAACCCTATTATAAGCATAGGTAACAACTTATTTATTTATGCCATTTTAAAGGATAGTTAGGTCATTTTGTGTTTGGTACTATTATCAATAGTGCTGGTATAAATATTCTTTACTTATATCCTGATGTATATTCACTTGATTTTTTTCCAGGGTAATTGCTGGACTTACTAGGTCATAGGCTATGCATATTTCAGCTTTGCTACAAAATAGTTTTTAAAGTACAATCTCATACACCAAATAGCGGTTGCTCTATACGATCATCACACTTAACATCTTCAGTCCTTTAAAATTTTTATTTGCAGACAATATATTTGTTTATTTAAAAATTTGAAAATCCAACCAAATACTTTCAGATATAGCATTTGTAAAGTTAGCCAGATTAAAAACCAAAATTATTTTGATATGTGTTTGTGTATGAAAATGCAAGGAAAACCTAGTCCATTAAATGGTAGAAAAATTTAATGAAAAAAGTGTTTCATTCATTCTTGCAACAACAATAAATAACAAATATGTTGGGAAAAAACCTCAGAAAGAATGTAAAAAATATATAATCAAGCCAGTAGCAAAAGTTTATTGAGAGATATTTTAAAAATAGTCCAATAAATTAGCAGTGTTTGCTTCTTTGGTTTATGAAGTGGTTAAGAAACATTTGCTAAATATTTGTCACTAAATGACAATGTGAGTCTCAGTAGGAGGTGGCCTTAGCAGTCCCCTATCATAGACTCTGGATTCCCTTCTCACTGATGCTGACCACCTCATCACATGCTTACATGTCTTTTGCTCACTCAGAAGAAGAATTAGTTGGACAAGTTGCTTTATCTTTACTGATGATCAAGATGAAAAAAAAAAAAGGACAATCTCAATGTAACAGAGAAAGCTTCTATTTTTCATTAGTTTCTGGCCATCTAGTTTGAATCAAATTTCAATTATAGACTTGTACTTAGAGGACAAAAGTGAAGGTAATTGGGCCTGTCAATGCTACATTCAAAAGGATTAAAGTCTGGGACTTCCCTGGTGGGCCAGTGGTTAGGAATCCACCTGCCAATGCAGGGGACATGGGTTCCACCCCCGGCCAGGGAGGATTACCTGTGCTGTGAGGCAACTAAGCCTGTGCACCCCAACTACTGAGCCCGTGCCCTAGAGTCTGTGCTCTGCAGCAAGAGAAAGCTCCACAGTGAGAAGCCTGAGCACCTCAACTAGAGATCAGCCCACGCTTGCTCCAACTAGAGAAAGCCCACCTGCTGCAACAAAGAGCCAGTCCAGTCATAAATTAATTAATTAAGAATCACCTAGTCTACACTTTATTAAAAACTCCTTAGTGCCTCCCCCTCTCACACACACTCTGGTTGCAGCAACTTTTTATTTATTTTCTTATTTTTGGTTCTGAGATTTGTGGGATCTTAGTTCTCTGACCAGGGATGGAACTCAGGCCTCCTGCCCTGAAAGCATAGAGTCCCAACTACTAGATCTCTAGGGAATTCCCAGATCTCCTTCGTTTTTAACCTAATGTGCTTTTTCTGTTCTGGGGTGTCATTTAAGATGCCCTATTACCTTTAACTGCCATATCTTCTTAGGCACCTCCAGCTATGACAGTTTCTCAGTAGTAGACTTTTTATATTATTGTCAATGGTATCATTTTTAAATGTAATTTTCCAACTTTTTATTGATCATATAAAAAGAAGTGGTTGATTTTTAATATCGATCTTGTCTTCCTATTGCTCCCTCCATCTTGAGTTGTGCTGGTCACCATGGAGTCAACAACGCCATGTGGCCAACTGAGCGCTTGACTAGTCCATCTGAGCTGTACTATGACTGAAAGTATGTACTGTATTTTGAAGGCACTATGAAAAAGAAGAATGTAACCATCTCATTAATAGTTTTGTATTGGTTTATGTTGAAATGATAACATTTAAATATATTGTGTTAAATAAAATATACTGTTAAAATTAACTTGTTTCTTTTTATTCTTTTGATGTGGCTACCAGAAAAATTGAAATTACACAGGTTTGGCTTGCATTATATTTATTCTGGTCATTGCTGATTTTGAATGAAATTAATAAACCCCAAAATGCCGCATTTATTAACCCAGATTACTTAATAATGAAAGAATACATTCACCGGTTGGAAAGTTGGAAACCTTGCAAGAAAAAAAGAAAAAAAAATCACCGTTTACTTTTACTAATCAAACATAATCACTATTAAAATACTGGTATATTTCCTTTAATTAGTTTTTTTCTCTACATGCTTTTACATAGTTGCATTGTATATATAATTTTATGCCCTGATTTTGAATATAACTAAGTGCTTTTTATTTTGTAATCACACAACATGTGTTCATTATAGGAAAAAGTTTAAAAGTGAGAAAAGAAAGCTAAACATTTAGTAACATTTATTTTATTTTTTCCTGAGGATAAATTGCACTAAGTGATAAAAATGCCTGAGAATCCTATCTCCAAGATATTCTCTTTTTATGGGAAAAAAATCCATGTACAAACAGTTCTAAAGGCACAAAGTGAAAGAATTTTCCTTCTGTTGCATTCTTATTTAGGATATCTACTACCAATAGATGAGTGAAACTGCCCAGTGATAAAAAATTGCAGGCATATATCAGCATATATATGTGTATCTTTATTAATTTATAAAGTTAATAATAATATCATGTCCATTATTAAGTTCAGTTCAGTTGCTCAGTCGTGTCTGACTCTTTGGGACCCCATGGACCGCAGCACCCCTGGCTTCCCTGTCCAGCACAAACTCCCGGAGCTTGCTCAAACTCATGTCCATCGAGTCGGTGATGCCATCCAACCATCTCATTCTCTGTCACCCCCTTCTCCTCTGGCCTTCAATATTTCCCAGCATCAGGGTCTTTTCCAAGGAGTCTGTTCTTTGCATCACGTGGCCAAAGTATTGGAGTTCCAGCTTCAGTATCAGTCCTTCCAGTGAATATTCAGGACTGATTTCCTTTAGGATGGACTAGTTGGATCTCCTTGCAGTCCAAAGAATTCTCAAGAGTCTTCACCAACACCACAGTTCAAGAGCATCAATTCTTCAGCGCTCAGCTTTCTTTATAGTCCAACTCTCACATGCATACGTGAGTATTGGAAAAACCATGGCTTTGATGAGACAGACCTTTGTTGGCCGTAAAGTAATGTCTCTGCTTTTTAATATGCTGTCTAGATTGGTCATAACTTTTCTTCCAAGGACCAAGTGTCTTTTAATTTCCTGGCTGCAGTCACCATCTGCAGTGATTTTGGAGCCCACCAAAATGAAGCCTCTCAGTCTTTCCATTGTTTCCTCATCTATTTGCCATGAATTGATGGGGCTGGATGCCTTGATCTTCGTTTTTTGAAAGTTGAGTTTTAAGCCAGCTTTTTCACTTTCTTTCACTTTTATCAAGAGGCTCTTTAGTTCTTCACTTTCTGCCGTAAGTGTGGTGTCACCTACATATCTGAGGTTATTGATATTTCTCTCGGGAATCTTGATTCCAGCTTGTGCTTCATCCTGCCTAGCATTTCGTGTGATATTGCTCTTTTTATTAAATATTCTTGAATGTATGTCTATATATCACCTGACCTTCCTTTTAATGGCCATAAAGTATTTCATTTTGGTCTGTATGATATACTTTGTCAATTCCCTACTGATCGATATTTAATTTGTCTTTTTCACTATGAATTGTATAATATAGACATTCTCAGTTTCCTAAAAGTAATCCCCCTTGATCAATATATGATATTTTTATATGCTGTTGATTTGCTTTATTTTTCCATATTAAAACTTTTCTCAATTAACAGATTTTTCAAAACTTATCTTGTGACTATGTCTTATTCAACAAAATTTAGTTTTTTCCTTTATTTCTAATGATTTCCTGTCTATATATTACTTCATTTCTGCATTTGTCTGATATTGTTTATGTTGTTTATGTAATTTTTAAATGTTTAAATACTTCTCTGGTAATGCTAATTCGGGAGAAGGCAATGGCACCCCACCCCAGTACTCTTGCCTGGAAAATCCCATGGACTGAGGAGCCTGGTAGGCTGCAGTCCATGGGGTCGAGAAGAGTCAGACACGACTGAGCAACTTCACTTTCACTTTCCACTTTCATGCATTGGAGAAGGAAATGGCAACCCACTTTAGTGTTCTTGCCTGGAGAATCCCAGGGACAGGGGAGCCTGGTAGGCTGCCGTCTATGGGGTCCCACAGAGTGGGACACGACTGAAGAGACTTAGCAGCAGCAGCAATGCTAATTCAATCTGTTTCATTTGCATGCATTCCTGGTATATTTTCATTATCTGTAAAGCTATTAGTCCGGCACCTTACTCTCTTTTTTCTAACAATAACCTGTATGAAATTTAATCTTAATACTACTATTCTGTTGCTTGATTTTACAAGAATTTATGCTTCCTCATTTTCTACAATAGAAGTAGTTCAGGGTGACTTTTCTAGTTTGACAGAGCTCCCCCTTCTGCTGCTTCTGTAAAATGTTAAAAAATAAGCCTGCTTGCTTTCTGAGTTTCCCACCTCTCACCCTGGTCTGGTCTTCTCTTTTCTTGTCTCTCCTGTTTATATCCTGCTAAAATTTGATCCCATTGTTAGCACTTACTCCTCAGTGTAGATCCATTTCCAAAGCGGAGCTGTGCCTGGTTGATTTGAACCTTGCTGGTCTCCTAGACTATTTCACTACCTTTCAGAGCTTACCGAAGTATCATCACAACTCAAAAGCTATAACATTGAGCCAAATCCCTTCCGGTTTCAGCTGCTGTTTTCAGATTGGCCCGGATGGCTTTCCAGTAAATACCTCTTAGCTACTTTGGGGTTCTTAGGTCCATTGCTTTCCTCTGCTTTCTCCCATATGGATGCTCCTCTCAGGCTGGTCCTGTGGCAACTGGTGATTAGTCCTCATCTGCTTGCATTTTTGTGGCTCATATCCATGAGTTCCATGCTCAGTAGGATTTTTGTTTCTATCTGGTGGCAATGTCTGTTTCTTTGTGAGAACTCATAGAAATTTAAAATTATACCGCCGCCACTGTCATCTTCCCAGAATCATTTTTTGGATTGGTTGCTTTATTTTTTCCATTCTTAGTACTCTTCACTCATTTGAGGGAATGACACAGGCATCTTTCCCACTCACCCAGTTTAGAAGGAAGGATGAATTGCTTCCTCTCTACTCCACACTGCATCAGCACAGCTCAAGCACAAGTAGTTTCTTAGCAATACCTTGGACATCACCAATAGATAGTCCTCTCTGGGAGATTTGGGAGATATAGTTTGTTCAGCAAATTGTAAATATCAGAAGACAGGAGATCTATTGATGATGAGAAACCTGGAGGTCAGGATTATACATTTACCCAGATACTTCCAGCCTCTACTTCAGTTTGGTACAATAGAAGTAATGTTCCTTTACACTAAGTAGACATTAAAATTATAATAACCAATAGTACTGAGGTAACTGTAAAATGACGGAGAATTTCTTCAGCTTCTGGTCCTGTCAGGAAATGAGAGATTTCACAGAAATGAATTAATTCTTCTCTACCACTAGCGCCTAGGCCTACAATTAGGTAAATCTCCTAATTACTCTGCCTGCACTCATTCTGTTCTTTGTCCTTTACTTATTGCTTCCTGTAGAGAGATTATTTTTTTTCCCCTCAAATCTAATTAAGTTACCTAGCTCCACCAAAACCTTTCCTTAGCTTCTACTGTTCTAAGGATAAGGAAAAACTTCTTCCATGGTCTTACACCCTGTGTGCTGTCTGGCTCTTGCCTGCCTTCTGGCCTCATCTCAGATCATTCACTGACCACTTTCTGACTTAAAAGTCACAGTGGCCTTAAGTCCAGTCCTTTACCCTGACATGTGTCTCCCACCACAAGGCCTTAGCACATGCAGTCCCATCTGACCTTCCTTCTGATTTTAGCTCCAGTGTCCTTGCCTCAGGACAGTCTTCTTTGATTTCTTCCACTACATTATGTCCTTATATCACAGGTGCCCACAGTACTACATACCTCTCCTTTGTAACACTGGTTACCATTGCATTTCTGTGCTCTGCTCAGTTGCTCAGTCATGTCCAACTCTTTGCGACCCCATGAACTGTAGTGCACCAGTCTCCTCTGTCCACAGAATTTTCCAGGCAAGAATACTGGAGTGGGTTGTTCCTTCTGCAGGGGATCTTCCTGACCCAGGGATCAAACCTGCATCTCCTGTGTCTCCCTTACTAGATTCTTTACCTCTGAGCCACTGGGGAAGCTCATTGCATTTTTACTTTTGTGTATGTCTTTGATTAATGTTCTTCTCTCCTGCTTAAGTATATAACCCAGGAGAGTGAGGGTCACAGTCTGCATCGTCTCGTGCTACAGCTGCATATTGTGTAAATTTAGTAAATTCAGGTTGAAAGATAAGGCAAGTATTGCTAAAGACTGAAAATTATTAATTAAGTATTAAATAGCATACTTAGAAGAACTTAGTTTTATATTTAAATCTTTTAAAATGTACTGTACATCTCCCCATCTATATAAGCCAGACATGAAAATCATAATTTGATTTTTTTTTTACTGATTCCTTTCTTATCAGCATCAGTACCTACACATAAACACAAAAATAGTCTTGGAAATATTGAACTAGAACCCCTTGTCTCAATCCCCTGATTGTTTAGTATTTTTTTCTTCCATTTTCCTTCTAGATGTCCTCTTAAAGGTGGTATGTATTTGCATGAGAATGGAAAATCAGACTAGATTGTTACAAGTATGTACAAAATAAAAATTCATTGACCCTCAATACTGGTCACAAAGGCCAACTACAAGAGGAACCATGGACTTTTATGCGTGGCCAGTGTAACATTTATTTAGTCTGCTTAGAAATATTACTTAGTCTTTAGTTTTCAGCTATTTTCTGGATAGTTGAGATAAAGCAATATTTTCCTGGGCTCTGAAATCACTGCAGATGGTGACTGCAGCCACGAAATTAAAAGACACTTGCTACTTGGAAGAAAACCTATGACAAACTTAAACAGCATATTAAAAAGCAGAGACATCACTTTGACAACAAAGGTCTGTCTAATCACATATGGATGTGAGAATTGGACCGTAAAAATGGCTGAGCACCAAAGAATTGATGCTTTCCAACTGTAGTGCTGGAGAAGACTCTTGAGAGTCCCTTGGACTGCAAGAAGATCCAACCAGTCCATCCTAAAGGAAATCAGTCCTGAATATTCATTGGAAGAACTGATACTGAAGCTGAAGCGCCAATGCTTTGACTAAATGATGCAAACAGCTGACTCATTATAAAACATCCTGATGCTGGGAAAGATTGAGGGCAAGAGGGAAAGGGGGTGACAGAAGATGAGATGGTTGGAAGGCATCACTGACTCAATGGACATGAGTTTGAACAAACTCTGGGAGGTACTGAAGGACAGGGAAGCCTGGTGTGCTGCAGTCCATGGGGCCGCAAAAAGTCGAACCCGACTTAGTGACTGAAAAACAACAACAAGGTGGATAAAGTTATGTAATGTCTTGCTGCTTGTAGCTAAGGCCTCCAAAAAATTCAGATCATCTTAGTTTAACATCATCCTATTTTGTTTTTTATATGCATTATTTTTTCTTTTTATTTACATATATTTAGTTTTAATTGAATGATAATTGCTTTACAATATTGTGTTGGTTTCTGCCATATATTGACATGAATCAGCCACAGGTATACATATATGCCCTTCCTCTGGAACCTCCCTCCCCACTCCCACCCCATCCCACCCCTCTAGGAACATCACTCTATTTTAGATAGAAAAAAGTAGGTGTCTTTTTTTTTAAATCATAAACTGCATGTATTTAATTTAAATCATACATATATCATGTATTTATTGTTCATCAACTTAGTTTAACATTATTCTCTTATAGGTAGAAAAAATAGGTGTCTCTTTTAAAATCATAAACTGCAAGTATTATTGTTTGGTAATAGCAGAATTGAGAATTAAACCTAATTTTTATGAAAAAGAAAACTCTCTTACAAACAAGGCCCTCTCTCCCCAAATCTCATAATATGAAAAGAGAAAAAGAAAAATCTTTTCCAAATAAAAGAATCCTATAATAATCTAGTTCAAAAGATTTGGCTTATATTTTTCTTTAACATTTAGCAATTCATTGAAACTTTAAAAAATATTAGAAATTCTCAGTTTCTATATCTTTTTTCCATGTGGTATATATAACTTAAAATAGCAAGGAGCTTAAAGAAAAGAGTTTTAGAGGCAATTAATAATTTAAATGACACAGGAAAACTGAAAGGGAGAACTGAAAGTGGGAAATTCCTCTCAAATAGAAAGAATGGAGGGCCGTCTGTATAAGTAGCCCACACTCAAGGACGAAGGCCATTCACTCTGCAAACCCTTGAAGACTCAGCTTCAGCATCTACTAGCAGAACAGGTAGCCCTGTGCCTGATTTCACCATGACCCACCGGTGCCTCCTCCAGATGGTTCTCCTGCTGTGTTTCTCCACCACAGCTCTTTCCAGGAGCTACAGCTTGCTTCGATTCCAACAAAGGCGGAGCCTTGCAGTGTGTCAGAAACTCCTGTGGCAGTTACCGTCAACTCCTCAACATTGCCTCGAGGCCAGGATGGACTTCCAGATGCCTGAGGAGATGAAGCAAGCACAGCAGTTCCGGAAGGAAGATGCCATATTGGTCATCTATGAGATGCTCCAGCAGATCTTTGGCATTCTCACCAGAGACTTCTCCAGCACTGGCTGGTCTGAGACCATCATCGAGGACCTCCTTGAGGAACTCTATGGGCAGATGAATCGTCTGCAGCCAATCCAGAAGGAAATAATGCAGAAGCAAAACTCCACTATGGGAGACACGACTGTTCTTCACTTGAGGAAATATTACTTCAACCTCGTGCAGTACCTGAAGTCCAAGGAGTACAACAGGTGTGCCTGGACAGTCGTGCGAGTGCAAATACTCAGGAATTTTTCTTTCCTGACGAGACTAACAGATTGCCTCCGTGACTGAACATCTCCCACCTGTAGCCCTGGGTATGGACAATGTGACTTTGAGGTGAGACTCTTCAGCCAGCAGAAGCTTTAAATTAAAGTAACTGACAATGCAATGCACTGGATTTCAATGGACAGTTAAAGACTAAGCTATTTTTAAATTGATTTATGCTTTATTTATTTATTTAAACTTTTATATGAGAAATAAATTATTTATGACACGAAAGTCAACGTGGCAGTTTTAATGTCAACTTGATTTATGTGACAACACATTACTAAAATTGCAGAGCACGTAGGAGACATTCTTTATAGAATGAGCCTGCCGAGTTGTAGAGTTTGTGGCCCCTGCCCTCAATGAATTTAAAATGAAAGGAAGTCATGTGGAATATACAAGGTAAAAGATGGTAAGGGAAGTGATTTTAGGAGGAGAATTGTGGCCTGAGCCTCTACAGTATTAAAATGTAGACACAAGCAGATGACTGTGGCCTTAGAAGCAGGGGCGCCTACTTTCTGCACTCTGCCCCAGGTTCTTTGGCCCTCAATGTAGAATTTGCCTGGCTGTCAGGGTAACTGGAGGAATATTTCAACTCTTGTGTTTGCCCTTAATTCATCCCTATTCTCTGTGGGGTGTCCTGCTTTCCTTTCCACATCCCCCATCCATAGGATTTTAAAACATTTATGTCCCTCCCCACCCCCCAGCCATGCCCACGGGTGAGAAGTTCCCTGGCACTTCCGTGAAACTGTTAAGTAGCAGTCCCTTTATTGCACTCTTCATGAAACAGCCAAAGTGTATGGTTGTCTTAGGAGAGCTGGGGTCTCTGTCTGCTTCCGGGGCATAGAGGCCAGAGGGAAAAAAGACTCTGCTTGATACCCCCGCCATCTAACTAGTTTTTTTTCCCTCATTTTTCCCCCCAGAAAAGCGAGTCTGCTCCTCGTGCCCCCTTCCTTGTTCATACAGGACTATCCTATCTGCTTTTCCTGCTGCTCTGCAACTCTGAAACCACATTCTCTCTAAAGCCAAATCCAAGACAGGTGTAACAGATGTAGTGGTTTCAGGCCAAAGGAAAAACCAGAAAGCAGGGAAGAAAGGGAAGTTCAGGAGGGAAGAGGGGGCGCTCACTTATCCTAGGGCTTACCCTGGGAAAATACAGTTTCCCTATGAGCTCCTGGGGCGCCTGGCCAGCATGGCTGGGACACTGTCTTTGTACTGAACCCTTCGAGAACCTGAATTGGTGACTGTTCCTGTCATTAGCTGCCTCCATCCATGCATTGTGCTGAGCATTTTCTCCTGGAGTAAATGCCTAGGAGTCTGCCTTGCCTTTAAGGGATTCAGCTTTGAAAAGAAATGTTAGGCAAGTTACTGTGCAGACAATGAACTCGGAGCTCCCCCTTCTGACGTAAGTTGGGTAAGACACCAGCTGTGGGACCAAGAAGCGCGTCTGTTGTTGGGGTCTATAAACTTTCCCTCCCCCTCCAGCTCCTCACAGTCTGCGACTCCACAGCTCAGCTCTGCCAAAAGCCCTTCTGCACCCATGTTTCCTTTCTTCTAGGAGTTAAAAACAAGTCCGGACCTCAAAATGCCGCGTGATAGGGCTGTCTAGAGCAGTCAAGAGGATGCCAAAGTTCTCCTGGGCCGAACGGCTAAATCGACTGAGAAAGCCAGAGGCTTGGGCAGCCTTGGAAAGGTCTGCTCTGGGTGTGTGCAGGGGACCAGCCGATAGAGGAGAGGCTTCTTCTGCAGAATTAACTGTGCCACAGCTGAGCATGCTGGTCCATCCAGAATATCGAGAGTATGTCCATGAGACTTCCCTGGTGCTCCATTGGTTAACAGTCTGCCTTCCAACCTACTGTATAGCACAGTGAACTCTGCTCAATGTTATGTGGTGGTCTGGATGGGAGGAGAGCTTGGGGGAAATGGATGCATATATATGTATGGCTGAGCCCCTTTGCTGTATACAGAAATTATCACAACATTCTTAATTGGCTATACCCCAATACAAAATAAAAAGTAAAAAAAAAGAATCTGCCTTCCAGTGCAGGGGACAGACTTTCTATCCTGGGTTGGGAAACTAAGATCCAGCATGTTGTGGGACAGCTAAGCCTGTGTGCTGCAATTACTGAGCCCAGGAGCTCTACAGCCTGTGCGCGTCAAGGAGAGAAGTCCTCTCCCCACAATGAAGAGACCGTGTGGAGCAACAAAGACCCAGTGCAGCCAAAAGAAGTTTTTTTTAACAGTATCTTTATCATTGTAGAGGATAAATGATAAATTAATATTAATTCTAATAAGAATCAGGGAGGCTAACCCCAAACTGCATTTGTATTTGCCTATGCTAAACAGCTATGCCACATATAAGGCAGCATGTCTTCATAGACCGCTACATATTAGGAGGGAAGTAATTATTTTAGCTGGTACCAGAAAACCTCACTAGGAAAGTGTTGGTTCTTGGGAAAAAATACGAAATGGGCCTCTTGCAAAACAAAGTGGTGCCTATGGCAACACAAAAGATATTGCAACACATTGCATGTTTTGGGGCATCTGTTTTGAGGAGGAAAGAGAGAGAAACGCTTGGAGCTGTGATGCTCACTGGAATAAGCCAGCAGTGAAAAATTTCTAGTGAGGGTAAATAAAGTTGCCTCACAGGCAACCTGAAATCATGTGCGTTGATGTGATGAAATCATCACCTCCATCTTCTTCAGAACCTCAGTGGAGAAGTCTGCCCACACAAAGGCCTCACATGTTCAGGGGTAAAATCTTATGGCAAGCAAGCAGAGGGTGTCTAGACATCTGTACACAAACCAAATCAGTGGGGACAGAAGGCCGAGCCGCTTCCCACTCCCACTCCTCTACTTCCCAAGAAAATCATGCAGAAGACATGGATTAAGGGGTCAAGCAGTTAGGAGGCCCTGGCAAACATCTCAGTTAACGTAAGTACTGAAATATTGCCTAACCAAATTGACACGTAGATACGGGCGTAATATCAGTGTACATTTGTATGGTAGTTTTTGCACTTAACAAAGCTGGTGTTTAGGAATTTTGGGTGCCACTCCAGTGTCCTTGCCTGGAGAATCCCAGGGATGGGGGAGCCTGGTGGGCTGCCGTCTATGGGGTCGCACAGAGTCGGACACGACTGAAGCGACTTAGCAGCAGCAGCAGCAGCAGCAGGCACTTTTAGGTCCCAGATGCATCTGATGCAGGGACTTGTTCATAAAGTGCTCTTAAGAAAATGAAAAGAGCATGCCGCAACCTGGGAGACAGTATTTACAAATCACATATCTGATGAAGGACTTGTATCCAAAATATATTTAAAATACTCTCACAACTCAACAATGAGAAAATAACTCAATAAAAATGGTGATACATTTGAATGAATGCTACACCAAAGAGATAAATGAATAGCAAACAAGTACGAGGAAACATGAAAGCCTGCTTCATGCTGTGTGTGTGGGTGGTTTAGATCAGATAATGAGTGTGAAATGGTTTTTGATTACACAGGAACCCATTTGATTACATGAGGACCGACCGTAGCCACCACCCTTCCTGCGGAATTTCCACTAGCCATCCCAGTGCAGTTCTACAAGTGACACACTTGAGGTCTGTCCAGCCATAGGCAAGGCCCTCACTGCTACGGACTTCTGTTTTGACTGGTCTGAGATATACACAGAGAGCCAGAAGCTGGCAGTGCAGCTGGGAGGTGAAGGGCACCCAGAATCAGGTCTTGCTAATTGCAAACATTTTCTCTAAATCTGTTGCACTGATGCTTACTGAGCTTGAAAAAGTAACAGTTTATGAATTTATCCTTTTTTCTTAACATAGATTGTTGCTTTATGGACCTCAGTTTAATTGTCTAAAATCTCTTAGACTAGTTAGTTTAAAATAATTAAACTTTGACATTGGACTAGAATTGCCAGCACAGAAATCTACTCTCTTAATTTAGCAGGACCAAGTTAATCACTTACCTTGTTAATTGACTTGATGGATAATACTCCAGAAACTTGTTCCCATCAAACAATTATTAGTAAATTTGGCTTCAGTTGGCATTCTGTTTCAAAATTTCTGCTTTGGTTTATAATTCCCTGTGTAGCATGTTCTTAGGAAACTCAAACTTCATTATAGCCTGGGAATAAGGAAAAATGGAGCTCCCTTCAAAAGTTTCCTTCCTTCTTAAGGAAATGAAAAGATCTATGACAGACTGGGGGACATATTTTTAAGACACATACATGGTAAAGGATTTTTCAGTGGATAAAGAACTCTCAAATTTCAGAAACAGTAAAACAACCCAATAAAGGATGGATAAAGACTTGAATACATGTCACCAAAGAAGATACTGGGTTGGCCAAAACGTTTGTTTGGGTTTTTCTATAACATCTTATGGAAAGGCCCGAATGAACTTTTGGGTCAACCCAATAAGTTGGCTAATAGGACAGAAAAAGATGATCGATCTACATCATTAGTCATTAAGGAAATGCAAATTAAAGCCACAATGAGACATCACTGCACACTTATCAGAAAGCTAAAGACTGACTTTATCAATCATTGGCAAGGATATAGAAGAACTGGAACTCTCATCACACTGCTGGTAGAAGTAAAACATGGCAGAATCACTTTGGAAAACTATTCTATAGTTTCTTAAAAAGGTAAATATACACCTACTATATGACCCAGCCATTCCACTCAGTTATTTACCAAAGAGAAAGGAAAGCATCTTTCTATGCATACACTTGTATATGAATGTTTGTAGGAACTTCACTTCTAATATCCCCAAATTAGAAACAACTCAAATGCCCATCACAAATGAATGATTAAAGAAATTACTGTAGTATATCCAGATAATACTCAGCCATAAAAAGGGATGTATCTTTGATACACAAAATAGCATGGATAAATCTCAAAATTATGCTGAGTATAAGACAGACAAAGAATACATTCTGTATTGTCCCATTCATACAAAGTTCTAGAAAGGAAAGCTATAATGACAAAAAGCAGATCAATGGTTACCTGAGGATGGGTGTGGTGGGACCATGGAACCAGATGGAGGTAGGAATTACAAACAGACACGAGGAAACTTGTGGAAGGATCTGAATATGTTCTCTGTGTTGGTGTTCATGATTTCAGGAGTATACATGTGCGTCAAAACCAAATGTTCACTTTAAATGTGCAGTTTATTGGATATCAATTATGCTTCATTAAAGTTCTTAAAAACAGATAAGAAGGAAGAAATATAAAATGAAGCCACAGTATCTCGTGTCCCTTTTTCAGAATCAGTATACATTGTTTGATGGCCTAATATCTCTTAATAAGATTTCAAGATAAGATTAAATCAACAGGCCCTTGTGATGTGTGTTTCATCACTAAGTCATATCCGGCTCCTTAGTGACCCTGTGGACTGTAGCCTGCCAGGCTTGTCTGTCCATGGGATTTCCTAGGCAAGAATACTGGAGTGGGTTGCCATTTCCTTCGCCAAGGGATCTTCCCAACCCAGGGATTGAACACATATCTCCTATATTGGCAGGTGGATTCTTTATCACTGAGCCTCCAGAGAAGCCCCAATAGGCCCTTACAGTCTAAGTTCAACATTGTCAGCAGTTAGATTGTAAGAGGTTTTTATGTCACATTGCAATAGTCTGTCATATTTTAAAAGCTTGCCCAAGAAGTTGATCGTCTCCTACTAAAACTCTGGAAAAAAGCCCAGAGCACTTTCTCCGTTACACACCTGCACCAACTGCATTTCAAGCTGCAGAAAACAAAGACCAAACTATTTTTTTTCTTTTATTGTGGTACAATATACACAATATAAAATCTCCTGTTTTAACCATTTCTAAGTGTACAGTTTTATAGCACTAAATACATTTCCACTGTTGTGTAACCATCACCGCACAACTTCAGAGTTTTTTTTTAATCTTTCCCAGCTGAGACTCTATACCCATGAAACACTAGTTCTCTATTTCCCCTCCTCCCAACCATGGCAATCACCACTTTGTTTTCTATCTCTATGAATTCGAATGGGGCTTCCCAGGTAGCTTGGTGGTAAACAATCCACCTGCAATGCAGGAGACGTGATTCAATCTCTGGGTTGGGATGATCCCCTGGAGAAGGAAACGGCAACTCACTCCAGTGTTCTTGCCTGGGAAATCCCTTGGCTAGAGGAGCCTGGCAGGTTACATTCCAAGGGATTGAAAAAGAACTGGACACGACCTAGCAACTAAATAACAACAATGAATTTGGACCCTCTAGGTACCCTATCTAAGTGGACTCGTAGTCTTTATTTCATTTGTGACTGACTTATTCACTTATAATGTCTTCAAGTTTCAGCTATGTTGTAGCATGTATCAAAATTTCCTTCATTTTAATGGATGAACAATATTCCATTGTAAGTATATATCTCATTTTGTTTATTCATTCCTTCACTGATGGACCTTTGAGTTGCTTCCAACTTTTGGTTATTTTGATTAATGATGCTATAAATGTGAGTGAGAAAATATCTATTTGAGCCTCAGGCACTTGTATTTTTTCTAAATCTTTGAGTATGATAACCTGAATTTATTGCATTAGTGATCTTTTAGACCTCAGTAGCTAAAGTGGCTGGGGGTAATTTACATAAAAACACAAGTTTAACCAGAAGTGGAATTGCTAGATCATATGGTAATTCCATATTCAATTTTTGAGGAATCATCAAGGTAACTATATTTATGTCTTTATAATATGTGAATATCTGCTATAATAGCATAACGCAAACACAGCAATAACAACTACATTTCTTAAGGACATTTGTTCTGCAAGGGACTCTGCTAAATGTGTTATAAATGTATACCATATTACTTAATGCTGCTGAGAACCATAGAGGAAAGTATTACTGTCTTCTTTCTGCATATAAGAAAACCAAGACTCAGTAAGATTAAGTAACTTACCCAAGTCTATAGTTGGTAAGAAGAGAGATATATTTGGAACCAGAAACCATGTTTTCAGCTCCCTGTAATCATCTGTGTGTGTGTGTGTGTGCTCAGTCATGTCCTTCTTTGCGACCTGATGGACTGTAGCCCACCAGTCTCCTTTGTCCATGGGATTTCCCAGGCAAGAATACCGGAGTGGGTTGCCATTTCCTCCTTCAGGAAATCTTCCCAACCCAGAGATCAAACCTGTGTCTTCTGCATTGGCAGGTAGATTCTTTTACCACTGAACCACCTGGGAGCTATCTGTCAAATTGGTCAAACTGTTAACGTTTATGCAACATCATAGCACTGATCTTGTGGTTTAAAGAGAGCACAAGGAGTTCTATGGTCCAGGGGCTCCAGCTCCTGGTTTTGCTCTAAGGGCTTATCAGGACCTTCTGCAGAAGGGCTGCTCCCTGCTCTCAAGAAGTTTGGCTCCCTTCCAGCCCCACCCATTCAGAAAAGGACTTTCTCTCCCTTGCTCTATGGAGATTAGCAGGAAATTCCCATCCGCTCTTCACCAGCGTCTACAGAGAATATTTTCTCTTCAGGTGTTTGGAGGCAGCTGTCTGAAGAGTGAGTCACAGTTTTCCTTGGTGAGGCTGCATTTCCTTCTCTCAACCACTATGGTTTAATTCTTGTTGTAGCAAGAAGGCTCCGCATGCAGTTTCCTTTTCAAGTCTCATACCAGTGGCTTTCATTATCTCATAGGCATGTGTAAGAAAAATGGCCCGTGCCCTATTGTTTAATGGAAATACACAACAAAGTTTCTCTTTCCTTTTACCTTTTAACTTGGCTCCTTCTCTTTCTTCTTCTTTTAATTTTTTTTTTAAGGAAAACCCAGAGGTAAATAGTTTTCAAAGCAGAAAATGATTTGTTAATCCAGAAAAGAATGAAGTGGCAATCTGTGAATTTAAAAATCCAAATATTCAAAAAAAGCTTATTTTAGTGAAAAAAGCACAGGTTTTATAGACTTGAGAGCTAATGAGGGTTCTGATACTTTCTAGCTGTATCATCTTGGGCAAGTTATGCAAATAGGGGATAGTCATATCTCAAACTTTTGAGGAATAAATGTCCAGGATGTATGATTTAGTTTAGCACATGGCCTAGCCTGTGGAAGGGCCCCAGTGTTTAACTTAATTACACATGAATAAAAATGGTAGAAATTTCCCTTTTGTAAAAGATTTTTTGGATGTGGGCCAATTTTAAAATCTTTGCTGAATTTGCTACAATACTGCTTCTGCTTTATGTTTGGGCTGTTTGGCTGTGAGGCATTTGGGATCTTAGGTCCCCAACCAGGGATTGAGCCTGCACCCTCTGCTTAGAAGGTGAAGTCTTAACCTCTGGACTGCCAGGGAAGTCCCCCAGATTGTAGAAATTTCTCACATAAAATTAAGTGAGTTTAAGGAGCAGCCTTCCCCAAATCTCACACAAAAGGCAAGTCCTTTGGGATAATAAATGAATGTCATTTTTACCAAAGTCATATGTACAGATATTGGAAAAGAACATTCAGCATCTCTGATTACAAAATATAAATAAGACACTCCTAAAATTCCAGCTTTCAACATTCTGTAAGTGGCCTCTGCAAAGAGGTCTTAAGAAACAAGACTAATTGTTTTACAAATTTTGAAATGTCAAGAAAAGAGATGGGTAGAAGACTGTAGGAAAGGGTGAATAGGAAGAAGAGCCAGGCTTTGTCAATCTCCTGTGATGACCTGAACTGTGCTCAGCTATTACACTGGACATCTGTTATGGCCCACCTGGCATCTAGGACCACCACTGACAGGTGCGGGTAGGGGCCATGCCCAGCTATGTGAATGGGCCTCTGACCCAGGCTGGGGCGCTGAGAGCACAGGCATCATCATGGCCACAGTGACTGGTGAGGAGGAGCTAAGTGACACAAGCTGAGGGCATGAGAGTGACAAGGAGAACTCCGGCTGGAATGCTGAGGAAGAAGGAGCCTCTGTCTATGGCAGCGGGTGCCTGGTTCAGTGTAAGCTTGGGACCAGGACTGCCACTTCTGGCTGCACAACTTACATTCTGCACACTTTAGATGGTGCCCTTCTCTGGTGAGTCTGACATGTCCCACATTGGAAGAAACGCTGAGGAAGAAAACCAACTCAGAGGAGAGCAGAAGGGAGAGATAGATGATGACACCTTCCTGAATATATTGTTTCAGCCACACCTGAAGCCAGGTGAACCTTCTTAAGTGTTTCTTATCTGAGCCTTGAAATAGGGGGCTGGAAAAGAAACCAGAAACCCACCCACTCCCTCATCAATCTCCCCTGCTTTTGGAAGTAACCCCATCTATACATTGCTTCACTCTAATTTTCATGAAGTTCTGCAGGCAGGTATGCCCATCCTTAGAAGTGAGGAGAGGTGCTTACCTGGCTGACCTTTTCCTTGTGTGTCCGGTGTGAGCTGCTGTTTACACACTAATCAAGTCAGTGACTTAGAAGACTTCTGACAACCTCACCACAGCAGACACTGCTAAGCACTGGGCTTACATCCACAAACAAGGTACAGGCACTATCCTCAAGAAGCTCATTTTCAAGGAAAGAAACAGGTAATTATATGACTAAAAAGGATAGCATGATGACAAATGTCATTTTAACATAATGAACAGTTTCTTATAGAAGCCAAGATGTATTCTGTCTGACAGGACTTGAGCAGCATTCACAGAGAAACTGTTCAAACTTGGATTTGAAGACATGGTAGCATTTAAAAATAAAAAGGATGGGTGAGAGAACATTTCAGAAAAGAGCAACCTGAACAAAAGAAGGATCATGAAACAAGTGACCTGTTCAGGGAATGTCACGAAGGACAGGAATTGGGTAAGAGTGAGAAGGAACTGAAGCTGGAATTCAAATTGGTGTAGATGCTGAGGGCCTGGAGAGTCGAGTATTTAAGAGAGGAGTGACCTGGTCAGAACTTTTTATGACAGGAGACTCTGGTCATGGCTGGAAGGGGTGGATTAGAGCAGGTTGGGGCTGGAAGCCGAGAGGCTACTGAGGGTCTCAGCATGGGGAGATGGTAGCTGAACTAGGACTGAGAAAGGGTCAGTTTATAGACACCTATGATGGAAATTTTTTTTTATAGAATCCTGTCAGCCTTAATATGCTCTTTTCATATTCACAACTTCACTCCAATGTTGCCAGCATCACAGGGATTAATCTTTGAAATGACTGAAATTATAATTCTCAATCAGACTGAGAAGCAACAGTTGGTGTTATTAATAAAACAACCCTGTAACCCTAGAATCACTTCCCTGATGGCTCAGACTGTAAAGCATCTGCCTACAATGTGGGAGACCTGAGTTCGATCCCTGGGTCAGGAATATCCCCTGGAGAAGGAAACAGCAACCCATTCCAGTACTCTTGCCTGGAAAATCCCATGGACGGAGGAGCCTGGTAGGCTACAGTCCACAGGGTCACAAAGGGTTGGACACGACTGACTGACTTCACTTTCACTTTTACTTTCATGACCCTAGAACCTCTTCTCAGCTCACCACAAAGTTAGTGAGGGATCTCTAAAGCCGGAACTGTGCATGACCGGCTAGACACAGGGAGCCACCTAAAGAGATCACCATCCTCTATATACGTACTGGGTATAAAGCTATCTCTATACAACACAGAGTAGGGACTTCCCTGGTGGTCCAGTGGCTAAGACTCCACACTTCTTATGCAAGAGGTGCAGGTTCAATCCTTGGTCAGGGAACTAAGGTCCCACATGCCGTGCAGTGCAGCCAAGAAAAAAAAAAAGTGTTGTTCCCGTCTGATTGCATTTCAACTGCTGTTCTTAGGAGCACTGAGAAGGCTTTCCTATTCACTGGAAGGTTTTGCCAAGCCTTCAGCTGATGGTATAGGACATGTTGTCTGCTCTTTAGCTCATCCAACAAGGCTATGATAGTTCTATTTAATGTCTCCTTTCTCACCTACAGATGACATTCTCTTAACCCTGGTGAAATTCAGAGTTTAGTGGCAGGTTGTATTCATTTGCTAAGGCTGCCATAACAAAGTACTGCACGTTGGGTAGCTTAGAATTACAGAAATATACTGTCTCAGTTTGAAGGCTTGAAGTTCAAAATCAAGGTGTTGGTTTAGGGCTGTTAAGGAGAATCTTAGCCCCATGTCTCTCTCCTAACTTCTGGTGGTTTGTTGGAATCTCTGGCATTCCTGAGTTTCTGCTGCATCATCCTGATCTCTGCCTTTATCTCTCTCTGCTGTTCCCTCTGTGTGCATGTCTGTATTTAAATTTTCACTTTTTATAAGGACATCAGTCTTATTGGATTAGGGGTCCCACCCTAGTCTAGTAAATGACTTCATTTCAACTTAGCTATTTACATCCTCAATGACTCTATTTCCAAATAAGTTCACCTTCTCAGGTATTGAGGGTTAAGATTTCAACATTTAAATTTAGGGGAAAGTGAAAGTGCCAGTCACTCAGTTGTGTCTGACACTTTGCAAACCCATGTGCATTAGCCTGCCAGGTTCTTCTGTCCACGGAGTTCTCCAGGCAAGAGTACTGGTGGGTTGCCATTTCCTTCTCCAAGGGATCTTCCTGACCCAGGGATCAAACCTGGGTTTCCCGTATTGCAGGCAGATTCTTTACCATCTGAGCCACTAGGGATACATATCAACACATAATACAGAAGATAAAGTACCTCTGTGTCTTCTCCCCTACTCTCTTAGGTACTTCTTTGTGTGGGGCAGAAGGAAGTTTATCAATTTTTCTATTGGATCTTGCCTTTGAAAGAGGCGCCACCCACCTCAGCTTCCTCTAGCTGCAATAGACAGGGGCACAGACAACTTCAACTTTCCTTAAAATGCTGCTAGGAAGCCAAGAGGAAAAATGGTCAACTAAAATGCCATAAAAATCTTCAAAGGCTGTTAATATCATCCCTTCCATCATATATGCTGTAAACTTTATAATTTAAAAGACCAGAATATATTTGAGGAATGGGCCTCAGACCAATTGGGCTCTGTGTGAATCTTAGCAACTGTTGAGGAAGGGGAACCACACGTAGGGAGGGGGATAACATTCAATACTAGCTTCTTCACCTCGGTCTGCAACTTGAACCCTCCTAAAATCCAACATAGTTGAATCCCATGGATTGATTTCCTACTGTACACCCTACCCCTGAAATGATAAATGTGTCCTGCATGAAAGATATTTTCTATGTACTTAACTTTGTTCTTATTTCTTAGGGCTAATAACCCTGGATTTATTAAGCCAAGAGTAAGCTCAGCCTTTCTGAGCTACATTATAATATTTTCTGTGATGATCAACAAAGAAGTTTCCATTTTTAAGCTGCTTCATCTGATCACTTTGGTTTTACCCCAGGGTCAGTCCTGGGGAGGCAGGTGTGAAGTGGGCGTGGTGTACTATTGCATTCTGCATCACTGTTTGTGTGGCACTTGTTAAGCACAAATAAGAGCTTAAAGATGGAAGATTTTTTTTTTCTTTACTGACTGTTACCATCTGTCTTCCCTTGCTGAAGCATGGGAGCCTTTATTACAAAGCACCACCACCTTTACGGCAAAATAGAATTTCATAAAATTTGCATTAAGTCCCAGATAGCTCAATTACTCTCTTCTATGTCAGTAAAATCATCAGCATGGTTGGCCACTAAGACAGAAGTTAGTATGAAGCCATGACAATCTCAAATGTATTTTTAGAAAGAAAAATTGAGCTGGACTTGTTTTATTCTGACTCTCTGCCTTTCATCATACAATTTCACAGACATCGTTGCATGAACCCAGCCTCCCACTGGAAACTACTGTAGGTTTGGTGCCCCACATGGGACTTTCAGGCTGACTCTCACTCCCCATTCCCTGACAGCACAGCCAAATAAATGCCACAGTGAAAAAGATGACAGAGACAGCATTCCATTTTTAGATGTTGTGTCACAGGGAGCTGTTACCAGTTTCTAATGAGCCTCTCTTCCCTTTTCTGTCTTGTTTCCCTCTCTGATCATCTCCTGGGAATAGAAAAACACAGGCAGCCCACAGGCTGAGTGATTGGGAAACACCGTGCATGTGTGCATGCTAAGTCGCTTCAGTTGTGTCCGACTCTTTGCAAGCCCATGGACTGTGGCCCGCCAGGCTCCTCTGTCCATGGAGATTCTCCAGGCAAGGATATGGAGTGGATTTTCATGCCCTCCTCCAGGGGATCTTGCCAACCCAGGGATCAAATCTGCATCTCTTACATCTCTTGCATTGGCAGATGGGTTCTTTTCCACTATTGCCAGCTGTGAAGCCCTAGGAAACACTGAGATGGAACCAAAAAGGCTTTTGAAGGTTCTGAGCAAGGATGATGGACTATTAAGCCATAATAACTTCCAAGGAGACATCATCTCACTCATCAATGACACATTTTTCATCAACAAGTCTTAAGAACTCCTGACTTTTTGTTCTTATTCTTTTTTTCTTTTGATTGGCTGAAAGTGATAAATGGTAACAATTCAGAGAAAACCATAGGGGAGGGAAGCAGTGGGAGAACAGTTTACAATTCTGATTTGTTGATCTTAATAAACTTGTCACTGATCAACTTGGAGAAGATATCCCCTATGGAACCCATTGTCCAAATGCACCTGGCTGTGACAGTAAGTAGTCACCTACCTGGCTGTGTGTGAAACACATCTTGCCTCCAGTAGAGAACGACCTATCAGAGATCTTGCCCACCATCAACAGCCAAAATAGGAGAAAAACATATTTTTATGGGCTTTTCCCCAGGTCCGATCATATAGTAACAAGGTTTGCAGGGGCTCTAAAATACACTGTGATCCTTAACTAGTTGTAATACTGTTTCCCTCCTGGTCAAAATCATGTAATTCCAAAGCCCTTTGCATGTATCACATCTTTTTCAAAACAGCATTTTATAATAATTAAAAAAAAAATATAGGCTCAAAAAAGAGCAGATTAGGGATCTGAACACTCCAAACTTCAGTAGTTAAGTGGTGAATAAGTAGTAGCGGCAAGATTCAAAGACCTGCAAAACTTTAATGGGCTCAGACAATGGTATTATTCAGTAATTCTTCATTTCTTTTTTCAAATTTATTTTTATTTACTTATTGTTTAGGCTGTGCTGGGTCTTTGTTGTTGCTCAGGACTTTTTCTAGTTGTGGCGAGTGGGGGCTACTCTCCAGTTGTGGTGCAAACAGGCTTCTCCACCACTCTTGTTGCAGAGCATGGGCTCTAGGGTGCATGGGTTTCTGTAGTCATGATGCACGGGCTTAGTTCCTCCACAGTATGTGGGATCTTCCAGGACCAGTGATCAAATTGGTGTCCCTTGAATTGCAAGGCAAATTCTTAATCACTGGGCCATCAAGAAAGCTCCAAATTCTTTATTTCCTAACAGGGAGATGGGACTGTATTTCAGTTCAGTTCAGTCACTCAGTCTTGTCCGACTCTTTGCGACCCCATGAACTGCAGCACGCCAGGCCTCCCTGTCCATCACCAACTCCCGGAGCTTACCCAAACCCATGTCCACTGAGTTGGTGATGCCATCCAACCATCTCATCCTCTGTCACCCCCTTCTTCTCCTGCCCTCAAGCTTTCCCAGCATCAGGGTCTTTTCAAATGAGTCAGCTCTTTGCATCAGGTGGCCAAAGTATTGGAATTTCAGATTCAACATCAGTCCTTCCAATGAACACCCAGGACTGATCTCCTTTAGGGTGGACTGGTTGGATCTCCTTGCAGTCTAAGGGACTCTCAAGAGTCTTCGCCAACACCACAGTTCAAAAGCATCAATTCTTCAATGCTCAGCTTTCTTTATAGTCCAACTCTCACATCCATACATGACTACTGGAAAAACCATACTGGGAATACCAGACCACCTGACCTGTCTCTTGAGAAATGTGTATGCAGGTCAGGAAGCAACAGTTAGAACTGGACACTGAACAACAGACTGGTTCCAAATAGGAAAAGGAGTACGTCAAGGCTGTATACTGTCACCCTGCTTATTTAACTTATATGCAGAGTACATCATGAGAAACACTGGGCTGGAAGACGCACAAGCTGGAATCAAGATTGCCAGGAGAACTCTCAATAACCTCAGATACGCAGATGACACCACCCTTATGGCAGAAAGTGAAGAAGAACTAAAGAGCCTCTTGATGAAAGTCAAAGAGGAGAGTGAAAAAGTTGGCTTAAAGCTCAACATTCAGAAAACTAAGATCATGGCATCTGGTCCCATCACTTCATGGCAAATAGATGGAGAAACAGTGGAAACAGTGGCTGACTTTATTTTGGGGGGCTCCAAAATCACTGCAGATGGTGACTGCAGTCATGATATTAAAAGACACTTACCCCTTGGAAGGAAAGTTATGATGAACCTAGACAGCATATTAAAAAGCAGAGACATTACTTTGACAACAAAGGGACTGTATTTAGTACACATTTTTAGGGGGGATTCCCTGGTGGTTCAGCAGTAAAGAATCCATCTGCCAATGCAGGAGATGTGATTTGATCTCTGGGTTGCGAAGATCCCCTGAAGAAGGAAATGGCAACCCACTCCAGTATTCTTGGCTGGGGAAATCCCATGGATAGAAGAGCCTGGCGGGCTATACTCCATGGGGTCACAAAAAAAAGCTGGACCCGACTTAGCAATGAAACAGCAACAACAACAATTGTAAATGTGTATTTGAAACAAAAGCATCACTTTATCCCTTCCTTCCTTCTTCCCCTTTCTTCCTTCCTCCCTCTCCCCTTCCTTCCTTCCTTAGTTTCTTTCTAGACATAGAATAATTTGTGAGGCTGAATATTCAGAGATAGTGATTTTTAATCATATTTCTAATTGTGGTCTTTGGGGATCTACTAAGGTTCATCTTTATGGTGGAGGAGCCCAATTGAGTGACATGGCCATATCTCTCAAAGTGGTTGTGAGAGGCCCCAAATGTAAACAGAAAATCTTTACATTAAAAATATAAAATATCATCAGGATCCTAAACTAAGCAATCCTAAATGCTTCATTCACAGTCAGCACCTGATTCATTCATGGTGAATGAAAGAGGAGCTTCCGTGTCTTTGTATTTTTACTGTCTGGCCTCCACATTATGTGGAACGTGTGCCTGCCTTTGCTTAACTAGCAGTGGAAAACCACTTCCCCTCTCTGTGGCCTTCAGAATGACAACCAGATGTTGTTCCAGTCTTTTCTCTCAGTTTTATTTTTCAGGTCTAAACTCATGATTGCCCTCTGGGTTTCCACGATGGTAAGGGAATGTTTTCAATTGAAAC
Organism: Bos indicus; assembly: GCF_029378745.1. Classification (NCBI taxonomy): domain Eukaryota; kingdom Metazoa; phylum Chordata; class Mammalia; order Artiodactyla; family Bovidae; genus Bos; species Bos indicus. The sequence continues at coordinate 23,306,678 of NC_091767.1, forward strand.
AAGAGTTCCTGCCAAAATGAAAGAACATGAAAACATGGTTCTTCATCACATATTTGGTAAATCCCCTGCTGTCCATTTGAAAATCAGAATTTGGGGGTTAAGTTACAAGAGCACTTTCAAGTGCTGCTTAAAAAAACAGCTGTCTATCTCAAATCACAGGCAATTTTTGTATGAGCCTAAGTATTAAAACTGTTTAGATGCGATTTATTGAGGAAGCCTTTTGCATGGAACCATTTATTTATCCAGTAAAGAATGTACTGAAATAAACACTGTAATTAAATCATTGTTTAACTACTATCATGAAATGAGTTGATTTCATTAGAGCATTCAAAGTTTTGGTTGCTGTTACATATTTTAAACCAAATTCTTTTGACTAGTGATAAGAAAAGACAACTCTAACGTTCTTATGTGTTAAGAATTTCTTTGATGGTATCAGGAGATTCTAATTGAGAATCATTTCTCCTTTTTGCCATCAATTCCTTTATTCCTGCTTGCCATCAACATGAAAGTCAGTTTGTATTTAAAATAATGAAGACATATGTGCTAATGAAAACTTCAGCTTTCCTCTTCTTAGTCTTATGTATTTTCTTACTACAGGGGCTTAATCTGTGTTTGAGTAGAGGTGAGTAGTTGATGTAGACAATGGTAACAGTAGTAATATTTGTCTAGCACTTCATATGTATGTATCATGAATTGTGCCAGAGATTTAGCTAGAATGTCTCATATTTTAAATCTTAAGAGAGAGATCATTTCATTAGCCCATTTTTTAATTTATTTAATTGAAGCATACTTATTTACAATGTTGCGTTCATTTCTGGTATACAGCAAACTGATACAGTTATACATATATATATATATATATATATATATATATATATATATATACATATTCTTTTCATATTTTTTCCACCATGGTTTATTACAGAATGTTGACTATACCCCCCATGCTATAGAGTAGGACCTTGTTGTTTATCCATCTTATATATAGTAGTTTGTATCTGCTAATCCCAAACTGCTAATTTATCTCTCTCCCCCCTTTGCCCTTTGCTGACCACAAATTTTATTTTCTATGTCTGTGAGTCTGTTTCTATTTTGGAAATAAATTCATTTGTCTTATATTTTAGATTCCACATATAAGTGATATCATATCATTAGCCCATTTTTAAAGCAATGAAGCCAAACCTCAGAGAGATTAGGAAATTTGTCCAAAGTCACATAATTTTGACATAAATATAAGGATTTTTTAATAAATAAATATAAGGATTTAAATATTTGGATTTAATATAAGGAGTAAATATAAGGATAAATATAAATATAAGGATTTATAAATATAAGGACATAAATATAATCTGACATAAATATAAATATAAGGATTATTTTTAAATACAATATAAATATAAAGATTCTTATGTAGACATATCTACATAAGACATAAATATAAGGATTCTTATGTAGATATATATTAATCCAGACCTTTTGCTTTAAACCTATTTAAAAACTGCAGGAAAAGTCTTTTACATTCAATTATAATCTTAAAGAGAGGTGAATACCAGGTAAAATAGGAAATCTTTGAGTGATAGAGCTGAAATTCATGGGCTCAAACTGCTTCTGTTTGCTTCACCAGACAGGGAATCTAGTCATGTGTGCCAAGGACTGTTCTCTATTCTCTGTACTTCCGCAACTCTCTCATACCTGTGTGACCGAGGCTACCATCCTGACTTCCGTCTTCTCCAATGAGATGGAACTCCCTGGGGGCAGGCACTGTGTCTTAAATGTCTTGCATATGACAAGCTGTAGAATTCACGAGTTTATGATGAATAGTGAATAGATGTGTGTGCAGTCAAGGCTTCTCAGTTGTCCCTCCTAGGTTGATGTTGCTATTATTTAGTCCCTAAGTCCTGTGCAACTCTTTTTTGACCCCATGGACTATAGCCTTCCAGGCTCCTCTGTCCATGGGATTTCCCCAGGCAAGAACACTGGAGTGTGTTGCCATTTCCTCCTCCAGAGGATCTTTCCAACCCAGGGATCAAACTCAGGTCTCCTGAGTTGGCAGGTGGATTCTTTATTGCTGAACCACCAGGGAAGCCCCATATTTACAATACCAGGTGTAAAAACAGTATTAACTTAGAAAAATCTCTATATCATTCTTCCAACCTTCTTTTATTTTTTTTATTGGAGGAAAATGGCTTTCAATGTTGTGTTGGTTTCTGCTGTACAACAACATGAATCAGTCATAATTATATTCCCTCCTTCTTGAGCCGCCTTCTCCTCCCCCATCCCCTGTAGGTCAGTGAGAGTGCCAGGTTGGGCTTCCCGGCCTCCTTTATAGCTTGTGGTCACCTTTGTGTAACCTCCCTCATCTACCTCAGACTTAAAGCCTACTTCATTCATGCTCAAGCAAATAAGACACACACTTACGGTATCATGATATTTACACAAGGATGACAACTCACCTTCCCCCTATCTCATGATAGACATTGCTAGCTGATTACAGTATTCTTACCATTCATCCCGGATGAAGCCTCAGGATCCTTCTGACTCCAGAAGCCTAAGACGAATTGATTTGCCATGAATTATTTTTGTCATCTCCAATTTAGAGCACAGTCCCCTAATCTTGTAGCTCCTTCCTTTGCCTCCACTGGTTATGTGATCTTTGAGATTTGCTTTTCTTACCTGTAAAATGAGGATTATTTTAGATCCACACTGAGTCTGTAATAAGATAATGTATATGAAAATACAATGAAAATATATTCAATACCTTGTTTTATTCTATTAACTTTAATTGTTACCATAATTGGCTTTCTCCTTCTAAAAATTCTGGTCTGCCTTCTACACAGTAGTGCATCATTTAGTACAGAGCCTGCACATATTGGTTCCCGATAAACATTAGCCCTGCCCCACCCTCACCACATTTTTGTGACTCACTCCTAGTAATGTTACTCACTCATAAATTGTTGGTGGTCACACTATCATCTGTCCCAGTTAAATAAATTACAAAGCATAATGTCTTAAAGAAAATTAAAAAAAAAATTTTTTTTTTTAAATTTCCGGCTCCACTGGGTTTTTGTTGCTGCAGAAGGGCTTTCTCTACTTGCAGCAAGCAGGGTTACTCTCTAGTTGCCATGCTTGAATGTCTCATTGCAGTGGCTTGTTTTGTTGCAGAACATAGGCTCTAGGGAGCATGGGCTCAATGGTTGTGGCACAGGGGTTCAGTTGCCCTTGGGGGCGCCTGGGATCGTCCCTGCCCAGGGATCAAACCCATGTCCCCTATATTGGCAGGCAGACTCCCAAGCACTGGACCACCAGGGAAGCCCTTAAAGAAGAATTTTAAAACTGTATCTCAACTGGTCTCACCAGAAGGGCTTTTTACCTTTAAGAAATTATTTGTGGTCTTATTTCCAAGCGCACTGAGCATAGTTCATCCTCGCTTTAACCCACTGACCTCTCCATGCCTTTCCAAATTGGACCATTCCATGCCTTTGACAAGGATATTCTCTCCACCTGGACAATGTTCTCCAGCTCACTTCCCGCAAGACCAGCTACTCTCTAAGGATGTCCCTGGCTCTTCACTACCATCTCCATTCCCAGAGGGATGACTCAATCCTTCTAGAGTTTTCTGCAGACTTTTATTATAACTCATCATGCTATATTTAATGGCTCTTATCACACCCCTAGAGGTCCTTGCCCTCTTCTGGTCAAGATGTGAGCATCTTGAAGGCAGAGGTCCAAGCTCCTTTTCTTCATTGTATCTGTATCCAGAGACCTACAATGGCTAATCTGCAATAAAATTAGAAGGAAGAGTGGGGACCTTTAGCATTTTGAGTCTTCATTAGTTCATAGCACACAAGGGATCATGGTAGCCAGTGGAGAGTGGGTCAGGATGATAGAGATTGATAAACATTAATCACAAGAGCAGCTAAGATTCACTGAACATCGAGAGTTGCTAGCCACTGTCCTAAGCCTTTTATGTGAATAAGCAAAGAACTGAGGCTCAGAGAGTTAATCAGCTGCTTGGGTTTGAGATGGCCTGGCTTTAGCATTGGCTCTCTCCATCACGCTGCTCTACTGCTGAGGAAGGAAAAGAGGTGAGTAGAAAGGACGTGAGCACAGCTAAATGGCATGATAGGAGAAGAAAGACAAATTTCACAATTCTGATTTTTCTAGGAAAAGAAATGAACAAAAATCTCAATGTATGCAATCACTTTTGAAAAGCTTTAAAATGCAAGGTTGTGATAGAGCACAATTAGCTAAAACAAAGCCTTGAAAACCATAACAAATATTTAAACAAGTGTTTCACCAAGAGACAGTCTTGCTTGATTGGAACAAGAACAGGCAACATAACTAGAGGAAGGAAAGGGATGAGAGATGAGATGCATAGAATATTTAAGGCGAAAACATTCAGTTTTGTTTTCGCTTGACTGATTGTTGGTCTTTCACAGGAGGTAGTTTATATTCATCGTGATTCTAAAATAGAATGTGTGAATTGATGACCAAAGAAGCTATAGTTTTGTTTATCATTGAAAAATAGTAAACAATAAGTGGAAAAGATCACAAGAAATTAGGGGGACCCTGAAATGTCTTGCAAAACCAAAGTTCCCACAGATACAAGTTCAGAAGTGTGGAGACGGTGCAATCAGAGGTAATCCACAGCCAAGCTGTCTCCAAGGAAGGAGTACATTGTTGAGGGGCCCACGATGACCAGTTGGAGCTTGGCATCTTGGTCCTGAATGCTACTTCTCTCTCTGACTGCCTACTCGCTGGACTGTTACTTTTGTAGAAGGGGCAACTGGAAGATTTTACAACATTTTGAAAACCTAGGAGGAATTTCTTCTGAGATATCTAAAGGACAGGAGCAACTTCGGATTCTTTCAGGTTTCGAAAGTTGACCAGTTTCCAAAGGAATGTGTTTTCATGGCCATCCAAGAAATGCTACAATGGAGCTTCAACATTTTGAAGACTGAATGTCTCCTAATATTCTTGGAAGTGTCGGGGGATTGTGTAATTTCTTTGATTTGGTCTTGTCATAACAAAAATTTGAAGCGACAGACCAGCATTATAGCTCTTGGACAGACCAGTGTCACAGCTCCGAGTTATAGCTCAGTTTTATTTGGAAAATAAAGGAAAATGCATCCTCGAGGCATGAGGGCATGACGACCCAAACCATGCGAAGGGAGAGAGCGGGAGAGACAGAGAGCACCCCCTTCCCCCACCGTTTGGCTTCTCTTTTTATATGTTTTTTCTCCTCCCCTTGGACCTGCCTTATGTAATTTGGGCTAGCCAGGAGTGCTGTTTGTTCTACCTGAGGTCCTCACTCCAGTCACTTCCTTTGATCTATTTTCTCGGGCTTTTCCCTTCCTTGTCTTTTAGCCACTGCCATTCTGGACTCCTTTTTCCTATTTTAACCTAACCATCAGTAAGTCATAAACATGACTCCTTTTTCCTATTCTAACCTAACCATCAATAAGTCATAAACATGAGCTGGGACAGAAACATGTCTTCCACCCTAGCATCATCCCAATCCTAAGCATGCTTTTTCTATTCTGGACATTACATGTATTGATTTTAAAAATGCGCAATGTGAGAGTTTGGGGGAAAAATGAGGACTGCAGCCTAGAGACAGCTTTCAGATAGCCATAAGAAACTTTTCTGATGAGGTGAGGGCAGGAGCTAGAATACATAAGAATTTTGCACCAAAGGGCAGGTAGTTGGGAGCATCAAAATATTACTGTTAATTAAAGAAACCAGATATGCCAAGTTAAGGAATTTAGAGCTTTTCTGTGTACGGAAAGATGCAAGAATCCGAGCTCACTGAAATGACTCTTTTGATATGCACCTCAGCAGCCTGGTGCCAATATCCTGTATTTTCCCATCTTGGGTTTTCTCTGGGCTCAGCATAGGGAGTGGCTGCTGTCTGATGGCTGCTAGATGGCAGGTACTCTTTTCAGCCCTGTGTTTCTTCAGGGCTCACCAGCTCCCAATAGAAGACTGCAATCACCGATGACTATGACATCATTTGTTTACTCCTACATATGTTGAAATCCATTCCTGGAATTTTGATTGTCTTCCATTGTTCAATTTGTTTGTTCCTATTACCAATACAGTATCTTATACTTTATTGTCTGGCAATGCATATCCTCCTCACTATTTCTCTTAATTAATTTTTTGGTTATTATTATAAATTTGTTTCCCTGTATGACTTTAAGATTATTTGCTCCAATAAAAACTTTTCTTGTGATTCTAACTATAATTGCTTTCCATTGATAGATTAATCAGAGAATATTTAAATTTGGGAGATATTAAGGATTCCATTTAAGAAGATGGTATAATTTCCAATGTTTCATTTTTTAGTCTTCTACAGTAAGATTTTATAACTTCCTTCTTAAAGAATATGTATCTTTGTTCTTTATATTAGGTATCTTTAGTTTTGTTACTTTTGTGAATGAAATTATAATTCTATTTTGTTTTAAACTGATTATCACTTTTATAGAGAAAGGATTTAAATTTTTTTTAAATTAAGGCTCATAGCTGGATTTTTGGAAATGTGGGATGAGATCACCCAGCCCTGTAAAGGCAAGCCTGAGCTAACAAAATTATCAGTTAGGATTAATGAAGTTCAGTCCCAAATTTTGTTCTAAATTTCTGTCTCCCGGTAGATCCTTTACCTGTCTATTCTCTTATTTGGACAACTATTTTGCAGTTCTTTTCTGTTTTTCCTTGACTGAATTCTACTTGTCATCATTCAATGCCACACTTGTCCCTCAGGCTAGCCTGAAAGGATGCTGCTTCTTAAGGGTTGCAATCCAGTAGAGGACCAGATTCACCCTGTCTCACAGGTAATCTGATAGACATCACTCATGCGATCTCAGCTATTATGGAATGACTTTTACACCCCTGGTGTAAAACAATTAACTATCTCTACAATGGTCTTAAAAGTTATCTGTGCAGTAAAGATTATTTCTAATAGCAGATAAGAAATCATTACAAAGTCTAAGGATGGCCATTTAAATGTGGTTAGATTTGGCTCATAAACCTTATAAATTAACAGGCTAAATCTCAATGCAAGGTTAGCCTTCAACAATAATGTTAAGTAAGGGAAGTTTCCTTTATCTTCTCTTGACTCTGGTATCTAATATGATAATAAAGCAATTTAGCCATCTTGTCTTCCCCCTACTGCTACCTCCTGTACAGGTCCAATCTCCACTACTCCCAATACCCTCAACCAAACACAGAGAAATCAGACTTTTATCTGAACAACAGGCAAACACAACCACATCTGACTTAACGACAGTTTCCTGCTTCTGTGTAGACAGTTCTCATTTAACCAACACTTCATATTGAGTTTAATTTGGCTTTTTGACCTGGCTCACAATGGAACTCTCTATTTCTGAGTTGATCTCCCCTCTTCCTCTCAATCCTCCTACCCACTAACCCCCATCCCACCAATACACTTACTATGACCTCTTCTATAATTTGCTCCCAATCCAGAATATACACTGAACATTTTATTGCTGGAAGTCTAACTCGAATTTCATTTAGGATGATAAATCCTTTTAATTCCTTTGTCTACCATAGCTTGGGGCTTCCCTGGTGGCTCAGATGGTAAAGACTCTGATTGCAATGCAGGGAGAAGGGAATGGCTACCCACTCTAGTTGGGTTGGATGGCATCACTGACTCAAAGGACTTGAGTTTGAGCAAACTCTGGGAGATGGTGAAGGACAGGGAAGCCTGGAGTGTTGCAGTCTGTGGGGTTGCAAACAGTCAGACACAGCTGAGCTACCAACACTTTCACTTTCACCATAGCTTGGCCCCTCTCCAACCATCACAACTCTCCCTGCTCCATCCCCTTGTTCTGTCTTCCCCAGGTTTCTGCCCAATTTGATAGGCGTGGATATGACTTAGTGACTAGAAAAACAAACAAACAAACCAGGGCTCCACCTTCAACTGCTGGAGCAAGTGGTTCATCCTGTTGGCCTTTGGCAAGGGACCCTGACTTTGTTTGCGATTGAGGCTTGGCAATTATCACATTTGGTCCTGACAAGGCAAGCTGACTAGGGTCTGTATCATATTATTTTCACCATAAAAAATGAAGGAGCTGAGACTCAGAGGGGATTATTACTTGTCCAACATCACACAGAAGTGAAATCTAAACTTGAACCCAGGTCTTCTGACTGAAAATTCCTTGCTCCCTGAAACAATTTATTTCTGTTTCTGAGCATAGATGAAAAAAAAAAAACCCAAAACAGCCATTTAAAAATGACTTGAGGGAGTTTGGGATAAGCAGTTGCAAATTATTACATATGGAATTAATAAACAAGGTCCTATTGTATAGCACAGGGAACTATATTCAGTATCATGGGATAAGCCATAATGGAAAAGAATATAAAAAAGGATGTACATATGTATATAACAGAGTCACTTTGTTGTACATTAGAAGTTAACACAGCATTGCAAATCAACTGTACACCAGTAAAAAATAAATTAAAAAATACCTTGAGGTGTATAAACAACTTGAGGATGGATAATGTGTCTTTCTGTCTTTAAATGCATCCAATCTCCCAAACAGCTAATAAGAACTCCCATAGTACAAGGTCAAGCATGAAATATTTTGATAAACAAACATTAATTCTGGGGAAAGTAAACACAAAGAGCAAAATGAAAGTATCAAATCAGTCATAAATAAAGAAGTACGAACATTAACATCTCTTACTGCTGATGGCTTTTCTAAGAACAGCACTTATTAAAAGTATTTGAAATAAGGAATAGATTGTGGGTTTATAGAATATCAGAACCAGACCATGGAGATCTCTATGATCTTTTTATCTAATCCTCCTCAATTAACAGAATAGCTAACATTGAGAAGGCAATATGGAATAAAACAATCTGAGAGGCAAGACTTTTGTTTTTCAGAAACTCATTATTTAAGGAAGGAATCTTTCTAGTCAGTATTCTTTAGGGACCAGCATTTCCTACCATTATGAAGCTATAAAAATGCACATTATGAGCTATGCTCATCTATTTAAATATCTAATAAAATTCAATAACTTTTAGATAAATTAATGTTTAAATTGCTTCCTTTAACTTTATCCCTTAAGTTGTGTAACTTTCCTTATTCAAAAAAATGATTACCAAAAAATGCTGCAGCTTTGCTTTTTGACTCTGTGTATATCATACAATCACAAAGTCTTAAAATTTTAAAGCCGAATACATTTCAAAAATCTCTTACCCTAGACTGTCAAAAAGCAACCCTGTCTTTAAAGTGATTTGGATATATGTTAACAATAATAATTTTATCTAAAGAGATCAATATAAAAATGATCTTAAAAGTGTTTATATCTGTGACCCAAATAATGTTCCATCATTAGAACACTAAACCTTATCGAAAAATTACTGTATTAAGTTGGTTTTCTGTGAGTGGCTCCTCTAAGTAGCTTGGAAAGTGAATTAATCTAAAGAAAGCAGTTGTTAGTAATCATAGACAATGGCATGGAGCAAGAATAAATAGAAAGGAAAATTGTATGTGAATTTAAATAAAACCTTAATGGTATATAACAGGGATAACAGTTTGGAATTACACTAACGTGATTTTTCTCTTTTGCATTTCTTTGTATGTCACCTTCTTCCTAGCCTGCTGACTTTGCCTTAGATTTGGGCTGGTTGTAACAAAGCTGCAAAGGGATGGATTGAGTTTCTTCTCAGCCTCGATATGCTGAGTCTTTTTCATTTTGGCTACTCTCATAGATGTGTAATGATATCTCATTGTGGTTTTATTTTGCATTTCCCTAATGACTAATGAAACAGTATCAGACTTTATTTTTTGGGGGCTCCAAAATCACTGCAGATGGTGATTGCAGCCATGAAATTAAAAGACGCTTACTCCTTGGAAGGAAAGTTATGACCAACCTAGACAGCATATTCAAAAGCAGAGACATTACTTTGCCAACAAAGGTCCGTCTAGTCAAGGCTATGGTTTTTCCAGTGATCATGTATGGATGTGAGAGTTGGACTGTGAAGAAGGCTGAGCACCGAAGAATTGATGCTTTTGAACTGTGGTGTTGGAGAAGACTCTTGAGAGTCCCTTGGACTGCAAGGAGATCCAACCAGTCCATTCTGAAGATCAGCCCTGGGATTTCTTTGGAAGGAATGATGCTAAAGCTGAAACTCCAGTACTTTGGCCACCTCATGCGAAGAGCTGACTCATTGGAAAAGACTCTGATGCTGGGAGGGATTGGGGGCAGGAGGAGAAGGGGACGACAGAGGATGAGATGGCTGGATGGCATCACTGACTCTATGGACGTGAGTCTGAGTGAACTCTGGGAGTTGGTGATGGACAGGGAGGCCTGGCGTGCTGCGATTCATGGGGTCACAAAGAGTCAGACACAACTGAGCAACTGAACTGAACTGAACTGATACATCCATCCCAAGCTCCCTAACTTTCCCTTCCCCGGCAACCGTAAATTCATTCTCTTAAGTCTGTGAGTCTCTTTCTGTCTTATAAGCAAGTTCATTTGTGTCATATCTCTTTAGATTAGAGATGGACTAAAGTTTTAATCTCAGTTCCAGCATTTAAATAGCTGTGTTGACCTTGGTCAAGATATTTAACTGCTTTGACCTTTTTCTCTCACCTGTAAAATTAGTTAAGAATAGTTCCCACTCACTTCATAGGGTCACTCTGAGGATTAAGTGAGATAACTCCTAGAAAGCACTGTGAAGCACACACATAGTGTGCTTTATGGTGAACTAGGAGATGTTTTTGAATGCTAGTACTTCCTGTGATATTCACTGAGAGCAGAGATTCTGGAAAATAACATAGTCATGTGAGCTAAGAGATTTTTATAATGGCTCCTGCATGGTTGAATAAACCAATTACACAACTGAACACATTTGTCTTGGAATAAGACAGAGGATAGATTGGGGAATAATGATGTCCAAGAAGTAGAAGGTTTAGTCTTCTGAATAGCAAAGACAGAAGCCATTTAAAGGATGAATGGTTTAAAGTTCTAGCAGAGAAGCAGAAGCAATGCTTTGGATCAGCTGGAAAAGAATGATAATTGAGGCTGAGAGTGTGTACAGGCAAAGATTACAATAAATGACTATGATTAATGCCCAAGTAAGGTAACTAGGCAAATATGGCAGAAAATTTTCACAATGCTGTAGAAAGAGATCTCAATACAACTTCAACTAGATTTTTGATGCCTGTGAAATAAGAGACTGGACCATATAATCTCTAAGTTCTACATGGATCTGGCAGCCTGTGAAATTTCCAATCAGTGCTATGGGACTGGGTGTGGAAAGAGAGAGAGGCTGTGGTCCTTGAAAATTCCAAGTGGTTGAAATAAACAGGAAATTCAGGATAGAAAGTTATCAGAGTATAACTGGTTCCTTACAGAGCTTTTTGTTGGTAATGGAAGAAAAAGGGGGGCAATAGGGCGCTTTTCCAGAATCTCTGCTCTCAGTGAATATCACAGGAAGTACCGGCATTCAAAAATGAGACTGCCAGGGAATGGGAGGGGAAAAAATGCAGGGACAAGATGATGAATAGATGGATGGATAAATATCCAAACTCAGGATACTCAACCACTGGATTTAATTTTTCTTAAGATCACTGTGAAATGGTATACTTTGTTACTTTTTATGTATGGTTTTAAAAACAGTCAGTCATTGGCATGGAGATAAAACCATATGTGGAAGTGTCTGTGCTATGGCATAAGGGGGTGGCAAAGGGAAAAGATGGTCCCTGTAAGACCTTAGAGGAAATAGAGTCGGGGTGGGGGACGGGGAGGAGGGGAGGGTACCTAACTAGAGAGAGAGAAAGGAGGGAGGCGCAAGCAAAGTCCAACATGGCACCGGGAGGAGGGGTGAAACTGGTAAATGCCGTGGACTTGTGGAAGAGAAGGAGGAGCTGTAGATGGGGGCTGTGTTTAATGATAAAAGATCACTCCCTCTTGGCAGTCCTTCTGCCTTCTCTCCCCTCTCTCCAGGCCATCCAGGACTTTCTTCCTCTCTTGCTGCTTGGCCTGGGCACTGATGACACTGATGACTGATTAGCCACCAGTGTTCGCTTGTAAATCAGTTTCCCCTTTAGATCAAACGCTCCCCAAGAGCAAGAACTGAGTGCATCCAGGAGAGATTAACGGCAAGGGAGTCTGATACCTGAGGAATCAGGCCTTTTGACTGAAAAGGTGTGAGGGAAGGCGCGCTCACAGGCATCCTCGCCGAATCGTGACTTTCACAGCTGAGGGTCCTGAGAGGCGCCCAGCTGGGGCTCACGCATCCCAGAAGGCTTTGGGACTGCTTGACTGCACGCTTCTGGAGATCAGGGGTCAGGGGTGGGATCTATTGACTTCCTCCAGGCTGCAACTGGGAGTCTCAACCCAAAGACTGGGAAGCTGGGTAAGGAGCCTGGTGAACCTTAATTTGGGACTAGGGTGTGTTAGGGTCCCCTCCAGCCCAGCCCAGCCTCGCGCACCAGCCGAACCCCGCTGGCAGTCGTGGTGCTGCTGGCTCTTGCCGCCTCAGGAACTTCACGAACTCGGTTTTCTTCTGGTGCCTGTTGCACGACTTGGGTTTTTTTTTTTTTGGTAAATTGCTGAGTGCGGAGAGGCCCCGCCCTTCCGCGCCAGGCAGCCCAGCCACTCAGCCACTCCTCCCGCGCTCCCCGGTGGGTGTTCCTTTCTGGACGACGCTGGCAGACTTGGTGGCGGCGGCCCATGGGACCCGTGGCGCTGCCCACCTGGCTGCAGCCCAGGTAGGGCGCTCGGCCCGGAGGGTGGGGAGGGGGTCGGGAGGAGGGGCCGCCAGCGGGAGGGGTGCGGGTGGGCGGGTGTGGGTGGTGCCCACATAGTTCCGTGGGGCGAGCACCCGCCAGCGCCGGAGCAGCCTTACGCCTCACGTTCCCTGGGGCTCTGGACAGATACTAGCTAATACAATTTTCTCGGCAACCCTAGGAATAACTGTTATTTTCCCCATGTTACAGCAGAGAAAGGACAGGCTGCGTGGCCACCCTTCCTTTTGTATGCTCTCTGCGGTCTTTCTTCTCTTCCCGTTCCTCCGACCTGGAGCGCTTCCCTTTCCTTTTCTCTACCTGCTGCAGAAGCACCAAGCACCCGTGTAGATTTCAGGGGCCCCGGTTCCAGAAAAACTGATTCAGTGATATGAGGGTAGAGCCTGGGATGTCTATGTTTATCCCACAAGCCAAGTGACTGCTGTAGGTTTCAGGGAGGCAGTCCTTTCCCCTACTTTTTTAGTAGTGCCTTAGTCGTCTGTAGGGGTACCCGAGTGCGCTCATCAAGCTACATTTTATCTGCTTCTCAATTTATTTGCTTTATTTCTCAGAGGTTTCATATCTCCAGCTAGGAAAAAAATCTTGTCTACC